>NC_039358.1:27512738-27835058 GCF_003573695.1 Papaver somniferum | reverse complement strand
GTAATCTTGCAACATGAGTTCAGTAATAGGTTGCAGTTTCATCCAATCTGATACATTTCACACCTCAAATCCTACCTGGACGAGAACATCATGTATGTGTATGGTAATTTTGCAACATGAGTTCAGTAATAGGTTGCAGTTTCATCCAATCTGATATATTTCATACCTCAAACCTCACCTGGACGAGAACATCGGGTCTGTATATGGTAATCTTGCAACATGAGATCAGTAATAGGTTGCAGTTTCATCCAATATGATATGTTTCACACCTCAAATCTCACATGGACGGGAACTTCGGGTCTGTATATGGTAATCTTGCAACATGAGTTCAGTAATAGGTTGAAGTTTCATCCAATCTGATATGTTTCACACCTCAAACCTCACCTGGACGAGAACATCGGGTCTGTATATGGTAATCTTGCAACATGATCTTAGTAATAGGTTGCAGTTTCATCCAATCTGATACATTTCACATCTCAAATCCCACCTGGACGAGAACATCGGGTATTATATGTTAATCTTGCAACCCGAGTTCCGTAATAGGTTGCAGTTTCATATAATATGATATATTTCACACCTCAAATTCCACCTGGACGAGAACATCGGGTATGTATATGGTAATCTTGCAACATGAGTTTAGTAATAGGTTGCAGTTTCATCCAATCTGATATGTTTCACACCTCAAACCTCACCTGGACGAGAACATCGGGTCTGTATATGGTAATCTTGCAACATGATCTTAGTAATAGGTTGCAGTTTCATCCAATCTGATACATTTCACATCTCAAATCCCACCTGGACGAGAACATCGGGTATTATATGTTAATCTTGCAACCCGAGTTCCGTAATAGGTTGCAGTTTCATCTAATATGGTATATTTCACACCTCAAATTCCACCTGGACGAGAACATCGGGTATGTATATGGTAATCTTGCAACATGAGTTCAGTAATTGGTTGCAGTTTCATCCAATCTGATATATTTCACATCCCAAACCTCACATGGCCGAGAACATCGGGTATGTATATGGTAATCTTGCAACATGAGTTCTGTAATAGGTTGCAGTTTCATCCAATCTGATATATTTCACACCTCAAACCTCACCTGGACGAGAACATCGGGTATGTATATGGTAATCTTGCAACATGAGTTTAGTAATAGGTTGCAGTTTCATCCAATCTGATATGTTTCACACCTCAAACCTCACCTGGACGAGAACATCGGGTCTGTATATGGTAATCTTACAACATGAGTTTAGTAATAGGTTGCAGTTTCATACAATCTGATATATTTCACACCTCAAACCTCACCTGGACGAGAACATCAGGTCTGTATATGGTAATCTTGCAACATGAGTTCAGTAATAGGTTGCAGTTTCATCCAATCTGATATGTTTCACACCTCAAACCTCATCTGGACGAGAACATCGGGTCTGTATATGGTAATCTTGCAACATGAGATCAGTAATAGGTTGCAGTTTCATCCAATCTGATATATTTCACACCTCAAACCTCACCTGGACGAGAACATCGGGTATGTATATGGTAATCTTGCAACATGAGTTCAGTAATAGGTTGCAGTTTCATCCAATCTGATACATTTCACACCTCAAATCCCACCTGGACGAGAACATCGGGTATTATATGGTAATCTTGCAACCCGAGTTCAGTAATAGGTTCATCCAATCTGATATATTTCACACCTGAAATCCCACCTGGACGAGAACATCGGGTATGTCTATGGTAATCTTACAACATGAGTTCAGTAATAGGTTGCAGTTTCATCCAATCTGATATATTTTAAACCTCAAACCTCACCTGGACGAGAACATCGGGTTTGTATATGGTAATCTTGCTACATGAGTTCAGTAATAGGTTGCAGTTTCATCCAATCTGATATATTTCACTCCTCAAATTGCACCTGGAAGAGAACATCGGGTCTGTATATGGTAATCTTGCAACATGAGTTTAATAATAGGTTGCGGTTTCATCCAGTATGATATATTTCACACCTCAAACCTCATCTGGACGAGAACATCAGGTCTGTATATGGTAATCTTGCAACATGAGTTCAGTAATAAGTTGCAGTTTCATCCAATCTGATATGTTTCACACCTCAAATCTCACATGGACGAGAACTTCGGGTCTGTATATGGTAATCTTGCAACATGAGTTCAGTAATAGGTTGCAGTTTCATCCAATTTGATATATTTCACACCTCAAACCTCACCTGGACGAGAACATCGGGTTTGTATATGGTAATCTTGCAACATCGGCTTAGTAATAGGTTGCAGTTTTATCCAATCTGATATATTTCAAACCTCAAACCTCACTTGGATGAGAACATTGGGTCTGTATATGGTAATTTTGCAACATGATCTTAGTAATAGGTTGCTGTTTCATCCAATCTGATACATTTCACATCTCAAGTCCCACCTGGACGAGAACATCGGGTATTATATGTTAATCTTGCAACCCGAGTTCCGTAATAGGTTGCAGTTTCATCTAATATGATATATTTCACACCTCAAATTCCACCTGGACGAGAACATCGGGTATGTATATGGTAATCTTGCAACATGAGTTCAGTAATAGGTTGCAGTTTCATCCAATCTGATATATTTCACACCTCAAACCTCACCTGGACGAGAACATCGGGTCTGTATATGGTAATCTTGCAACATGAGATCAGTAATAGGTTGCAGTTTCATCCAATCTGATATATTTCACACCTCAAACCTCACCTGGACGAGAACATCGGGTATGTAAATGGTAATCTTGCAACATGAGTTCAGTAATAGGTTGCAGTTTCATCCAATCTGATACATTTCACACCTCAAATCCCACCTGGACGAGAACATCGGGTATTATATGGTAATCTTGCAACCCGAGTTCAGTAATAGGTTCATCCAATCTGATATATTTTACACCTGATATCCCACCTGGACGAGAACATCGGGTATGTATATGGTAATCTTGCAACATGAGTTCAGTAATAGGTTGCAGTTTCATCCAATCTGATATATTTTAAACCTCAAACCTCACCTGGACGAGAACATCGGATTTGTATATGGTAATCTTGCTACATGAGTTCAGTAATAGGTTGCAGTTTCATCCAATCTGATATATTTCACTCCTCAAATTGCACCTGGAAGAGAACATCGGGTCTGTAAATGGTAATCTTGCAACATGAGTTTAATAATAGGTTGCGGTTTCATCTAATATGATATATTTCACACCTCAAACCTTATCTGGACGAGAACATCAGGTCTGTATATGGTAATCTTGCAACATGAGTTCAGTAATAAGTTGCAGTTTCATCCAATCTGATATGTTTCACACCTCAAATTTCACATGGACGAGAACTTCGGGTCTGTACATGGTAATCTTGCAACATGAGTTCAGTAATAGGTTGCAGTTTCATCCAATTTGATATATTTCACACCTCAAACCTCACCTGGACGAGAACATCGGGTCTGTATATGGTAATCTTGCAACATCGGCTTAGTAATAGGTTGCAGTTTTATCCAATCTGATATATTTCAAACCTCAAACCTCACTTGGATGAGAACATTGGGTCTGTTTATGGTAATCTTGCAACATAAGTTCAGTAATAGGTTGAAGTTTCATCCAATCTGATATGTTTCACACCTCAAATATCACATGGACGAGAACTGCGGGTCTGTATATGGTAATCTTGCAACATGAGTTAAGTAATAGGTTGTAGTTTTATCCAATCTGATACATTTCACACCTCAAATCCCACCTGGACGAGAACATCGGGTATTATATGGTAATCTTGCAACCCGAGTTCAGCAATAGGTTGCAGTTTCATCCAATCTGATATATTTCACACCTCAAATCCCACCTGGACGAGAACATCGGGTATGTATATGGTAATATTGCCACATGAGTTCAGTAATAGGTTGCAGTTTCATCCAATCTGATATATTTCACACCTCAAACCTCACCTGGACGAGAACACTGGGTTTGTATATGGTAATCTTGCTACATGAGTTCAGTAATAGGTTGCAGTTTCATCCAATCTGATATATTTCACTCCTCAAATTGCACCTGGAAGAGAACATCGGGTCTGTATATGGTAATCTTGCAACATGAGTTTAATAATAGGTTGCGGTTTCATCCAGTATGATATATTTCACACCTCAAACCTCATCTGGACGAGAACATCAGGTCTGTATATGGTAATCTTGCAACATGAGTTCAGTAATAAGTTGCAGTTTCATCCAATCTGATATGTTTCACACCTCAAATCTCACATGGACGAGAACTTCGGGTCTGTATATGGTAATCTTGCAACATGAGTTCAGTAATAGGTTGCAGTTTCATCCAATTTGATATATTTCACACCTCAAACCTCACCTGGATGAGAACATCGGGTTTGTATATGGTAATCTTGCAACATCGGCTTAGTAATAGGTTGCAGTTTTATCCAATCTGATATATTTCAAACCTCAAACCTCACTTGGATGAGAACATTGGGTCTGTATATGGTAATCTTGCAACATGATCTTAGTAATAGGTTGTTGTTTCATCCAATCTGATACATTTCACATCTCAAGTCCCACCTGGACGAGAACATCGGGTATTATATGTTAATCTTGCAACCCGAGTTCCGTAATAGGTTGCAGTTTCATCTAATATGATATATTTCACACCTCAAATTCCACCTGGACGAGAACATCGGGTATGTATATGGTAATCTTGCAACATGAGTTCAGTAATAGGTTGCAGTTTCATCCAATCTGATATATTTCACACCTCAAACCTCACCTGGACGAGAACATCGGGTCTGTATATGGTAATCTTGCAACATGAGATCAGTAATAGGTTGCAGTTTCATCCAATCTGATATATTTCACACCTCAAACCTCACCTGGACGAGAACATCGGGTATGTAAATGGTAATCTTGCAACATGAGTTCAGTAATAGGTTGCAGTTTCATCCAATCTGATACATTTCACACCTCAAATCCCACCTGGACGAGAACATCGGGTATTATATGGTAATCTTGCAACCCGAGTTCAGTAATAGGTTCATCCAATCTGATATATTTTACACCTGATATCCCACCTGGACGAGAACATCGGGTATGTATATGGTAATCTTGCAACATGAGTTCAGTAATAGGTTGCAGTTTCATCCAATCTGATATATTTTAAACCTCAAACCTCACCTGGACGAGAACATCGGATTTGTATATGGTAATCTTGCTACATGAGTTCAGTAATAGGTTGCAGTTTCATCCAATCTGATATATTTCACTCCTCAAATTGCACCTGGAAGAGAACATCGGGTCTGTAAATGGTAATCTTGCAACATGAGTTTAATAATAGGTTGCGGTTTCATCTAATATGATATATTTCACACCTCAAACCTTATCTGGACGAGAACATCAGGTCTGTATATGGTAATCTTGCAACATGAGTTCAGTAATAAGTTGCAGTTTCATCCAATCTGATATGTTTCACACCTCAAATTTCACATGGACGAGAACTTCGGGTCTGTACATGGTAATCTTGCAACATGAGTTCAGTAATAGGTTGCAGTTTCATCCAATTTGATATATTTCACACCTCAAACCTCACCTGGACGAGAACATCGGGTCTGTATATGGTAATCTTGCAACATCGGCTTAGTAATAGGTTGCAGTTTTATCCAATCTGATATATTTCAAACCTCAAACCTCACTTGGATGAGAACATTGGGTCTGTTTATGGTAATCTTGCAACATGAGTTCAGTAATAGGTTGAAGTTTCATCCAATCTGATATGTTTCACACCTCAAATATCACATGGACGAGAACTGCGGGTCTGTATATGGTAATCTTGCAACATGAGTTAAGTAATAGGTTGTAGTTTTATCCAATCTGATACATTTCACACCTCAAATCCCACCTGGACGAGAACATCGGGTATTATATGGTAATCTTGCAACCCGAGTTCAGCAATAGGTTGCAGTTTCATCTTATCTGATATATTTCACACCTCAAATCCCACCTGGACGAGAACATCGGGTATGTATATGGTAATATTGCCACATGAGTTCAGTAATAGGTTGCAGTTTCATCCAATCTGATATATTTCATACCTCAAACCTCACCTGGACGAGAACACTGGGTCTGTATATGGTAATCTTGCAACATGAGATCGGTAATAGGTTGCAGTTTCATTCAATCTGATATATTTCACACCTCACCTGGACGAGGACATCGGGTATGTATATGGTAATCTTGCAACATGAGTTCAGTAATAGGTTGCAATTTCATCCAATCTGATATATTTCACATCCCAAACCTCACATGGCCGAGAACATCGGGTATGTATATGGTAATCTTGCAACATGAGTTCAGTAATAGGTTGCAGTTTCATCCAATCTGATATATTTCACACCTCAAACCTCACCTGGACGAGAACATCGGGTATGTATATGGTAATCTTGCAACATGAGTTTAGTAATAGGTTGCAGTTTCATCCAATCTGATATGTTTCACACCTCAAACCTCACCTGGACGAGAACATCGGGTCTGTATATGGTAATCTTACAACATGAGTTTAGTAATAGGTTGCAGTTTCATACAATCTGATATATTTCACACCTCAAACCTCACCTGGACGAGAACATCAGGTCTGTATATGGTAATCTTGCAACATGAGTTCAGTAATAGGTTGCAGTTTCATCCAATCTGATATGTTTCACACCTCAAACCTCACCTGGACGAGAACACTGGGTCTGTATATGGTAATCTTGCAACATGAGATCAGTAATAGGTTGCAGTTTCATTCAATCTGATATATTTCACACCTCACCTGGACGAGGACATCGGGTATGTATATGGTAATCTTGCAACATGAGTTCAGTAATAGGTTGAAATTTCATCCAATCTGATATATTTCACATCCCAAACCTCACATGGCCGAGAACATCGGGTATGTATATGGTAATCTTGCAACATGAGTTCAGTAATAGGTTGCAGTTTCATCCAATCTGATATATTTCACACCTCAAACCTCACCTGGACGAGAACATCGGGTATGTATATGGTAATCTTGCAACATGAGTTCAGTAATAGGTTGCAGTTTCATCCAATCTGATATATTTCACACCTCAAACCTCACCTGGACGAGAACATCGGGTCTGTATATGGTAATCTTGCAACATGATCTTAGTAATAGGTTGCAGTTTCATCCAATCTGATACATTTCACATATCAAATCCAACCTGGACGAGAACATCGGGTATTATATGTTAATCTTGCAACCCGAGTTCCGTAATAGGTTGCAGTTTCATCTAATCTGATATATTTCATACCTCAAATTCCACCTGGACGAGAACATCGGGTATGTATATGGTAATCTTGCAACATGAGTTCAGTAATAGGTTGCAGTTTCATCCAATCTGATATATTTCACACCTCAAACATCACCTGGACGAGAACATCGGGTCTGTATATGGTAATCTTGCAACATGAGTTTAGTAATAGGTTGCAGTTTCATCCAATCTGATATGTTTCACACCTCAAACCTCACCTGGACGAGAACACTGGGTCTGTATATGGTAATCTTGCAACATGAGATCAGTAATAGGTTGCAGTTTCATTCAATATGATATAGTTCACACCTCACCTGGACGAGGACATCGGGTATGTATATGGTAATCTTGCAACATGAGTTCAGTAATAGGTTGCAATTTCATCCAATCTGGTATATTTCACATCCCAAACCTCACATGGCCGAGAACATCGGGTATGTATATGGTAATCTTGCAACATGAGTTCAGTAATAGGTTGCAGTTTCATCCAATCTGATATATTTCACACCTCAAACCTCACCTGGACGAGAACATCGGGTATGTATATGGTAATCTTGCAACATGAGTTTAGTAATAGGTTGCAGTTTCATCCAATATGATATGTTTCACACCTCAAACCTCACCTGGACGAGAACATCGGGTCTGTATATGGAAATCTTACAACATGAGTTTAGTAATAGGCTGCAGTTTCATACAATATGATATATTTCATACCTCAAACCTCACCTAGACGAGAACATCAGGTCTGTATATGGTAATCTTGCAACATGAGTTCAGTAATAAGTTGCAGGTTCATCCAATCTGATATGTTTCACACCTCAAATCTCACATGGACGAAAACTTCGGGTCTGTATATGGTAATCTTGAAACATGAGTTCAGTAATAGGTTGCAGTTTCATCCAATCTGATATATTTCACACCTCAAAACAAACCTGGACGAGAACATCGGGTCTGTATATGGTAATCTTGCAACATGAGTTCAGTAATAGGTTGCAGTTTCATCCAATCTGATATATTTCACACCTCAAACCTCACCTGGACGAGAACATCGGGTCTGTATATGGTAATCTTGCAACATGAGTTAAGTAATAGGTTGTAGTTTTATCCAATCTGATACATTTCACACCTCAAATCCCACCTGGAAGAGAACATCGGGTATTATAAGGTAATCTTGTAACCCGAGTTCAGTAATAGGTTGTAGTTTCATCCAATCTGATATATTTCACACCTCAAATCCCACCTGGACGAGAACATCGGGTATGTATATGGTAATCTTACAACATGAGTTCAGTAATAGGTTGAAGTTTCATCCAATATGATATATTTCACACCTCAAACCTCACCTGGACGAGAACACCGGGTCTGTATATGGTAATCTTGCAACATGAGTTCAGCAATAAGTTGCAGTTTCATCCAATCTGATATATTTCACACCTCAAACCTCACCTGGACGAGAACATCGGGTCTGTATATGGTAATCTTGCAACATGAGTTCAGTAATAGGTTGCAGTTTCATCCAATCTGATACATTTCACACCTGAAATCCCACCTGGACGAGAACATCGGGTATGTATATGGTAATCTTGCAACATGAGTTCAATTATAAGTCGCAGTTTCATCCAATCTGATATATTTCACACCTCAAACCTCACCTGGACGAGAACATCGGGTCTGTATATGGTAATCTTGCAACATGAGTTCAGTAATAGGTTGCAGTTTCATCCAATCTGATACATTTCACACCTGGAATCCCACCTGGACGAGAACATCGGGTATGTATATGGTAATCTTGCAACATGAATTCAGTAATAAGTCGCAGTTTCATCCAATCTGATATATTTCACACCTCAAACCTCACCTGGACGAGAAGATCGGGTCTGTATATGGTAATCTTGCAACATGAGTTCAGTAATAGGTTGCAGTTTCATCCAATCTGATACATTTCTAACCTCAAATCCCTCCTGGACGAGAACATCGGGTCTGTATATGGTAATCTTGCAACATGAGTTCAGTAATAGGTTGCAGTTTCATCCAATATGATACATTTCACACCTAAAATCCCACCTGGACGAGAACATCGGGTCTGTATATGGTAATCTTGCAACCAGAGTTCAGTAATAGGTTGCAGTTTCATCCAATCTGATATATTTCACACCTCAAATCCCACCTGGACGAGAACATCGGGTATGTATATGGTAATCTTGCAACATGAGTTCAGTAATAGGTTGCAGTTTCATCCAATCTGATATATTTCACACCTAAAATCCCACCTGGACGAGAACATCGGGTATGTATATGGTAATCTTGCAACATGAGTTCAGTAATAGGTTGCAGTTTCATCCAATCTGATATATTTCACACCTCAAACCTCACCTAGACGAGAACATAGAGTCTGTATATGGTAATCTTGCAACATGAGCTTAGTAATAGGTCGCAGTTTCATCCACTCTGATATATTTCACACCTCAAATCCCACCTAGACGAGAACATCAGGTATGTATATGGTAATCTTGCAACATGAGTTCAGTAATAGGTTGCAGTTTCATCAAATCTGATATATTTCACACCTCAAATCCCACCTGGACGAGAACATCGGGTATGTATATGGTAATCTTGCAACATGAGTTCAGTAATAGGTTGCAGTTTCATCCAATCTGATATGTTTCACACCTCAAATCTCACAAGGACGAGAACTTCGGGTCTGTATATGGTAATCTTGCAACATGAGTTCAGTAATAGGTTGCAGTTTCATCCAATCTGATATATTTCACACCTCAAACCTCACCTGGACGAGAACATCGGGTATGTATATGGTAATCTTGCAACATGAGTTCAGTAATAGGTTGCAGTTTCATCCAATCTGATATATTTCACACCTCAAACATCACCTGGACGAGAACATCGGGTCTGTATATGGTAATCTTGCAACATGAGTTTAGTAATAGGTTGCAGTTTCATCCAATCTGATATGTTTCACACCTCAAACCTCACCTGGACGAGAACATCGGGTCTGTATATGGTAATCTTGCAACATGATCTTAGTAATAGGTTGCAGTTTCATCCAATCTGATACATTTCACATCTCAAATCCCACCTGGACGAGAACATCGGGTATTATATGTTAATCTTGCAACCCGAGTTCCGTAATAGGTTGCAGTTTCATCTAATCTGATATATTTCACACCTCAAATTCCACCTGGACGAGAACATCGGGTTTGTATATGGTAATCTTGCAACATGAGTTCAGTAATAGGTTGCAGTTTCATCCAATCTGATATATTTCACACCTCAAACCTCACCTGGACGAGAACATCGGGTCTGTATATGGTAATCTTGCAACATGAGATCAGTAATAGGTTGCAGTTTCATCCAATCTGATATATTTCACACCTCAAACCTCACCTGGAAAAGAACATCGGGTCTGTATATGGTAATCTTGCAACATGAGTTCAGTAATAGGTTGCAGTTTCATCCAATCTGATATATTTCACACCTCAAACCTCACCTGGACGAGAACATCGGGTCTGTATATGGTAATCTTGCAACATGAGTTAAGTAATAGGTTGTAGTTTTATCCAATCTGATACATTTCACACCTCAAATCCCACATGGAAGAGAACATCGGGTATTATATGGTAATCTTGCAACCCGAGTTCAGTAATAGGTTGCAGTTTCATCCAATCTGATATATTTCACACCTCAAATCCCACCTGGACGAGAACATCGGGTATGTATATGGTAATCTTGCAACATGAGTTCAGTAATAGGTTGCAGTTTCATCCAATCTGATATATTTCATACCTCAAACTGCACCTGGACGAGAACATCGGGTCTGTATATGGTAATCTTGCAACATGAGATCAGTAATAGGTTGCAGTTTCATCTAATCTGATATATTTCACACCTCAAACCTCACCTGGACGAGAACATCGGGTCTGTATATGGTAATCTTGCAACATGAGTTCAGTAATAGGTTGCAGTTTCATCCAATATGATATGTTTCACACCTCAAATCCCACCTGGACGAGAACATCAGGTCTGTATATGGTAATCTTGCAACATGAGTTCAGTATTAGGTTGCAGTTTCATCCAATCTGATATATTTCACACCTGAAATCCCACCTGGACGAGAACATCGGGTATGTATATGGTAATCTTGCAACATGAGTTCAGTAATAGGTTGCCGTTTCATCCAATCTGATATATTTCACACCTCAAATCCCACCTGGACGAGAACATCGGGTATGTATATGGTAATCTTGCAACATGAGTTCAGTAATAGGTTGCAGTTTCATCCAATCTGATATATTTCACACCTCAAACATCACCTGGACGAGAACATCGGGTATGTATATGGTAATCTTGCAACATGAGTTTAGTAGCAGGTTGCAGTTTCATCCAATCTGATATGTTTCACACCTCAAACCTCACCTGGACGAGAACATCGGGTATGTATATGGTAATCTTGCAACATGATCTTAGTAATAGGTTGTAGTTTCATCCAATCTGATACATTTCACATCTCAAATCCCACCTGGACGAGAACATCGGGTATTATATGTTAATCTTGCAACCCGAGTTCCGTAATAGGTTGCAGTTTCATCTAATCTGATATATTTCACACCTCAAATTCCACCTGGACGAGAACATCGGGTATGAATATGGTAATCTTGCAACATGAGTTCAGTAATAGGTTGCGGTTTCATCCAATCTGATATATTTCACACCTCAAACCTCACTTGGACGAGAACATCGGGTCTGTATATGGTAATCTTGCAACATGAGATCACTAATAGGTTGCAGTTTCATCCAATCTGATATATTTTACACCTCAAACCTCACCTGGAAAAGAACATCGGGTCTGTATATGGTAATCTTGCAACATGAGTTCAGTAATAGGTTGCAGTTTCATCCAATCTGATATATTTCACACCTCAAACCTCACCTGGACGAGAACATCGGGTCTGTATATGGTAATCTTGCAACATGAGTTAAGTAATAGGTTGTAGTTTTATCCAATCTGATACATTTCACACCTCAAATCCCACCTGGAAGAGAACATCGGGTATTGTATGGTAATCTTGCAACCCGAGTTCAGTAATAGGTTGCAGTTTCATCCAATCTGATATATTTCACATCTCAAATCCCACCTGGACGAGAACATCGGGTATTTATATGGTAATCTTGCAACATGAGTTCAGTAATAGGTTGCAGTTTCATCCAATCTGATATATTTCACACCTCAAACCTCACCTGGACGAGAACATCGGGTCTGTATATGGTAATCTTGCAACATGAGTTCAGTAATAGGTTGTAGTTTCATCCAATCTGATACATTTCACACCTCAAATCCCACCTGGACGAGAACATCGGGTCTGTATATGGTAATCTTGCAACATGAGTTCAGTATTAGGTTGCAGTTTCATCCAATCTGATATATTTCACACCTGAAATCCCACCTGGACGAGAACATCGGGTATGTATATGGTAATCTTGCAACATGAGTTCAGTAATAGGTTGCCGTTTCATCCAATCTGATATATTTCACACCTCAAATCCCACCTGGACGAGAACATCGGGTATGTATATGGTAATCTTGCAACATGAGTTCAGTAATAGGTTGCAGTTTCATCCAATCTGATATATTTCACACCTCAAACATCACCTGGACGAGAACATCGGGTCTGTATATGGTAATCTTGTAACATGAGTTTAGTAGCAGCTTGCAGTTTCATCCAATCTGATATGTTTCACACCTCAAACCTCACCTGGACGAGAACATCGGGTCTGTATATGGTAATCTTGCAACATGATCTTAGTAATAGGTTGCAGTTTCATCCAATCTGATACATTTCACATCTCAAATCCCACCTGGACGAGAACATCGGGTATTATATGTTAATCTTGCAACCCGAGTTCCGTAATAGGTTGCAGTTTCATCTAATCTGATATATTTCACACCTCAAACCTCACCTGGACGAGAACATCGGGTTTGTATATGGTAATCTTGCAACATGAGTTCAGTAATAGGTTGCAGTTTCATCCAATCTGATATATTTCACACCTCAAACCTCACCTGGACGAGAACATCGGGTCTGTATATGGTAATCTTGCAACATGAGATCAGTAATAGGTTGCAGTTTCATCCAATCTGATATATTTCACACCTCAAACCTCACCTGGACGAGAACATCGGGTATGTATATGGTAATCTTGCAACATGAGTTCAGTAATAGGTTGCAGTTTCATCCAATCTGATACATTTCACACCTCAAATCCCACCTGGACGAGAACATCGGGTATTATATGGTAATCTTGCAACCCGAGTTCAGTAATAGGTTCATCCAATCTGATATATTTCACACCTGAAATCCAACCTGGACGAGAACATCGGGTATGTATATGGTAATCTTGCAACATGAGTTCAGTAATAGGTTGCAGTTTCATCCAATCTGATATATTTCACACCTAAAATCCCACCTGGACGAGAACATCGGGTATTTATATGGTAATCTTGCAACATGAGTTCAGTAATAGGTTGCAGTTTCATCCAATCTGATATATTTCACACCTCAAACATCACCTGGACGAGAACATCGGGTCTGTATATGGTAATCTTGCAACATGAGTTTAGTAATAGGTTGCAGTTTCATCCAATCTGATATGTTTCACACCTCAAACCTCACCTGGACGAGAACATCGGGTCTGTATATGGTAATCTTGCAACATGATCTTAGTAATAGGTTGCAGTTTCATCCAATCTGATACATTTCACATCTCAAATCCCACCTGGACGAGAACATCGGGTATTATATGTTAATTTTGCAACCCGAGTTCCGTAATAGGTTGCAGTTTCATCTAATCTGATATATTTCACACCTCAAATTCCACCTGGACGAGAACATCGAGTATGTATATGGTAATCTTGCAACATGAGTTCAGTAATAGGTTGCAATTTCATCCAATCTGATATATTTCACACCTCAAACCTCACCTGGACGAGAACATCGGGTCTGTATATGGTAATCTTGCAACATGAGATCAGTAATAGGTTGCAGTTTCATCCAATCTGATATATTTCACACCTCAAACCTCACCTGGACGAGAACATCGGGTATGTATATGGTAATCTTGCAACATGAGTTCAGTAATAGGTTGCGTTTCATCCAATCTGATACATTTCACACCTCAAATCCCACCTGGACGAGAACATCGGGTATTATATGGTAATCTTGCAACCCGAGTTCAGTAATAGGTTCATCCAATCTGATATATTTCACACCTGAAATCCCACCTGGACGAGAACATCGGGTATGTATATGGTAATCTTGCAACATGAGTTCAGTAATAGGTTGCAGTTTCATCCAATCTGATATATTTTAAACCTCAAACCTCACCTGGACGAGAACGTCGGGTTTGTATATGGTAATCTTGCTACATGAGTTCAATAATAGGTTGCAGTTTCATCCAATCTGATATATTTCACTCCTCAAATTGCACCTGGAAGAGAACATCGGGTCTGTATATGGTAATCTTGCAACATGAGTTTAATAATAGGTTGCGGTTTCATCCAATCTGATATATTTCACACTTCAAACCTCATCTGGACGAGAACATCAGGTCTGTATATGGTAATCTTGCAACATGAGTTCAGTAATAAGTTGCAGTTTCATCCAATCTGATATGTTTCACACCTCAAATCTCACATGGACGAGAACTTCGGGTCTGTATATGGTAATCTTGCAACATGAGTTCAGTAATAGGTTGCAGTTTCATCCAATTTGATATATTTAACACCTCAAACCTCACCTGGACGAGAACATCGGTTCTGTATATGGTAATCTTGCAACATCGGCTTAGTAATAGGTTGCAGTTTTTTCCAATCTGATATATTTCAAACCTCAAACCTCACCTGGATGAGAACATTGGGTCTGTATATGGTAATCTTGCAACATGAGTTCAGTAATAGGTTGAAGTTTCATCCAATCTGATATGTTTCACACCTCAAATCTCACATGGACGAGAACTGCGGGTCTGTATATGGTAATCTTGCAACATGAGTTAAGTAATAGGTTGTAGTTTTATCCAATCTGATACATTTCACTCCTCAAATACCACCTGGACGAGAACATAGGGTATTATATGGTAATCTTGCAACCCGAGTTCAGCAATAGGTTGCAGTTTCATCCAATCTGATATATTTCACACCTCAAATCCCACCTGGACGAGAACATCGGGTATGTATATGGTAATCTTGCCACATGAGTTCAGTAATAGGTTGCAGTCTCATCCAATCTGATATATTTCACACCCCAAACCTCACATGGACGAGAACATCCGGTCTGTATATGGTAATCTTGAAACATGAGTTCAATAATAGGTTGCAGTTTCATCTAATCTGATATATTTCACACCTCAAACCTCACCTGGACGAGAACATCAGGTCTGTATATGGTAATCTTGAAACATGAGATCAGTAATAGGTTGCAGTTTCATTCAATCTGATATATTTCACACCTCACCTGGACAATGACATCGGGTATGTATATGGTAATCTTGCAACATGAGTTCAGTAATAGGTTGCAGTTTCATCCAATCTGATACATTTCACACCTCAAATCCCACCTGGACGAGAACATCGGGTATTATATGGTAATCTTGCAACCCGAGTTCAGTAATAGGTTCATCCAATCTGATATATTTCACACCTGAAATCCCACCTGGACGAGAACATCGGGTATGTATATGGTAATCTTGCAACATGAGTTCAGTAATAGGTTGCAGTTTCATCCAATCTGATATATTTTAAACCTCAAACCTCACCTGGACGAGAACGTCGGGTTTGTATATGGTAATCTTGCTACATGAGTTCAATAATAGGTTGCAGTTTCATCCAATCTGATATATTTCACTCCTCAAATTGCACCTGGAAGAGAACATCGGGTCTGTATATGGTAATCTTGCAACATGAGTTTAATAATAGGTTGCGGTTTCATCCAATCTGATATATTTCACACTTCAAACCTCATCTGGACGAGAACATCAGGTATGTATATGGTAATCTTGCAACATGAGTTCAGTAATAAGTTGCAGTTTCATCCAATCTGATATGTTTCACACCTCAAATCTCACATGGACGAGAACTTCGGGTCTGTATATGGTAATCTTGCAACATGAGTTCAGTAATAGGTTGCAGTTTCATCCAATTTGATATATTTAACACCTCAAACCTCACCTGGACGAGAACATCGGTTCTGTATATGGTAATCTTGCAACATCGGCTTAGTAATAGGTTGCAGTTTTTTCCAATCTGATATATTTCAAACCTCAAACCTCACCTGGATGAGAACATTGGGTCTGTATATGGTAATCTTGCAACATGAGTTCAGTAATAGGTTGAAGTTTCATCCAATCTGATATGTTTCACACCTCAAATCTCACATGGACGAGAACTGCGGGTCTGTATATGGTAATCTTGCAACATGAGTTAAGTAATAGGTTGTAGTTTTATCCAATCTGACACATTTCACTCCTCAAATACCACCTGGACGAGAACATAGGGTATTATATGGTAATCTTGCAACCCGAGTTCAGCAATAGGTTGCAGTTTCATCCAATCTGATATATTTCACACCTCAAATCCCACCTGGACGAGAACATCGGGTATGTATATGGTAATCTTGCCACATGAGTTCAGTAATAGGTTGCAGTCTCATCCAATCTGATATATTTCACACCCCAAACCTCACATGGACGAGAACATCCGGTCTGTATATGGTAATCTTGAAACATGAGTTCAATAATAGGTTGCAGTTTCATCTAATCTGATATATTTCACACCTCAAACCTCACCTGGACGAGAACATCAGGTCTGTATATGGTAATCTTGAAACATGAGATCAGTAATAGGTTGCAGTTTCATTCAATCTGATATATTTCACACCTCACCTGGACAATGACATCGGGTATGTATATGGTAATCTTGCAACATGAGTTCAGTAATAGGTTGCAGTTTCATCCAATCTGATACATTTCACACCTCAAATCCCACCTGGACGAGAACATCGGGTATTATATGGTAATCTTGCAACCCGAGTTCAGTAATAGGTTCATCCAATCTGATATATTTCACACCTGAAATCCAACCTGGACGAGAACATCGGGTATGTATATGGTAATCTTGCAACATGAGTTCAGTAATAGGTTGCAGTTTCATCCAATCTGATATATTTCACACCTAAAATCCCACCTGGACGAGAACATCGGGTATTTATATGGTAATCTTGCAACATGAGTTCAGTAATAGGTTGCAGTTTCATCCAATCTGATATATTTCACACCTCAAACATCACCTGGACGAGAACATCGGGTCTGTATATGGTAATCTTGCAACATGAGTTTAGTAATAGGTTGCAGTTTCATCCAATCTGATATGTTTCACACCTCAAACCTCACCTGGACGAGAACATCGGGTCTGTATATGGTAATCTTGCAACATGATCTTAGTAATAGGTTGCAGTTTCATCCAATCTGATACATTTCACATCTCAAATCCCACCTGGACGAGAACATCGGGTATTATATGTTAATCTTGCAACCCGAGTTCCGTAATAGGTTGCAGTTTCATCTAATCTGATATATTTCACACCTCAAATTCCACCTGGACGAGAACATCGGGTTTGTATATGGTAATCTTGCAACATGAGTTCAGTAATAGGTTGCAGTTTCATCCAATCTGATATATTTCACACCTCAAACCTCACCTGGACGAGAACATCGGGTCTGTATATGGTAATCTTGCAACATGAGATCAGTAATAGGTTGCAGTTTCATCCAATCTGATATATTTCACACCTCAAACCTCACCTGGACGAGAACATCGGGTATGTATATGGTAATCTTGCAACATGAGTTCAGTAATAGGTTGCGTTTCATCCAATCTGATACATTTCACACCTCAAATCCCACCTGGACGAGAACATCGGGTATTATATGGTAATCTTGCAACCCGAGTTCAGTAATAGGTTGCAGTTTCATCCAATCTGATATATTTCACACCTGAAATCCCACCTGGACGAGAACATCGGGTATGTATATGGTAATCTTGCAACATGAGTTCAGTAATAGGTTGCAGTTTCATCCAATCTGATATATTTTAAACCTCAAACCTCACCTGGACGAGAACGTCGGGTTTGTATATGGTAATCTTGCTACATGAGTTCAATAATAGGTTGCAGTTTCATCCAATCTGATATATTTCACTCCTCAAATTGCACCTGGAAGAGAACATCGGGTCTGTATATGGTAATCTTGCAACATGAGTTTAATAATAGGTTGCGGTTTCATCCAATCTGATATATTTCACACTTCAAACCTCATCTGGACGAGAACATCAGGTCTGTATATGGTAATCTTGCAACATGAGTTCAGTAATAAGTTGCAGTTTCATCCAATCTGATATGTTTCACACCTCAAATCTCACATGGACGAGAACTTCGGGTCTGTATATGGTAATCTTGCAACATGAGTTCAGTAATAGGTTGCAGTTTCATCCAATTTGATATATTTAACACCTCAAACCTCACCTGGACGAGAACATCGGTTCTGTATATGGTAATCTTGCAACATCGGCTTAGTAATAGGTTGCAGTTTTTTCCAATCTGATATATTTCAAACCTCAAACCTCACCTGGATGAGAACATTGGGTCTGTATATGGTAATCTTGCAACATGAGTTCAGTAATAGGTTGAAGTTTCATCCAATCTGATATGTTTCACACCTCAAATCTCACATGGACGAGAACTGCGGGTCTGTATATGGTAATCTTGCAACATGAGTTAAGTAATAGGTTGTAGTTTTATCCAATCTGATACATTTCACTCCTCAAATACCACCTGGACGAGAACATAGGGTATTATATGGTAATCTTGCAACCCGAGTTCAGCAATAGGTTGCAGTTTCATCCAATCTGATATATTTCACACCTCAAATCCCACCTGGACGAGAACATCGGGTATGTATATGGTAATCTTGCCACATGAGTTCAGTAATAGGTTGCAGTCTCATCCAATCTGATATATTTCACACCCCAAACCTCACATGGACGAGAACATCCGGTCTGTATATGGTAATCTTGAAACATGAGTTCAATAATAGGTTGCAGTTTCATCTAATCTGATATATTTCACACCTCAAACCTCACCTGGACGAGAACATCAGGTCTGTATATGGTAATCTTGCAACATGAGATCAGTAATAGGTTGCAGTTTCATTCAATCTGATATATTTCACACCTCACCTGGACAATGACATCGGGTATGTATATGGTAATCTTGCAACATGAGTTCAGTAATAGGTTGCAGTTTCATCCAATCTGATACATTTCACACCTCAAATCCCACCTGGACGAGAACATCGGGTATTATATGGTAATCTTACAACCCGAGTTCAGTAATAGGTTCATCCAATCTGATATATTTCACACCTGAAATCCCACCTGGACGAGAACATCAGGTATGTATATGGTAATCTTGCAACATGAGTTCAGTAATAGGTTGCAGTTTCATCCAATCTGATATATTTTAAACCTCAAACCTCACCTGGACGAGAACATCGGGTTTGTATATGGTAATCTTGCTACATGAGTTCAATAATAGGTTGCAGTTTCATCCAATCTGATATATTTCACTCCTCAAATTGCACCTGGAAGAGAACATCGGGTCTGTATATGGTAATCTTGCAACATGAGTTTAATAATAGGTTGCGGTTTCATCCAATCTGATATATTTCACACTTCAAACCTCATCTGGACGAGAACATCAGGTCTGTATATGGTAATCTTGCAACATGAGTTCAGTAATAAGTTGCAGTTTCATCCAATCTGATATGTTTCACACCTCAAATCTCACATGGACGAGAACTTCGGGTCTGTATATGGTAATCTTGCAACATGAGTTCAGTAATAGGTTGCAGTTTCATCCAATTTGATATATTTCACACCTCAAACCTCACCTGGACGAGAACATCGGGTCTGTATATGGTAATCTTGCAACATCGGCTTAGTAATAGGTTGCGGTTTTATCCAATCTGATATATTTCAAACCTCAAACCTCACCTGGATGAGAACATTGGGTCTGTATATGGTAATCTTGCAACATGAGTTCTGTAATAGATTGAAGTTTCATCCAATCTGATATGTTTCACACCTCAAATCTCACATGGACGAGAACTGCGGGTCTGTATATGGTAATCTTGCAACATGAGTTAAGTAATAGGTTGTAGTTTTATCCAATCTGATACATTTCACACCTCAAATCCCACCTGGAAGAGAACATAGGGTATTATATGGTAATCTTGCAACTCGAGTTCAGCAATAGGTTGCAGTTTCATCCAATCTGATATATTTCACACCTCAAATCCCACCTGGACGAGAACATCGGGTATGTATATGGTAATCTTGCCACATGAGTTCAGTAATAGGTTGCAGTTTCATCCAATCTGATATATTTCACACCTCAAACCTCACCTGGACGAGAACACTGGGTATGTATATGGTAATCTTGCAACATGAGATCAGTAATAGGTTGCAGTTTCATTCAATCTGATATATTTCACACCTCACCTGGACGATGACATCGGGTATGTATATGGTAATCTTGCAACATGAGTTAAGTAATAGGTTGTAGTTTTATCCAATCTGATACATTTCACACCTCAAATCCCACCTGGAAGAGAACATCGGGTATTATATGGTAATCTTGCAACCCGAGTTCAGTAATAGGTTGCAGATTCATCCAATCTGATATATTTCACACCTCAAATCCCACCTGGACGAGAACATCGGGTATGTATATGGTAATCTTGCAACATGAGTTCAGTAATAGGTTGCAGTTTCATCCAATCTGATATATTTCACACCTCAAACATCACCTGGACGAGAACATCGGGTCTGTATATGGTAATCTTGTAACATGAGTTTAGTAGCAGCTTGCAGTTTCATCCAATCTGATATGTTTCACACCTCAAACCTCACCTGGACGAGAACATCGGGTCTGTATATGGTAATCTTGCAACATGATCTTAGTAATAGGTTGCAGTTTCATCCAATCTGATACATTTCACATCTCAAATCCCACCTGGACGAGAACATCGGGTATTATATGTTAATCTTGCAACCCGAGTTCCGTAATAGGTTGCAGTTTCATCTAATCTGATATATTTCACACCTCAAATTCCACCTGGACGAGAACATCGGGTTTGTATATGGTAATCTTGCAACATGAGTTCAGTAATAGGTTGCAGTTTCATCCAATCTGATATATTTCACACCTCAAACCTCACCTGGACGAGAACATCGGGTCTGTATATGGTAATCTTGCAACATGAGATCAGTAATAGGTTGCAGTTTCATCCAATCTGATATATTTCACACCTCAAACCTCACCTGGACGAGAACATCGGGTCTGTATATGGTAATCTTGCAACATGAGTTCAGTAATAGGTTGCAGTTTCATCCAATCTGATATATTTCACACCTCAAACCTCACCTGGACGAGAACATCGGGTCTGTATATGGTAATCTTGCAACATGAGTTAAGTAATAGGTTGTAGTTTTATCCAATCTGATACATTTCACACCTCAAATCCCACCTGGAAGAGAACATCGGGTATTATAAGGTAATCTTGTAACCCGAGTTCAGTAATAGGTTGTAGTTTCATCCAATCTGATATATTTCACACCTCAAATCCCACCTGGACGAGAACATCGGGTATGTATATGGTAATCTTACAACATGAGTTCAGTAATAGGTTGAAGTTTCATCCAATATGATATATTTCACACCTCAAACCTCACCTGGACGAGAACACCGGGTCTGTATATGGTAATCTTGCAACATGAGTTCAGCAATAAGTTGCAGTTTCATCCAATCTGATATATTTCACACCTCAAACCTCACCTGGACGAGAACATCGGGTCTGTATATGGTAATCTTGCAACATGAGTTCAGTAATAGGTTGCAGTTTCATCCAATCTGATACATTTCACACCTCAAATCCTACCTGGACGAGAACATCATGTATGTGTATGGTAATTTTGCAACATGAGTTCAGTAATAGGTTGCAGTTTCATCCAATCTGATATATTTCACACCTCAAACCTCACCTGGACGAGAACATCGGGTCTGTATATGGTAATCTTGCAACATGAGATCAGTAATAGGTTGCAGTTTCATCCAATCTGATATATTTCACACATCAAATCCCACCTGGACGACAACATCGGGTCTGTATATGGTAATCTTGCAACATGAGTTCAGTAATAGGTTGCAGTTTCATCCAATCTGATATATTTCACACCTCAAACCTCACCTGGACGAGAACATCGGGTATGTATATGGTAATCTTGCAACATGAGTTCAGTAATAGGTTGTAGTTTCATCCAATCTGATATATTTCATACCTCAAACCTCACCTGGACGAGAACATCAGGTCTGTATATGGTAATCTTGCAACATGAGCTTAGTAATAGGTCACAGTTTCATCCACTCTGATATATTTCACACCTCAAATCCCACCTGGACGAGAACATCAGGTATGTATATGGTAATCTTGCAACATGAGTTCAGTAATAGGTTGCAGTTTCATCCAATCTGATATATTTCACACCTCAAACCTCACCTGGACGAGAACATCGGGTCTGTATATGGTAATCTTGCAACATGAGTTAAGTAATAGGTTGAAGTTTTATCCAATCTGATACATTTCACACCTCAAATCCCACCTGGAAGAGAACATCGGGTATTATATGGTAATCTTGCAACCCGAGTTCAGTAATAGGTTGCAGTTTCATCCAATCTGATATATTTCACAACTCAAATCCCACCTGGACGAGAACATCGGGTATGTATATGGTAATCTTGCAACATGAGTTCAGTAATAGGTTGCAGTTTCATCCAATCTGATATATTTCACACCTCAAACATCACCTGGACGAGAACATCGGGTCTGTATATGGTAATCTTGCAACATGAGTTTAGTAATAAGTTGCAGTTTCATCCAATCTGATAAATTTCACACCTCAAACCTCACCTGGACGAGAACATCGGGTCTGTATATGGTAATCTTGCAACATGAGTTCAGTAATAGGTTGCAGTTTCATCCAATCTGATACATTTCACACCTCAAATCCTACCTGGACGAGAATATCATGTATGTGTATGGTAATTTTGCAACATGAGTTCAGTAATAGGTTGCAGTTTCATCCAATCTGATATATTTCCCACCTCAAACCTCACCTGGACGAGAACATCGGGTCTGTATATGGTAATCTTGCAACATGAGATCAGTAATAGGTTGCTTTTTTATCCAATCTGATATATTTCACACCTCAAATCCCACCTGGACGACAACATCGGGTCTGTATATGGTAATCTTGCAACATGAGTTTAGTAATAGGTTGCAGTTTCATCCAATTTGATATGATTCACACCTCAAACCTCACCTGGACGAGAACATCGGGTCTATATATGGTAATCTTACAACATGAGTTCAGTAATAGGTTGCAGTTTCATCCAATCTGATATATTTCACACCCCAAACCTCACATGGACGAGAACATCGGGTCTGTATATGGTAATCTTGAAACATGAGTTCAGTAATAGGTTTCAGTTTCATCCAATCTGATATATTTCACACCTCAAACCTCACCTGGACGAGAACATCGGGTCTGTATATGGTAATCTTGCAACATGAGTTTAGTAATAGGCTGCAGTTTCATCCAATCTGATATGTTTCACACCTCAAACCTCACCTTGACGAGAACATCGGGTCTGTATATGGTAATCTTGCAACATGAGTTTAGTAATAGGTTGCAGTTTCATCCAATCTGATATATTTCACACCTCAAACCTCACCTGGACGAGAACGTCAGGTCTGTATATGGTAGTCTTGCAACATGAGTTCAGTAATAGGTTGCAGTTTCATCCAATCTGATATGTTTCACACCTGAAATCTCACATGGACGAGAACTTCGGGTCTGTATATGGTAATCTTGAAACATGAGTTCAGTAATAGGTTGCAGTTTCATCCAATCTGATATATTTCACACCTCAAAACAAACCTGGAGAAGAACATCGGGTCTGTATATGGTAATCTTGCAACATGAGTTTAGTAATAGGTTGCAGTTTCATCCAATTTGATATGATTCACACCTCAAACCTCACCTGGACGAGAACATCGGGTCTGTATATGGTAATCTTGCAACATGAGTTTAGTAATAGGTTGTAATTTCATCCAATCTGATATATTTCACACCTCAAAACTCATCTGGACGAGAACATCGGGTCTGTATATGGTAGTCTTGCAACATGAGTTCAGTAATAGGTTGCAGTTACATCCAATTTAATATGTTTCACACCTCAAATCTCACATGGACGAGAACTTCGGGTCTGTATATGGTAATCTTGCAACATGAGTTCAGTAATAGGTTGCAGTCTCATCCAATCTGATATATTTCACACCTCAAACCTCACCTGGACGAGAACATCGGGTCTGTATATGGTAATCTTGCAACATAAGTTTAGTAATAGGTTGCAGTTTCATCCAATCTGATATATTTCATACCTCAAACCTCACCTGGACGAGAACATCAGGTCTGTATATGGTAATCTTGCAACATGAGTTCAGTAATAGGTTGCAGTTTCATCCAATCTGATATATTTCACACCTCAAACCTCACCTGGACGAGAACATTGGGTCTGTATATGGTAATCTTGCAACATGAGTTCAGTAATAGGTTGCAGTTTCATCCAATCTGATACATTTCACACCTCAAATCCCACTTAGACGAGAACATCGGGTATGTATATGGTAATCTTGCAACATGAGTTCAGTAATAGGTTGCAGTTTCATCCAATCTGATATATTTCACACCTCAAACCACCTGGACGAGAACATCGGGTCTGTATATGGTAATCTTGCAACATGAGTTCAGTAATAGGTTGCAGTTTCATCCAATCTGATATGTTTCACACCTCAAATCACCTGGACGAGAACATCGGGTTGTATATGGTAATCTTGCAACATGAGTTCAGTAATAGGTTGCAGTTTCATCCAATCTGATATATTTCACACCTCAAACCTCACCTGGACGAGAACATGGGTCTGTATATGGTAATCTTGCAACATGAGTTCAGTAATAGGTTGCAGTTTCATCCAATCTGATAATTTCACACCTCAAATCCCACCTGGACGAGAACATCGGGTATGTATATGGTAATCTTGCAACATGAGTTCAGTAATAGGTTGCAGTTTCATCCAATCTGATATATTTCACACCTCAAACCTCACCTGGACGAGAACATCGGGTTGTATATGGTAATCTTGCAACATGAGTTCAGTAATAGGTTGCAGTTTCATCCAATCTGATATATTTCACACCTCAAACCTACCTGGACGAGAACATCGGGTGTATATGGTAATCTTGCAACATGAGTTCAGTAATAGGTTGCAGTTTCATCCAATCTGATATATTTCACACCTCAAACCTCACCTGGACGAGAACATCGGGGTATATGGTAATCTTGCAACATGAGTTCAGTAATAGGTTGCAGTTTCATCCAATCTGATATATTTCACACCTCAAACCTCACCTGGACGAGAACATCGGGTTGTATATGGTAATCTTGCAACATGAGTTCAGTAATAGGTTGCAGTTTCATCCAATCTGATATATTTCACACCTCAAATCCCACCTGGACGAGAACATCTATGTATATGGTAATCTTGCAACATGAGTTCAGTAATAGGTTGCAGTTTCATCCAATCTGATATTTCACACCTCAAACCTCACCTGGACGAGAACATCGGGTCTGTATATGGTAATCTTGCAACATGAGTTCAGTAATAGGTTGCAGTTTCATCCAATCTGATATATTTCACACCTCAAATCCCACCTGGACGAGAACATCGGGTCTGTATATGGTAATCTTGCAACATGAGTTCAGTAATAGGTTGCAGTTTCATCCAATCTGATATATTCACACCTCAAACCTCACCTGGACGAGAACATCGGGTCTGTATATGGTAATCTTGCAACATGAGTTCAGTAATAGGTTGCAGTTTCATCCAATCTGATATATTTCACACCTCAAACCTCACCTGGACGAGAACATCGGGTTGTATATGGTAATCTTGCAACATGAGTTCAGTAATAGGTTGCAGTTTCATCCAAATCTTTATTTCACACCTCAAACCTCACCTGGACGAGAACATCGGGTCTGTATATGGTAATCTTGCAACATGAGTTCAGATAGGTTGCAGTTTCATCATATCTGATATTTCACCTCAAACCTGGCCTGGACGAGAACATCGGGTCTGTATATGGTAATCTTGCAACCGGAGTTCAGTAATAGGTTGCAGTTTCATCCAATATGATATATTTCACACCTCAAACCTCACCTGGACGAAAAAATCAGGTATGTATATGGTAATCTTGTAACATGAGTTCAATAATAGGTTGCAGTTTCATCCAATCTGATATATTTCACACCTCAAATCCCACCTGGACGAGAACATCGGGTCTGTATATGGTAATCCTGCAACATGAGTTCAGTAATAAGTTGCAGTTTCATCCAATCTGATATATTTCACACCTCAAACCTCACCTGAACGAGAACATCAGGTCTGTATATGGTAGTCTTACAACATGAGTTCAGTAATAGGTTGAAGTTTCATCCAATCTGATATATTTCACACCTCAAACCTCACCTTGACGAGAATATCGGGTCTGCATATGATAATCTTGCAACATGAGTTCAGTAATAGGTTTGAGTTTCATCCAATCTGATATATTTCACACCTCAAATCCCACCTGGACGAGAACATCGGGTCTGTATATGGAAATTTTGCAACATGAGTTCAGTAAAAGGTTGCAGTTTCATCCAATATGATATATTTCACACCTCAAGCCTCACCTGGACGAGAATATCGCGTATGTATATGGTAATCTTGCAACATGAGTTCAGTAATAGGTTGCAGTTTCATCCAATCTGATATATTTCACACCTCAAATCCCACTTGAACTTGAAAATAGGGTCTGTATATGGTAATCTTGCAACCTGAGCTCAGTAATAGGTTGCAGTTTCATCCAATCTGAGACATTTCACATCTCAAATCCCACATGGAAGAAAACATCGGTTTTGTATATGATAATCTACCAACATGAGTTCAGTAATAGGTTGCAGTTTAATCCAATCTGATATATTTCAATCCTCAAACCTCACCTGGACGAGAACATCGGGTATGTATATGGTAATCTTGCAACATGAATTCATTAATAGGTTGCAGTTTCATCCAATCTGATATATTTCACACCTTAAATCCCACGTGGACGAGAATATCGGGTCTGTATATGGTAATTTTGCAACATGAGTTCAGTAATAGGTTGCAGTTTCATCCAATCTGATATATTTCACACCTCAAACCTCACTTGGACGAGAACATCAGGTATGTATATGGTAATCCTGCAACATGCGTTCAATAATAGGTTTCAGTTTCATCCAATCTGATACATTTCACACCTCAAACCTCACCTGGACGAGAACATCGGGTATGTATATGGTAATCCTACAACATGAGTTCAATAATAGGTTGCAGTTTCATCCAATATGATATATTTTACACCTCAAACCTCACCTGGAAGAGAACATCGGGTATGTATATGGTAATCCTGCAACATGAGTTCAGTAATAAGTTGAAGTTTCATCCAATCTGATATATTTCACACCTCAAACCTCACCTGGACGAGAACATCAGGTCTGTATATGGTAGTCTTGCAACATGAGTTCAGTAATAGGTTGCAGTTTCATCAAATCTAATATATTTCACACCTCAAACCTGGCCTGGACGAGAACATCGGGTCTGTATATGGTAATCTTGCAACCTGAGTTCAGTAATAGGTTGCAGTTTCATCCAATATGATATATTTCACACCTCAAACCTCACCTGGACGAAAACATCAGGTATGTATATGGTAATCTTGTAACATGAGTTCAATAATAGGTTGCAGTTTCATCCAATCTGATATATTTCACACCTCAAATCCCACCTGGACGAGAACATCGGGTCTGTATATGGTAATCCTGCAACATGAGTTCAATAATAAGTTGCAGTTTCATCCAATCTGATATATTTCACACCTCAAACCTCACCTGGACGAGAACATCAGGTCTGTATAGGTAGTCTTGCAACATGAGTTCAGTAATAGGTTGAAGTTTCATCCAATCTGATATATTTCACACCTCAAACCTCACCTTTGCGAGAATATCGGGTTTGCTTATGAATCTTGCAACATGAGTTCAGTAATAGGTTTGAGTTTCATCCAATCTGATATATTTCACACCTCAAATCCCACCTGGACGAGAACATCGGGTCTGTATATGGTAATTTTGCAACATGAGTTCAGTAATAGGTTGTCGTTTCATCC
Organism: Papaver somniferum; assembly: GCF_003573695.1. Classification (NCBI taxonomy): domain Eukaryota; kingdom Viridiplantae; phylum Streptophyta; class Magnoliopsida; order Ranunculales; family Papaveraceae; genus Papaver; species Papaver somniferum. The sequence goes on along the minus strand of NC_039358.1, from coordinate 27,806,243 downwards.
AATATGATATATTTCACACCTCAAGCCTCACCTGGACGAGAATATCGGGTATGTATATGGTAATCCTGCAACATGAGTTCAGTAATAGGTTGCAGTTTCATCCAATCTGATATATTTCACACCTCAAATCCCACTTGAACTTGAAAATAGGGTCTGTATATGGTAATCTTGCAACCTGAGCTCAGTAATAGGTTGCAGTTTCGTCCAATCTGAGACATTTCACATCTCAAATCCCACATGGACGAAAACATCGGTTTTGTATATGGTAATCTACCAACATGAGTTCAGTAATAGGTTGCAGTTTAATCCAATCTGATATATTTCAATCCTCAAACCTCACCTGGACGAGAACATCGGGTATGTATATGGTAATATTGCAACATGAATTCATTAATAGGTTGCAGTTTCATCCAATCTGATATATTTCACACCTCAAATCCCACGCGGACGAGAATATCGGGTCTGTATATGGTAATTTTTCAACATGAGTTCAGTAATAGGTTGCAGTTTCATCCAATCTGATATATTTCACACCTCAAACCTCACCTGGACGAGAACATCAGGTATGTATATGGTAATCCTGCAACATGCGTTCAATAATAGGTTTCAGTTTCATCCAATCTGATACATTTCACACCTCAAACCTCACCTTGACGAGAACATCGGGTATGTATATGGCAATCTTGCAACATGAGTTCAGTAATAGGTTGCAGTTTCATCAAATCTGATATATTTCACACCTCAAACCTCACCTGGACGAGAACATCGGGTCTGTATATGGTAATCTTGCTACATGAGTTCAGTAATAGGTTGCAGTTTCATCCAATCTGATATATTTCACACCTCAAATCCCCCCTGGACGAGAACATCGAGTCTGTATATGGTAATCTTGCAACTAGAGTTCAGTAACAGGTTGCAGTTTCATCCAGTCTGAGATATTTCATTCTGAAATCCCACATGGACGAGAACATCGGTTCTGTATATGGTAATCTACCAACATGAGTTCAGTAATAGGTTGCAGTATCATCCAATTTGATATATTTCACACCTCAAACCTCACCTGGACGAGAACATCAGGTATGTATATGGTAATATTGCAACATGAATTCAGTAACAGGTTGCAGTTTCATCCAATCTAAAACATTTCACATCTCTAATCCCACATGGACGAGAACATCGGTTTTGTATATGGTAATCTGCAAACATGAGTTCAGTAATAGGTTGCAGTTTCATCCAATCTGATATATTTCACACCTCAAACCTCACCTGGACGAGAACATCGGGTATGTATATGGTAATCTTGCAACATGAATTCAGTAATAGGTTGCAGTTTCATCCAATCTGATATATTTCACACCTCAAATCCCACATGGACGAGAATATCGGGACTGTATATGGTAATTTTGCAACATGAGTTCAGTAAAAGGTTGCAGTTTCATCCAATCTGATATATTTCACACCTCAAACCTCACCTGGACGAGAACATCGGGTATGTATATGGTAATTCTGCAACATGAGTTCAATAATAGGTTGCACTTTCATCCAATCTGATATATTTCACACCTCAAACCTCACCTGGACGAGAACATCAGGTATGTATATGGTAATCCTGCAACATGAGTTCAATAATAGGTTGCAGTTTCATCCAATCTGATATATTTCACACCTCAAACCTCACCTGGACAAGGACATCGGGTATGTATATCGTAATCCTGCAACATGAGTTCAATAATAGGTTGCAGTTTCATCCAATCTGATATATTTCACACCTCAAACCTCACCTGGAAAAGGACATCGGGTATGTATATGGTAATCCTGCAACATGAGTTCAATAATAGGTTGCAGTTTCATCCAATCTGATATATTTCACACCTTAAACCTCACCTAGACGAGAACACCGGGTATGTATATGGTAATCTTGAAACATGAATTCAGTAATAGGTTGCAGTTTCATCCAATCTGATATATTTCACACCTCAAATCCCACATGGACGAGAATATCGGGTCTGTATATGATAATTTTGCAACATGAGTTCAGTAAAAGGTTGCAGTTTCATCCAATCTGATATATTTCACACCTCAAACCTCACCTGGACGAGAACATCGAGTATGTATATGGTAATCCTGGAACATGAGTTCAATAATAGGTTGCAGTTTCAACCAATCTTAGACATTTCACATCTCAAATCCCATCTGGACGAGAACATCGGTTCTGTATATTGTAATCTACCAACATGAGTTCAGTAATAGGTTGCAGTTTCATCCAATATGATATATTTCACACCTCAAACTTCACCTGGACGAGAACATCGGGTATGTATATGGTAATCTTGCAACATGACTTCAGTAATAGGTTGCAGTTTCATCCAATCTGATATATTTCACACCTCAAATATCACCTGGACGAGAACATCGGGTCTGTATATGGTAATCTTGCAACATGATTTCAGTAACAGGTTGCAGTTTCATCCAATCTGAGACATTTCACATCTCAAATCCCATATGGACGAGAACATCGGTTTTGTATATGGTAATCTACCAACATGAGTTCACTAATAGGTTGCAGTTTTATCCAATCTGATATATTTCACACCTCAAATCCCACATGGACGAGAATATCGGGTCTGTATATGGTAATTTTGCAACATGAGTTAAGTAAAAGGTTGCAGTTTCATCCATCTGATATATTTCACACCTCAAACCTCACATGGACGAGGACATCGGGTATGTATATGGTAATCCTGTAACATGAGTTCAATAATAGGTTGCAGTTTCATCCAATCTGATATATTTCACACCTCAAACCTCACCTGGACGAGGACATCGGGTATGGATATGGTAATCCTGCAACATTGAGTTCAATAATAGGTTGCAGTTTCATCCAATATGATATATTTCACACCTCAAATCCCACATGGACGAGAATATCGGGTCTGTATATGGTAATTTTGCAACATGAGTTCTGTAAAAGGTTGCAGTTTCATCCAATCTGATATATTTCACACCTCAAACTTCACCTGGACGAGAACATCGGGTATGTATATAGTAATCTTGCAACATGAGTTCAGTAATAGGTTGCAGTTTCATCCAATCTGATATATTTCACACCTCAAATCCCACATGGACGAGAATATCGGGTCTGTATATGGTAATTTTGCAACATGAGTTCAGTAAAAGGTTGCAGTTTCTTCCAATCTGATATATTTCACACCTCAAACCTCACCTGGACGAGAATATCGGGTATGTATATGGTAATCTTGCAACATGAGTTCAGTAATAGGTTGCAGTTTCATCAAATATGATATATTTCACACCTCAAACCTCACCTGGACGAGAACATCGGGTATGTATATGGTAATCTTGCAACATGACTTCAGTAAAAGGTTGCAGTTTCATCCAATCTGATATATTTCACACCTCAAATCCCACATGGACGAGAATATCGGGTCTGTATATGGTAATTTTGCAACATGAGTTCTGTAAAAGGTTACAGTTTCATCCAATCTGAAATATTTCACACCTCAAACCTCACATGGACGAGGACATCGGGTATGTATATGGTAATCTTGCAACATGATTTCAGTAATAGGTTGCAGTTTCATCCAATCTGATATATTTCACACCTCAAATCCCACATGGACGAGAATATCGGGTCTATATATGGTAATTTTGCAACATGAGTTCAGTAATAGGTTGCAGTTTCATTCAATCTGATATATTTCACACCTCAAAGTTCACTTGGAAGAGAACATCGGGTATGTATATGGTAATCCTGGAACATGAGTTCAATAATAGGTTGCAGTTTCATCCCATCTGAGACATTTCACATCTCAAATTCCACCTGGACGAGAATATCGGTTCTGTATATGGTAATCTACCAACATGAGTTCTGTAATAGGTTGCAGTTTCATCAAATATGTTATATTTCACACCTCAAACCTCACCTGGAGGAGGACATCGGTTTTGTATATGGTAATCTACTAACATGAATTCAGTAATAGGTTGCAGTTTCATCAAATCTGATATATTTCACACCTTAAACCTCACCTGGACGAGAACATCGGGTGTGTATATGGTAATCTTGTAACATGAATTCAGTAATAGGTTGCAGTTTCATCCAATCTGATATATTTCAAACCTCAAATCCCACATGGACGAAAATATCGGGTCTGTATATGGTAATTTTGCAACAAGAGTTCAGTAATAGGTTGCAGTTTCATCCAATCTGATATATTTCACACCTCAAACCTCACCTGGACGAGAACATCGGGTATGTATATGGTAATCTTGCAACATGACTTCAGTAATAGGTTGCAGTTTCATCCAATCTGATATATTTCACACCTTAAATACCACCTGGACGAGAACATCGGGTCTGTATATGATAATCTTGCAACATGAGTTCAGTAACAGGTTGCAGTTTCATCCAATCTGAGACAAATCACATCTCAAATCCCATATGGACGAGAACATCGATTTTGTATATGGTAATATACCAACATGAGTTCAGTAACAGATTGCAGTTTCATCCAATCTGAGACATTTCACATCTCAAATCCCATATGGACGAGAACATCGATTTTGTATATGGTAATATACCAACATGAGTTCACTAATAGGTTGCAACTTCATCCAATCTGATATATTTCACACCTCAAATCCCATATGGACGAGAATATCGGGTCTGTATATGGTAATATTGCAACATGAGTTCAGTAATAGGTTGGAGTTTCATCAATTCTGATATATTTCACACCTCAAATCCCACCTGGACGAGAACATCGGGTCTGTATATGGTAATCTTGCAATCTGAGTTCAGTAATAGGTTGCAGTTTCATCCAATTTGATATATTTCACACCTCAAATCCTACCTGGACGAGAACATCGGGTCTGTATATGGTAATATTGCAACATGAGTTCAATAATAGGTTGCAGTTCCATCCAATCTGAGATATTTCACATCACAAATCCCACCTGGACGAGAACATCGGTTTTGTATATGGTAATCTACCAACATGAATTCAGTAATAGGTTGCAGTTTCACCAAATCTGATATATTTCACACCTTAAACCTTATCTGGAAGAGAAAATCGAGTATGTATATGGTAATCTTGCAACATGATTTCAGTAATAGGTTGCAGTTTCATCCAATCTGATATATTTCACACCTCAAATCCCACCTGGCTGAGAATATCGGGTCTATATATGGTAATTTTGCAACATGAGTTCAGTAATAGGTTGCAGTTTCATTCAATCTGATATATTTCACACCTCAAACTTCACTTGGACGAGAACATTGGGTATGTATATGGTAATCCTGGAACATGAGTTCAATAATAGGTTGCAGTTTCATCCAATCTGAGACATTTCACATCTCAAATCCCACCTGGACGAGAACATCGGTTCTGTATATGGTAATTTACCAACATGAGTTCAGTAATAGGTTGCAGTTTCATCCACTCTGATATATTTCACACCTCAAACCTCACCTGGACGAGAACATCGGGTATGTATATGGTAATCTTGCAACATGAATTCAGTAATAGGTTGCAGTTTCATCCAATCTGATATATTTCACACCTCAAATCTCACATGGACGAGAATATCGGGTCCGTATATGGTAATTTTGCAACATGAGTTCAGTAAAAGGTTGCAGTTTCATCCAATCTGATATATTTCACACCTCAAACCTCACCTGGACGAGAACATCGGGTATGTATATGGTAATCCCGCAACATGAGTTCAGTAATAGGTTGCAGTTTCATCCGATCTGATATATTTCACACCTCAAACCTCACCTGGACGAGAACATAAGGTCTGTATATGGTAATCTTGCAACATGAATTCAGTAATATTGCAGTTTCATCCAATTAGATATATTTCGCACCTCAAATCCCACCTGGACGAGAAAATCGGGTCTGTATATGGTAATCTTGGAACATGAGTTCAGTTATAGGTTGCAGTTTCATCCAATTTGATATATGTCACACCTCAAACCTCATCTGGACGAGAACATCGGGTTTGTATATGGTAATCTTGCAACCTGAGTTCAGTAATAGGTTGCAGTTTCATCCAATCTGATATATGTCACACCTCAAACCTCATCTGGACGAGAACATCGGGTCTGTATATGGTAATCTTGGAACATGAGTTCAGTTATAGGTTGAAGTTTCATCCAATCTGATATATTTCACACCTCAAACCTCGCCTGGACGAGAACATCGGGTCTGTATATGGTAATCTTGCAACCTAAGTTCAGCAATAGGTTGCAGTTTCATCCAATATGATATATTTCACACCTCAAACCTCACCTGGACGAGAACATCGGGTAGGTATAGGGTAATCTTGCAACATGAGTTCAGTAATATGTTGCAGTTTCATCCAATCTGATATATTTCACAACTCAAACTTCACCTGGACGAGAACATCGGGTCTGTATATTGTAATCTTGCAACATGAGTTCAGTAATAGGTTGCAGTTTCATCCAATCTAATATATTTCACACCTCAAATACCACCTGGACAAGAACATAGGGTCTATATATGGTAATCTTGAAACATGAGTTCAGTTATAGTTTGTAGTTTCATCCAATCTGATACATTTCACACCTTAAATCCCAACCTGTACGAGAACATCGGGTCTGTATATGGTAATCTTGCAACCTGAGTTCATTAATAGGTTGCAGTTTCATCCAATCTGATATATTTCACACCTCAAACCTCACCTGGACGAGAACATCGGATCTGTATATGGTAATCTTGCAACCTAAGTTCATTAATAGGTTGCAGTTTCATCCAATTAGATATATTTCGCACCTTAAATCCCACCTAGACGAGAAAATCGGGTCTGTATATGGTAATCTTGGAACATGAGTTCAGTTATAGGTTGTAGTTTCATCCAATTTGATATATGTCACACCTCAAACCTCATCTGGACGAGAACATCGGGTCTGTATATGGTAATCTTGCAACCTGAGTTCAGTAATAGGTTGCAGTTTCATCCAATCTGATATATGTCACACCTCAAACCTCATCTGGACGAGAACATCGGGTCTGTATATGGCAATCTTGGAACATGAGTTCAGTTATAGGTTGCAGTTTCATCCAATCTGATATATTTCACACCTCAAACCTCACCTGGACGAGAACATCGGGTCTGTATACGGTAATCTTGCAACCTGAGTTCAGTAATAGGTTGCAGTTTCATCCAATCTGATATATTTCACATCTCAAACCTCACCTGGACGAGAACATCGGGTAGGTATAGGGTAATCTTGTAACATGAGTTCAGTAATATGTTGCAGTTTCATCCAATCTGATATATTTCACAACTCAAACCTCACATGGACGAGAACATCGGGTCTGTATATTGTAATCTTGCAACATGAGTTCAGTAATAGGTTGTAGTTTCATCCAATCCGATACATTTCACACCTCAAATCCAACCTGGACGAGAACATAGGGTCTGTATATGGTAATCTACCAACATGAGTTCGGTAATAGGTTGCAGTTTCATTCAATCTGTTATATGTCACACCTCAAACCTCATCTGGACGAGAACTTCGGGTCTGTATATGGTAATCTTGGAACATGAGTTCAGTTATAGGTTGCAGTTTCATCCAATCTGATATATTTCACACCTCAAACCTCGCCTGGACGAGAACATCGGGTCTGTATATGGTAATCTTGCAACCTAAGTTCAGCAATAGGTTGCAGTTTCATCCAATATGATATATTTCACACCTCAAACCTCACCTGGACGAGAACATCGGGTAGGTATAGGGTAATCTTGCAACCTGAGTTCAGTAATAGGTTGCAGTTTCATCCAATTTAATATATTTCACACCTCAAATCCCACCTGGACGAGAACATAGGCTCTATATATGGTAATCTTGCAACATGAGTTCAGTAATAGGTTGTAGTTTCATCCAATCCGATACATTTCACACCTCAAATCTCACCTGGATGTGAACATCGGGTCTGTATATGGTAATCTTGCAACATGAGCTCATTAATAGGTTGCAGTTTCATCCAATCTAATATATTTCACATCTCAAGCCTCACCTGGACGAGAACATCGCGTCAGTATATGGTAATCTACCAACATGAGTTCGGTAATAGGTTGTAACTTCATCCAATCTGATATATTTCACACCTCAAATCCCACCTGGACGAGAACATCGGGTCTTTATATGGTAATCTTGCAACATGAGTTCAGTAATAGGTTGTAGTTTCATCCAATCTAATATATTTCACATCTCAAGCCTCACCTGGACGAGAACATCTTGTCTGTGTATGGTAATCTACCAACATTAGTTCGGTAATAGGTTGCAGTTTCATCCAATCTGATATATGTCACACCTCAAACCTCATCTGGAGGAGAATATCGGGTCTGTATATGGTAATCTTGGAACATGAGTTCAGTTATAGATTGCAGTTTCATCTAATCTGATATATCTCACACCTCAGACCTCACCTGGACGAGAACATAGGGTCTGTATATGGTAATCTTGCAACCTAAGTTCAATAATAGGTTGCAGTTTCATCCAATCTGATATATTTCACACCTCAAACCTCACCTGGACGAGAACATCGGGTAGGTATAGGGTAATCTTACAACATGAATTCAGTAATATGTTGCAGTTTCATCCAATCTGATATATTTCACAACTCAAACCTCACCTGGACGAGAACATCGGGTCTGTATGTTGTAATCTTGCAACCTGAGTTCAGTAATAGGTTGCAGTTTCATCCAATCTAATATATTTCACACCTCAAATCCCACCTGGACGAGAACATCCAATCTGATATATTTCACACCTCAGACCTCACCTGGACGAGAACATCGTGTCTGTGTATTGTAATCTTGCAACATGAGTTCAATAATAAGTTGCAGTTTCATCCAATATGATATATGTCACACCTCAAACCTCATCTGGACGAGAAAATAGGTTCTGTATATGGTAATCTTGCAACCTGAGTTCAGTAATATGTTGCAGTTTCATCCAATCTGATATATTTCACACCTCAAACCTCACCTGGACGAGAACATCGGGTGTGTATATGGTAATCTTGCAACCTTAGTTCATTAATAGGTCGTAGTTTCATCTAATCTGATATATTTCACACCTCAAATCACACCTGGACGAGAACATCGGGTCTGTATATGGTAATCTTGTAAGATAAGTTCAGTAACAAGTTGCAGTTTCATCCAATCTGATATATTTCGCACATCAAACCTCACCTGAACGAGAACATAGGGTCTGTATATGGTAATCTTACAACCTGAGTTAAGTAATAGGTTGCAGTTTCATCTAATATGATATATTCTGCACCTCAAACCTCACCTGGACGAGAACATCGGTTCTGTATATGGTAATCTTGCAACATGAGTTCAGTAATAGGTTGGAGTTTCATCCAGTCTGATATATTTCACATCTCAAACCTCACCTGGAAGAGAACATCTGGTCTGTATATGGTAATTTTGCAACCTGAGTTCAGTAATAGGTTGGAGTTTCATCCAATCTGATATATTTCACACCTAAAATCTCACCTGGACGAGAACATAGAGTCTGTATATGGTAATCCTGCAGTATGAGTTCGGTAATAGGTTGAAGTTTCATCCAATCTGATATATTTCGATCCTCAAACCTCACCTGGACGAGAACATCGGGTTCGTATATGGTAATTTTGCAACCCGAGTTCAGTAATAGGTTGCAGTTTCATCCAATCTGATATATTTCACACCTAATATCACACCTAGACGAGAACATCGGGTCTGTATTTGGTAATCAAGCAACCTAAGTTTAGTAATAGGTTGCAGTTTTATCTAATCTGATATATTTCACACCTCAAATCCCACCTGGACGAGAACATCGGGACTGTATATGGTAATCTTGCAACATGAGTTCAGTAATAGGTTGCAGTTTCATCCAATCTGATATATTTCACACCTCAAAACCCACCTGAACGAGAACATCGGGTATGTATATGGTAATCTTGCAACATGAGTTCAGTAATCGGTTACAGTTTCATCCTATCTGATATATGTCACACCTCAAACCTCACCTGGACGAGAATATCGGGTCTGTATATGGTAATCTTGCAACATGAGTTCAGTAATAGGTTTCAGTTTCATCCACTCTGATATATTTCACACCTCAAATCCCACCTGGACGTGTATATGGTAATCTTGCAACATGAGTTCATTAATGGGTTGCAGTTTCATCCAATCTAATATATTTCACACCTCAAACCTCACTTGGACGAAAACATCGGGTCTGTATATGGTAATTTGCAACCTAAGTTCAGTAATAGGTTGCAGTTTCATCCAATCTGATAAATTTCACACCTCAAATCCCACCTGAACGATAACATCGAGTATGTATATGGTAATCTTACAAAATGAGTTCAGTTATAGGTTACAGTTTTTCCTATCTGATATATGTCACACCTCAAACCTCAGCTGGACGAGAACATCGGGTCTGTATATGGAAATCTTGCAACATGAGTTCAGTAATAGGTTGCAGTTTCATCCAACCTAATATATTTCACACCTCAAATCCCACCTGGACGAGAACATCGGGCCTGTATATGGTAATCTTGCAACATGAGTTCAGTAATAGGTTGCAGGTTCATCCAATCTGATATATTTCACACCTCAAACCTCACCTGGACGAGAACATCGTGTCTGTGTATTGTAATCTTGCAACATGAGTTCAATAATAAGTTACAGTTTCATCCAATATGATATATGTCACACCTCAAACCTCATCTGGACGAGAAAATAGGTTCTGTATATGGTAATCTTGCAACCTGAGTTCAGTAATATGTTGCAGTTTCATCCAATCTGATATATTTCACACCTCAAACCTCACCTGGACGAGAACATCGGGTGTGTATATGGTAATCTTGCAACCTTAGTTCATTAATAGGTCGTAGTTTCATCTAATCTGATATATTTCACACCTCAAATCACACCTGGACGAGAACATCGGGTCTGTATATGGTAATCTTGTAAGATAAGTTCAGTAACAAGTTGCAGTTTCATCCAATCTGATATATTTCGCACATCAAACCTCACCTGAACGAGAACATAGGGTCTGTATATGGTAATCTTACAACCTGAGTTCAGTAATAGGTTGCAGTTTCATCTAATATGATATATTCTGCACCTCAAACCTCACCTGGACGAGAACATCGGGTCTGTATATGGTAATCTTGCAACATGAGTTCAGTAATAGGTTGGAGTTTCATCCAGTCAGATATATTTCACATCTCAAACCTCACCTGGAAGAGAACATCTGGTCTGTATATGGTAATTTTGCAACCTGAGTTCAGTAATAGGTTGGAGTTTCATCCAATCTGATATATTTCACACCTAAAATCTCACCTGGACGAGAACATAGAGTCTGTATATGGTAATCCTGCAGTATGAGTTCGGTAATAGGTTGAAGTTTCATCCAATCTGATATATTTCGATCCTCAAACCTCACCTGGACGAGAACATCGGGTTCGTATATGGTAATTTTGCAACCCGAGTTCAGTAATAGGTTGCAGTTTCATCCAATCTGATATATTTCACACCTAATATCACACCTAGACGAGAACATCGGGTCTGTATTTGGTAATCAAGCAACCTAAGTTTAGTAATAGGTTGCAGTTTTATCTAATCTGATATATTTCACACCTCAAATCCCACCTGGACGAGAACATCGGGACTGTATATGGTAATCTTGCAACATGAGTTCAGTAATAGGTTGCAGTTTCATCCAATCTGATATATTTCACACCTCAAAACCCACCTGAACGAGAACATCGGGTATGTATATGGTAATCTTGCAACATGAGTTCAGTAATCGGTTACAGTTTCATCCTATCTGATATATGTCACACCTCAAACCTCACCTGGACGAGAATATCGGGTCTGTATATGGTAATCTTGCAACATGAGTTCAGTAATAGGTTTCAGTTTCATCCACTCTGATATATTTCACACCTCAAATCCCACCTGGACGTGTATATGGTAATCTTGCAACATGAGTTCATTAATGGGTTGCAGTTTCATCCAATCTAATATATTTCACACCTCAAACCTCACTTGGACGAAAACATCGGGTCTGCATATGGTATTCTTGCAACCTGAGTTCATTAATAGGTTGCAGTTTCATCCAATCTGATAAATTTCACACCTCAAATCCCACCTGAACGATAACATCGAGTATGTATATGGTAATCTTACAAAATGAGTTCAGTTATAGGTTACAGTTTATCCTATCTGATATATGTCACACCTCAAACCTCACCTGGACGAGAACATCGGGTCTGTATATGGTAATCCTGCAGTATGAGTTCGGTAATAGGTTGAAGTTTCTTCCAATCTGATATATTTCGATCCTCAAACCTCACCTGGACGAGAACATCGGGTTCGTATATGGTAATTTTGCAACCCGAGTTCAGTAATAGGTTGCAGTTTCATCCAATCTGATATATTTCACACCTAATATCACACCTAGACGAGAACATCGGGTCTGTATATGGTAATCAAGCAACCTAAGTTTAGTAATAGGTTGCAGTTTTATCTAATCTGATATATTTCACACCTCAAATCCCACCTGGACGAGAACATCGGGACTGTATATGGTAATCTTGCAACATGAGTTCATTAATAGGTTGCAGTTTCATCCAATCTGATATATTTCACACCTCAAAACCCACCTGAACGAGAACATCGGGTATGTATATGGTAATCTTGCAACATGAGTTCAGTAATCGGTTACAGTTTCATCCTATCTGATATATGTCACACCTCAAACCTCACCTGGACGAGAACATCGGGTCTGTATATGGTAATCTTGCAACATGAGTTCAGTAATAGGTTTCAGTTTCATCCAATCTGATATATTTCACACTACAAATCCCACCTGGACGTGAACATCGGGCCTGTATATGATAATCTTGCAACATGAGTTCAGTAATAGGTTGCAATTTCATCCAATCTGATATATTTCACACCTAAAATCACACCTGGACGAGAACATCGGGCCTGTATATGGTAATCTAGCAACCTAAGTTCAGTAATAGGTTGTAGTTTTATCCAATCTGATATATTTCACACCTCAAATCCCACCTGGACGAGAACATCGGGTCTGTATATGGTAATCTTGCAACATGAGTTCATTAATAGTTTGCAGTTTCATCCAATCTGATATATTTCACACCTTAAACCTCACCTGGACGAGAACATCGGGTCTGTATATGGTAATCTTGCAACATGAGTTCAGTAATAGTTTGCAGTTTCATCCAATCTAATATATTTCACATCTTAAACCTCACCTGGACGAGAACATCGGGTATGTATAGGGTAATCTTGCAACATGGGTTCAGTAATATGTTGCAGTTTTATCTAATCTGATATATTTCACACCTCAAATCCTACCTGAACGAGAACATCGGGTATGTATATGGTAATTTTGAAACATGAGTTCAGTAATAGGTTGTAGTTTCATCCAATCTGATATATTTCACACCTCAAACCTCACCTGGACGAGAACATCGGGTATGTATCTGGTAATCTTATTATATGCGTTCAGTAATAGGTTGCAGTTTCATCCAATCTGATATATTTCGCACCTCAAAGCTCACTTAGACGAGAACATCGGGTCTATATATGGTAATCTTGCAACATGTGTTCAATAATAGGTTGGAGTTTCATCCAATCCGATATATTTCGCACCTCAAACCTCACCTGGACGAGAACATCGGGAATGTATATGGTAATCTTGCAACCTGAGTTCAGTAATAGATTGCAGTTTCATCCAATTTGATATATTTCACACCTCAAACCTCACCTGGACGAGAACATCGGGTCTGTATATGGTAATCTTGTAATATGCGTTCAGTAATAGGTTGCAGTTTCATCCAATCTGATATATTTCGCACCTCAAAGATCATCTAGACGATAACATCGGGTCTGTATATGGTAATCTTGCAACATGAGTTTAGTAATAGGTTGCAGTTTCATCCAATCTGATATTTTTTCGCACCTCAAACCCTACCTAGACGAGAAAATAGGTTCTGTATATGGTAATCTTGCAACCTGAGTTCAGTAATATGTTGCAGTTTCATCCAATCTGATATATTTCACACCTCAAACCTCACCTGGAAGAGAACATCGGGTGTTTATATGGTAATCTTGCAACCTTAGTTCATTAATAGGTCGTAGTTTCATCTAATCTGATATATTTCACACCTCAAATCACACCTGGACGAGAACATCGGGTCTATATATGGTAATCTTGTAAGATAAGTTCAGTAACAAGTTGCAGTTTCATCCAATCTGATATATTTCGCACATCAAACCTCACCTGAACGAGAACATAGGGTCTGTATATGGTAATCTTACAACCTGAGTTCAGTAATAGGTGGAAGTTTCATCTAATATGATATATTCTGCACCTCAAACCTCACCTGGACGAGAACATCGGGTCTGTATATGGTAATCTTGCAACATGAGTTCAGTAATAGGTTGGAGTTTCATCCAGTCAGATATATTTCACATCTCAAACCTCACCTGGAAGAGAACATCTGGTCTGTATATGGTAATTTTGCAACCTGAGTTCAGTAATAGGTTGGAGTTTCATCCAATCTGATATATTTCACACCTAAAATCTCACCTGGACGAGAACATAGAGTCTGTATATGGTAATCCTGCAGTATGAGTTCGGTAATAGGTTGAAGTTTCATCCAATCTGATATATTTCGATCCTCAAACCTCACCTGGACGAGAACATCGGGTTCGTATATGGTAATTTTGCAACCCGAGTTCAGTAATAGGTTGCAGTTTCATCCAATCTGATATATTTCACACCTAATATCACACCTAGACGAGAACATCGGGTCTGTATATGGTAATCAAGCAACCTAAGTTTAGTAATAGGTTGCAGTTTTATCTAATCTGATATATTTCACACCTCAACTCCCACCTGGACGAGAACATCGGGACTGTATATGGTAATCTTGCAACATGAGTTCAGTAATAGGTTGCAGTTTCATCCAATCTGATATATTTCACACCTCAAAACCCACCTGAACGAGAACATCGGGTATGTATATGGTAATCTTGCAACATGAGTTCAGTAATCGGTTACAGTTTCATCCTATCTGATATATGTCACACCTCAAACCTCACCTGGACGAGAACATCGGGTCTGTATATGGTAATCTTGCAACATGAGTTCAGTAATAGGTTTCAGTTTCATCCAATCTGATATATTTCACACTACAAATCCCACCTGGACGTGAACATCGGGCCTGTATATGGTAATTTTGCAACATGAGTTCAGTAATAGGTTGCAGTTTCGTCCAATCTGATATATTTCACACCTCAAACCTCACCTGGACGAGAACATCGGGTATGTATATGGTAATCTTGCAACCTGAGTTCAGTAATAGGTTGTAGTTTCATCCTATCTGATATATTTCGCACCTCAAACCTCACCTGGACGAGAAAATCGGGTCTATATATGGTAATTTTGCAACATGGGTTAAGTAATAGATTGCAGTTTCATCCAATCTGATATATTTAACACCTCAAATCACACCTGGACGAGAACATCGGGTATGTATATGGTAATATTGCAACCTGAGTTCAGTAATAGGTTTGCAGATTCATCCAATCTGATATATTTCACACCTCAAACCTCACCTGGACGAGAACATCGGGTCTGTATATAGTAATCTTATTATATGCGTTCAGTAATAGGTTGCAGTTTCATCCAATCTGATATATTTCGCACCTCAAAGCTCACCTAGACAAGAACATCGGGTCTGTATATGGTAATATTGCAACATGAGTTCATTAATAGGTTGCAGTTTCATCCAATCTGATATATTTCACACCTCAAATCCCAAATGGACGAGAACATCTGGTCTGTATATGGTAATCTTGCAACATGAGTTAAGTAATAGGTTGCAGTTCATCCAATATGATATATTTCGCACCTCAAACCTCATATGGACGAGAACATCGGGTCTGTATATGGTAATCTTGTAATATGCGTTAACTAATATGTTGCAGTTTCATCCAATCTGATATATTTCGCACCTCAAAACTCAGCTAGACGAGAACATCGAGTCTGTATATGGTAATCTTGCAACATGAGTTTAGTAATAGGTTGCAGTTTCATCCAATCTGATATTTTTCGCACCTCAAACCCCACCTGGACGAGAACATCGGGTCTGTATATGGAAATTTTGCAACATGAGTTCAGTAATAGATTGCAGTTTCATCCAATCTGATATATTTCAAACCTCAAATCCCACCTGGACGAAAACATCGGGTCTGTATATGGTAATCTTGCAACATGAGTTCAGTAATAGGTTGCAGTTTCATCCAATCTGATATATGTCACACCTCAAACCTCATATGGACGAGTCTGTATATGGTAATCTTGCAACCTAAGTTTAGTAATAGGTTGCAGTTTTATCCAATTTGACATATTTCAGTCCTTAAATCCCACATGGACGAGAACATCAGTTCTGTATATGGTAATCTTGCAACATGAGTTCAGTAATAGGTTGCAGTTTCATCCAATCCGATATATGTCACACCTCAAACCTCACCTGGACGAGAACATCGGATCTGTATATGGTAATCTTGCAACATGAGTTCAGTAATAGGTTGCAGTTTCTTCCAATCTGATATATTTCACACCTCAAATACCACCTGGACGAGAACATCGGGTCTGTATATGGTAATCTTGCAACATGAGTTCAGTAATAGGTTGCAGTTTCATCCAATCTGATATATTTCACACCTCAAAACCCACATGAACGAGAACATCGGGTATGTATATGGTAATCTTGCAACATGAGTTTAGTAATAGGTTACAGTTTCATCCTATCTGATATATGTCACACCTCAAACCTCACCTGTACGAGAACATCGGGTCTGTATATGGTAATCTTGCAACATGAGTTTGGTAATAGGTTGCAGTTTCATCTAATCTGATATATTTCACACCTCAAATTCCACCTGGACGAGAACATCGGGCCTGTATATGGTAATCTTGCAACATGATTTCAGTAATAGGTTGCAATCTCATCCAATCTGATATATTTCACACCTAAAATCACACCTGGACGAGAACATCTGGCCTGTATATGGTAATCTTGCAACATGAGTTCAGTAATAGGTTGCAATTTCATCCAATCTGATATATTTCACACCTAAAATCACACCTGGACGAGAACATCGGGCCTGTATATGGTAATCTAGCAATCTAAGTTCAGTAATAGGTTGTAGTTTTATCCAATCTGATATATTTCACACCTCAAATCCCACCTGGACGAGAACATCGGGTCTGTATATGGTAATCTTGCAACATGAGTTCATTAATAGTTTGCAGTTTCATCCAATCTGATATATTTCACACCTTAAACCTCACCTGGACGAGAACATCGGGTTTGTATATGGTAATCTTGCAACATGAGTTCAGTAATAGTTTGCAATTTCATCCAATCTGATATATTTCACATCTTAAACCTCACCTGGACGAGAACATCGAGTCTGTATATGGTAATCTTGCAGCATGAGTTCAGTAATAGGTTGAAGTTTCATCCAATCTGATATATTTCACACCTCAAATCCTACCTGAACGAGAACATCGGGTATGTATATGGTAATTTTGCAACATGAGTTCAATAATAGGTTGTAGTTTCATCCAATCTGATATATTTCACACCTCAAACCTCACCTGGACAAGAACATCGGGTATGTATATGGTAATCTTATTATATGCATTCAGTAATAGGTTGCAGTTTCATCCAATATGATATATTTCGCACCTCAAAGCTCACCTAGACGAGAACATCAGGTCTGTATATGGTAATCTTGCAACATGAGTTTAGTAATAGGTTGCAGTTTCATCCAATCTGATATATTTCGCATCTCAAACCCCACCAGGAAGAGAACATAGGGTATGTATATGGAAATTTTGCAACATGAGTTCAGTAATATATTGCACTTTCATCCAATCTGATATATTTCACACCTCAAACCTCACCTGGACGAGAACATCGGGTCTGTATATGGTCATTTGCAACCTAAGTTCAGTAATAGGTTGCAGTTTCATCCAATCTGATATATTTCGCACCTCAAATACCACCTGGACGAGAACATCGGGCATGTATATGGTAATCTTGCAACATGAGTTCAGTAATAGGTTGCAGTTTCATCCAATCTGATATATTTTGCACCTCAAACCTCACCTGGACGAGAACATCGGATATGTATATGGTAATCTTGCAACATGAATTCAGTAATAGGTTGTAGTTTCATCCAATCTGATATATTTCGCACCACAAACCTCACCTGGACTAGAACATCGGGTCTGTATATGGTAATCTTGCAATATGCGTTCAGTAATAGGTTGCAGTTTTATCAAATCTGATATATTTCGCACCTCAAAGATCACCTAGACGAGAACATCGGGTCTGTATATGGTAATCTTGTAACATGAGTTTAGTAATAGGTTGCAGTTTCATACAATCTGATATATTTCGCACCTCAAACCCCACCTGGACGAGAACATAGGGTTTGTATATGGAAATTTTGCAACATGAGTTCATTAATAGATTGCAGTTTCATCCAATCTGATATATTTCACACCTTAAACCTCACTTGGACGAGAACATCGGGTCTGTATATGGTAATTTGCTACCTAAGTTCAGTAATAGGTTGCAGTTTCATCCAATCTGATATATTTCGCACCTCAAATACCACCTGGACGAGAACGCAACATGAGTTCAGTAATAGGTTGCAGTTTCATCCAATCTGATATATTTCACACCTCAAACCTCACCTGGACGAGAACATCGGGTCTGTATATGGTAATCTTGCAACCTGAGTTAAGTAATAGATTGCAGTTTCATCCAAATTGATATATTTCACACCTCACACTTCACCTGGACGAGAACATCGGGTCTGTATATGGTAATCTTGCAACATGAACTCAGTAATAGGTTGCAGTTTCATCCAATATGATATATTTCTCAACTCAAATCCCACCTGGACGAGTACATCGGGTATGTATATGCTAATCTTGCAACATCAGTTGTGTAATAGGTTGCAGTTTCATCCAATGTGATATATTTTCCACTTAACACCTCACCTGGACGAGACGATCGGGTTTATATATGGTAATCTTGTAACATTAATTCAGTAATAGGTTGCAGTTTCATACAATCTGATATATTTCACACCTCAAATCCCACCTGGATGAGAACATTGGGTATGTATATGGTAATCTTGCAACATAAGTTCAGTAATAGGTTGCAGTTTCATCCAATATGATATATTTCACACCTCAAACCTCACCTGTACGAGAACATCGGGTCTGTATATGGTAATATTGCAACATGAGTTCCGTAATAGGTTGCAGTTTCATCCAATCTGATATATTTCACACCTCAAACCTCACCTTGACGAGAAAATCGGGTCTGTATATGGTAATCTTGTAACCTGAGTTCACTAATAGGTTGCAGTTTCATTCAATTATATATATTTCACACCTCACATTTCACCTAGAAGAGAACATCGGGTCTGTATATGGTAATCTTGCAACATGAATTCAGTAATAGGTTGCAGTTTCATCCAATCTGATATATTTCCTACCTCAAATCCCACCTGGACGAGAACATCGGGTCTGTATATGCTAATATTGCAACATCAGTTCAGTAATATGTTGCAGTTTCATCCAATCTTTTATATTGCACACCTTAAATCCTACCTGGACGAGAACATCGGGTCTGTATATGGTAATCTTGCAACCTGAGTTCAGTAATATGTTGCAGTTTCATCCAATCTGATATATTTCACTCCTCAAATCCTACCTGGACGAGAACATCGGGTCTGTATATTATAATCTTGCAACATGAACTCAGTAATAGGTTGCATTTTTATCCAATATGATATATTTCACACCTTGAACCTCACATTGACGAGAACATCGGGTCTGTATATGGTAATCTTGCAACATCAGTTCGTTAATTGGTTGTAGTTTCATCCAATCTGATATATTTCACACCTCCAACCTCACCTGAACAAGAACATCGGGTCTGTATATGGTAATCTTGCAACATAATTTCAGTAATAGGTTGCAGTTTCATCCAATCTGATATTTCACACTACAAACATCACCTGGACGAGAACATCGTGTCTGTATTTGGTAATCTTGCAACATGAGTTCAGTAATAGGTTGTAGTTTCATCCAATCTGATATATTGCACACCTCAAATCCCACCTGGACGAGAATATCGGGTCTGCATATGGTAATCTTGCAACATGAGTTCGATAATAGGTTGCAGTTTCATCCAATCTGATATATTTCACACCTCAAACCTCACCTGAACAAGAACATCGGGTCTGTATATGGTAATCTTGCTGCATGAGTTTAGTAATAAGTTGCAGTTTCATTCAATATTATATATTTCACACCTTAAGTCCCACCTAGACGAGAACATCAGGTCTGTATATGGTAATTTTGCAACATGAGTTCAGTAATAGGTTGCAATTTCATCCAATCTGATATATTTCACACCTCAAACATCACCCAGACGAGAACATCGGGTTTGTATATGGTAATCATGCAACATGAGTTCAGTAATAGGTTGAAGTTTCATCCAATCGGATATATTTCACATCTTAAACCTCACATGGATGAGAACATCGGGTCTGTATATGGTAATCTTGCAATCTGAGTTCAGTAATAGGTTGCATTTTCATCCAATCTGATATATTTCACACCTTAAGCCTCACCTGGACGAGAACATCGGGTCTGTATATGGTAATCTTCCAACATGAGTTCAGTAGTAGGTTGCAGTTTCATCCAATCTGATATATTTCACACCTCAAATCCCACCTGGACGAGAACATTGGGTCTGTATATGGTAATCTTGAAACATGAGTTCAGTAATAGGTTAGAGTTTCATCCAGTCAGATATATTTCACACCTCAAACCTCACCTGTACGAGAACATCGGGTCCGTATATGGTTATCTTGCAACAGGAGTTCGGTAATAGGTTGCAGTTTCATCCAATCTGATATATTTCACACCTCAAACCTCACCTGGACGAGAACATCGGGTCTGTATATGGTAATCTTGCAACCTGAGTTCAGTAATAGGTTGCAGTTTCATCCAATCTGATATATTTCACACCTCACATCTCACCTAGACGAGGACATCGGGTCTGTATATGGTAATCTTGCAACATGAATTCAGTAATAGGTTGTAGTTTCATCCAATCTGATATATTTCCCACCTCAAATCCCACCTGGACGAGAACATCGGGTTTGTATATGTTAATCTTGCAACATCAGTTCAGTAATAGGTTGCAGTTTCATCCAATCTGATATATTTCACACCTCAAATAGCACATGTACGAGAACATCGGGTATGTATATGGTAATCTTTCAACCTGAGTTCAGTAATAGGTTGCAGTCTCATCCAATCTGATATATTGCACACCTCAAATCCCACCTGGACGAGAACATCGGGTCTTTATAGGGTAATCTTGCAACATGAGTTCAGTAATAAGTTGAATTTTCATCTAATATGATATATTTCACACCTTAAACCTCACCTGGACGAGAACATCGGGTCTGTATATGGTAATCTTGCAACATCAGTTCGGTAATTGGTTGTAGTTTCATCCAATATGATATATTTCACACCTCAAACCTCACCTGAACGTGAAAATCGGGTCTGTATATGGTAATCTTGCAACATGATTTCAGTAATAGGTTGCAGTTTCATCCAATCTAATATTTCACACCTCAAACCTCACCTGGACGAGAACATCAGGTTTGTATGTGCTAATCTTGCAACATGAGTTCAGTAATAGGTTGTAGTTTCATCCAATCTGATATATTTCACACCTCCAACCTCACCTGGACGAAAACATCGGGTCTGTATATGGTAATCTTGCAACATGAGTTCGGTAATAGGTTGCAGTTTCATCCAATCTGATATATTTCACACCTAAAACCTCACCTGGACGAGAACATCGGGTCTGTATATGGTAATCTTGCAACATCAGTTCGGTAATTGGTTGTAGTTTCATCCAATATGATATATTTCACACCTCAAACCTCACCTGAACGTGAAAATCGGGTCTGTATATGGTAATCTTGCAACATGATTTCAGTAATAGGTTGCAGTTTCATCCAATCTAATATTTCACACCTCAAACCTCACCTGGACGAGAACATCAGGTTTGTATGTGCTAATCTTGAAACATGAGTTCAGTAATAGGTTGTAGTTTCATCCAATCTGATATATTTCACACCTCCAACCTCACCTGGACGAGTACATCGGGTATGTATATGCTAATCTTGCAACATCAGTTGTGTAATAGGTTGCAGTTTCATCCAATCTGATATATTTCACACCTCCAACCTCACCTGGACGAGAAGATCAGGTCTATATATGATAATCTTGCAACATTAATTCAGTAATAGGTTGCAGTTTCATTCAATCTGATATATTTCACACCTCAAATACCACCTGGACGAGAACATTGGGTCTGTATATAGTAATCTTGCAACATGAGTTCAATAATAGGTTGCAGTTTCATCCAATCTGATATATTTCACACCTCAAACCTCACCTGTACGAGAACATCGGCTCTGTATATGGTAATCTTGCAACCCGAATTCAGTAATAGGTTGCAGTTTCATTCAATTATATATATTTTACACCTCACATTTCACCTAGAGGAGAACATCGGGTCTGTGGATTTGATATGTGAAATGTATCAGATTGGATGAAACTGCAACCTATTACTAAGATCATGTTGCAAGATTACCATATACAGACCCGATGTTCTCGTCCAGGTGAGGTTTGAGGTGTGAAATATATCAGATTGGATGAAACTGCAACCTATTACTGAACTCATGTTGCAAGATTACCATATACATACCCGATGTTCTCGTCCAGGTGAGGTTTGAGGTGTGAAATATATCAGATTGGATGAAACTGCAACCTATTACTGAACTCATGTTGCAAGATTACCATATACATACCCGATGTTCTCGGCCATGTGAGGTTTGGGATGTGAAATATATCAGATTGGATGAAATTTCAACCTATTACTGAACTCATGTTGCAAGATTACCATATACATACCCGATGTCCTCGTCCAGGTGAGGTGTGAAATATATCAGATTGAATGAAACTGCAACCTATTACTGATCTCATGTTGCAAGATTACCATATACAGACCCAGTGTTCTCGTCCAGGTGAGGTTTGAGGTGTGAAACATATCAGATTGGATGAAACTGCAACCTATTACTGAACTCATGTTGCAAGATTACCATATACAGACCTGATGTTCTCGTCCAGGTGAGGTTTGAGGTGTGAAATATATCAGATTGTATGAAACTGCAACCTATTACTAAACTCATGTTGTAAGATTACCATATACAGACCCGATGTTCTCGTCCAGGTGAGGTTTGAGGTGTGAAACATATCAGATTGGATGAAACTGCAACCTATTACTAAACTCATGTTGCAAGATTACCATATACATACCCGATGTTCTCGTCCAGGTGAGGTTTGAGGTGTGAAATATATCAGATTGGATGAAACTGCAACCTATTACTGAACTCATGTTGCAAGATTACCATATACATACCCGATGTTCTCGGCCATGTGAGGTTTGGGATGTGAAATATATCAGATTGGATGAAATTGCAACCTATTACTGAACTCATGTTGCAAGATTACCATATACATACCCGATGTCCTCGTCCAGGTGAGGTGTGAAATATATCAGATTGAATGAAACTGCAACCTATTACCGATCTCATGTTGCAAGATTACCATATACAGACCCAGTGTTCTCGTCCAGGTGAGGTTTGAGGTATGAAATATATCAGATTGGATGAAACTGCAACCTATTACTGAACTCATGTGGCAATATTACCATATACATACCCGATGTTCTCGTCCAGGTGGGATTTGAGGTGTGAAATATATCAGATAAGATGAAACTGCAACCTATTGCTGAACTCGGGTTGCAAGATTACCATATAATACCCGATGTTCTCGTCCAGGTGGGATTTGAGGTGTGAAATGTATCAGATTGGATAAAACTACAACCTATTACTTAACTCATGTTGCAAGATTACCATATACAGACCCGCAGTTCTCGTCCATGTGATATTTGAGGTGTGAAACATATCAGATTGGATGAAACTTCAACCTATTACTGAACTCATGTTGCAAGATTACCATAAACAGACCCAATGTTCTCATCCAAGTGAGGTTTGAGGTTTGAAATATATCAGATTGGATAAAACTGCAACCTATTACTAAGCCGATGTTGCAAGATTACCATATACAGACCCGATGTTCTCGTCCAGGTGAGGTTTGAGGTGTGAAATATATCAAATTGGATGAAACTGCAACCTATTACTGAACTCATGTTGCAAGATTACCATGTACAGACCCGAAGTTCTCGTCCATGTGAAATTTGAGGTGTGAAACATATCAGATTGGATGAAACTGCAACTTATTACTGAACTCATGTTGCAAGATTACCATATACAGACCTGATGTTCTCGTCCAGATAAGGTTTGAGGTGTGAAATATATCATATTAGATGAAACCGCAACCTATTATTAAACTCATGTTGCAAGATTACCATTTACAGACCCGATGTTCTCTTCCAGGTGCAATTTGAGGAGTGAAATATATCAGATTGGATGAAACTGCAACCTATTACTGAACTCATGTAGCAAGATTACCATATACAAATCCGATGTTCTCGTCCAGGTGAGGTTTGAGGTTTAAAATATATCAGATTGGATGAAACTGCAACCTATTACTGAACTCATGTTGCAAGATTACCATATACATACCCGATGTTCTCGTCCAGGTGGGATATCAGGTGTAAAATATATCAGATTGGATGAACCTATTACTGAACTCGGGTTGCAAGATTACCATATAATACCCGATGTTCTCGTCCAGGTGGGATTTGAGGTGTGAAATGTATCAGATTGGATGAAACTGCAACCTATTACTGAACTCATGTTGCAAGATTACCATTTACATACCCGATGTTCTCGTCCAGGTGAGGTTTGAGGTGTGAAATATATCAGATTGGATGAAACTGCAACCTATTACTGATCTCATGTTGCAAGATTACCATATACAGACCCGATGTTCTCGTCCAGGTGAGGTTTGAGGTGTGAAATATATCAGATTGGATGAAACTGCAACCTATTACTGAACTCATGTTGCAAGATTACCATATACATACCCGATGTTCTCGTCCAGGTGGAATTTGAGGTGTGAAATATATCATATTAGATGAAACTGCAACCTATTACGGAACTCGGGTTGCAAGATTAACATATAATACCCGATGTTCTCGTCCAGGTGGGACTTGAGATGTGAAATGTATCAGATTGGATGAAACAACAACCTATTACTAAGATCATGTTGCAAGATTACCATATACAGACCCAATGTTCTCATCCAAGTGAGGTTTGAGGTTTGAAATATATCAGATTGGATAAAACTGCAACCTATTACTAAGCCGATGTTGCAAGATTACCATATACAAACCCGATGTTCTCATCCAGGTGAGGTTTGAGGTGTGAAATATATCAAATTGGATGAAACTGCAACCTATTACTGAACTCATGTTGCAAGATTACCATATACAGACCCGAAGTTCTCGTCCATGTGAGATTTGAGGTGTGAAACATATCAGATTGGATGAAACTGCAACTTATTACTGAACTCATGTTGCAAGATTACCATATACAGACCTGATGTTCTCGTCCAGATGAGGTTTGAGGTGTGAAATATATCATACTGGATGAAACCGCAACCTATTATTAAACTCATGTTGCAAGATTACCATATACAGACCCGATGTTCTCTTCCAGGTGCAATTTGAGGAGTGAAATATATCAGATTGGATGAAACTGCAACCTATTACTGAACTCATGTAGCAAGATTACCATATACAAACCCAGTGTTCTCGTCCAGGTGAGGTTTGAGGTGTGAAATATATCAGATTGGATGAAACTGCAACCTATTACTGAACTCATGTGGCAATATTACCATATACATACCCGATGTTCTCGTCCAGGTGGGATTTGAGGTGTGAAATATATCAGATTGGATGAAACTGCAACCTATTGCTGAACTCGGGTTGCAAGATTACCATATAATACCCGATGTTCTCGTCCAGGTGGGATTTGAGGTGTGAAATGTATCAGATTGGATAAAACTACAACCTATTACTTAACTCATGTTGCAAGATTACCATATACAGACCCGCAGTTCTCGTCCATGTGATATTTGAGGTGTGAAACATATCAGATTGGATGAAACTTCAACCTATTACTGAACTTATGTTGCAAGATTACCATAAACAGACCCAATGTTCTCATCCAAGTGAGGTTTGAGGTTTGAAATATATCAGATTGGATAAAACTGCAACCTATTACTAAGCCGATGTTGCAAGATTACCATATACAGACCCGATGTTCTCGTCCAGGTGAGGTTTGAGGTGTGAAATATATCAAATTGGATGAAACTGCAACCTATTACTGAACTCATGTTGCAAGATTACCATGTACAGACCCGAAGTTCTCGTCCATGTGAAATTTGAGGTGTGAAACATATCAGATTGGATGAAACTGCAACTTATTACTGAACTCATGTTGCAAGATTACCATATACAGACCTGATGTTCTCGTCCAGATAAGGTTTGAGGTGTGAAATATATCATATTAGATGAAACCGCAACCTATTATTAAACTCATGTTGCAAGATTACCATTTACAGACCCGATGTTCTCTTCCAGGTGCAATTTGAGGAGTGAAATATATCAGATTGGATGAAACTGCAACCTATTACTGAACTCATGTAGCAAGATTACCATATACAAATCCGATGTTCTCGTCCAGGTGAGGTTTGAGGTTTAAAATATATCAGATTGGATGAAACTGCAACCTATTACTGAACTCATGTTGCAAGATTACCATATACATACCCGATGTTCTCGTCCAGGTGGGATATCAGGTGTAAAATATATCAGATTGGATGAACCTATTACTGAACTCGGGTTGCAAGATTACCATATAATACCCGATGTTCTCGTCCAGGTGGGATTTGAGGTGTGAAATGTATCAGATTGGATGAAACTGCAACCTATTACTGAACTCATGTTGCAAGATTACCATTTACATACCCGATGTTCTCGTCCAGGTGAGGTTTGAGGTGTGAAATATATCAGATTGGATGAAACTGCAACCTATTACTGATCTCATGTTGCAAGATTACCATATACAGACCCGATGTTCTCGTCCAGGTGAGGTTTGAGGTGTGAAATATATCAGATTGGATGAAACTGCAACCTATTACTGAACTCATGTTGCAAGATTACCATATACATACCCGATGTTCTCGTCCAGGTGGAATTTGAGGTGTGAAATATATCATATTAGATGAAACTGCAACCTATTACGGAACTCGGGTTGCAAGATTAACATATAATACCCGATGTTCTCGTCCAGGTGGGACTTGAGATGTGAAATGTATCAGATTGGATGAAACAGCAACCTATTACTAAGATCATGTTGCAAAATTACCATATACAGACCCAATGTTCTCATCCAAGTGAGGTTTGAGGTTTGAAATATATCAGATTGGATAAAACTGCAACCTATTACTAAGCCGATGTTGCAAGATTACCATATACAAACCCGATGTTCTCGTCCAGGTGAGGTTTGAGGTGTGAAATATATCAAATTGGATGAAACTGCAACCTATTACTGAACTCATGTTGCAAGATTACCATATACAGACCCGAAGTTCTCGTCCATGTGAGATTTGAGGTGTGAAACATATCAGATTGGATGAAACTGCAACTTATTACTGAACTCATGTTGCAAGATTACCATATACAGACCTGATGTTCTCGTCCAGATGAGGTTTGAGGTGTGAAATATATCATACTGGATGAAACCGCAACCTATTATTAAACTCATGTTGCAAGATTACCATATACAGACCCGATGTTCTCTTCCAGGTGCAATTTGAGGAGTGAAATATATCAGATTGGATGAAACTGCAACCTATTACTGAACTCATGTAGCAAGATTACCATATACAAACCCGATGTTCTCGTCCAGGTGAGGTTTGAGGTTTAAAATATATCAGATTGGATGAAACTGCAACCTATTACTGAACTCATGTTGTAAGATTACCATAGACATACCCGATGTTCTCGTCCAGGTGGGATTTCAGGTGTGAAATATATCAGATTGGATGAACCTATTACTGAACTCGGGTTGCAAGATTACCATATAATACCCGATGTTCTCGTCCAGGTGGGATTTGAGGTGTGAAATGTATCAGATTGGATGAAACTGCAACCTATTACTGAACTCATGTTGCAAGATTACCATATACATACCCGATGTTCTCGTCCAGGTGAGGTTTGAGGTGTGAAATATATCAGATTGGATGAAACTGCAACCTATTACTGATCTCATGTTGCAAGATTACCATATACAGACCCGATGTTCTCGTCCAGATGAGGTTTGAGGTGTGAAACATATCAGATTGGATGAAACTGCAACCTATTACTGAACTCATGTTGCAAGATTACCATATACAGACCTGATGTTCTCGTCCAGGTGAGGTTTGAGGTGTGAAATATATCAGATTGTATGAAACTGCAACCTATTACTAAACTCATGTTGTAAGATTACCAAGGTTGCAGTTTCATCCAATCTGATATATTTCGCACATCAAACCTCACTTGGACGAGAACATCGGGTCTGTATATGGTAATCTTGCAACATGAGTTAAGTAATAGGTTGGAGTTTCATCCAATATGATATATTTTGCACCTCAAACCTCACCTAGACGAGAACATCGGGTATGTATATGGTAATTTTACAACATGAGTTCAGTAATAGATTGCAGTTTCATCCAATCTGATATATTTCGCACCTCAAACATCACCTGGACGAGAACATCGGGTCTGTATATGGTAATCTTGCAACATGAGTTCAGTAATAGGTTGCAGTTTCATTCAATCTGATATATTTCACACCTCAAACCTCACCTGGACGAGAACATCGGGTCTGTATATGGTAATTATGCAACATGAGTTCAGTAATAGATTGCAGTTTTATCCAATCTGATATATTGTGCACCTCAAACCTCACCTGGACGAGATCATCGGGTCTGTATATTGTAATTTTGCAACATGAGTTTAGTAATAGATTGCAGTTTCATCCAGTCTGTATATTTCACACCTAAAATCACACCTGGACGAGAACATAGGGCCTGTATATGGTAATCTAGCAACCTAAGTTCAGTAATAGGTTGTAGTTTTATCCAATATGATATATTTCACACCTCAAATCACACCTGGACGAGAACATCGGGTCTGTATATGGTAATCTTGCAACATGAGTTCATTAATAGTTTGCAGTTTCATCCAATCTGATATATTTCACACCTTAAACCTCACCTAGACGAGAACATCGGGTTTGTATATATATGGTAATCTTGCAACATGAGTTCAGTAATAGTTTGCAGTTTCATCCAATCTGATATATTTCACATCTTAAACCTCACCTGGACGAGAACATCGGGTCTGTATACGGTAATCTTGCAACATGAGTTCAGTAATAGGTTGCAGTTTCATCCAATATGATATATTTCACACCTCAAATCCTACCTGAACGATAACATCGGGTATGTATATGGTAATTTTGAAACATGAGTTCAGTAATAGGTTGCAGTTTCATCCAATCTAATATATTGTGCACCTCAAACCTCACCTAGACGAGAACATCGGGTCTGTATATTGTAATTTTGCAACATGAGTTCAGTAATAGATTGCAGTTTCATCCAGTCTGTATATTTCACACCTAAAATCACACCTGGACGAGAACATCGGGCCTGTGTATGGTAATCTAGCAACCTAAGTTAAGTAATAGGTTGTAGTTTTATCCAATATGATATATTTCACACCTCAAATCCCACCTGGACGAGAACATCGGGTCTGTATATGGTAATCTTGCAACATGAGTTCATTAATAGTTTGCAGTTTCATCCAATCTGATATACTTCACACCTTAAACCTCACCTGGACGAGAACATCGGGTCTATATATATATGGTAATCTTGCAACATGAGTTCAGTAATAGTTTGCAGTTTCATCCAATCTGATATATTTCACATCTTAAACCTCACCTGGACGAGAACATCGGGTCTGTATACGGTAATCTTGCAACATGAGTTCAGTAATAGGTTGCAGTTTCATCCAATCTGATATATTTCACACCTCAAACCTCACCTGGACGAGAACATCGGGTCTGTATCTGGTAATCTTATTATATGCGTTCAGTAATAGGTTGCAGTTTCATCCAATCTGATATATTTCGCACCTCAAAGCTAACTTAGACGAGAACATCGGGTCTATATATTGGTAATCTTGCAACATGTGTTCAATAATAGGTTGGAGTTTCATCCAATCCGATATATTTCACACCTCAAACCTCACCTAGAAGAGAACATCGGGAATGTTTATGGTAATCTTGCAACCTGAGTTCAGTAATAGATTGCAGTTTCATCCAATTTGATATATTTCACACCTCAAACCTCACCTGGACGAGAACATCGGGTCTGTATATGGTAATCTTGTAATATGCGTTCAGTAATAGGTTGCAGTTTCATCCAATCTGATATATTTCGCACCTCAAAGATCACCTAGACGAGAACATCGGGTCTGTATATGGTAATCTTGCAACATGAGTTTAGTAATAGGTTGCAGTTTCATCCAATCTGATATTTTTTCGCACCTCAAACCCTACCTGGACGAGAATATAGGGTCTGTATATGGAAATTTTGCAACATGAGTTCAGTAATAAATTGCAGTTTCATCCAATCTGATATATTTCACACCTAAAATCCTACCTGGACGTAAACATCGGGTCTGTATATGGTAATCTTGCAACATGAGTTCAGTAATAGGTTGCAGTTTCATCCAGTATGATATATGTCACACCTCAAACCTCATCTGGACGAGAAAATCGGGTCTGTATATGGTAATCTTGCAACATGAGTTCCGTAATATGTTGCAGTTTCATCCAATCTGATATATTTAACACCTCAAACCTCACCTGGACAAGAACATCGAGTCTGTATATGGTAATCTTGCAACCTTAGTTCAGTAATAGGTCGCAGTTTCATCTAATCTGATATATTTCACACCTCAAATCCCCCCTGGACGAGAACATCGGGTCTGTATATTGTAATCTTGTAAGATAAGTTCAGTAACAGGTTGCAGTTTCATCCAATCTGATATATTTCGCACATCAAACCTCACCTGGACGAGAACATCGGGTCTGTATATGGTAATCTTGCAACATGAGTTAAGTAATAGGTTGCAGTTTCATCCAATATGATATATTTTGCACCTCAAACCTCACCTAGACGAGAACATCGGGTTTGTATATGGTAATTTCATAACATGAGTTCAGTAATAGATTGCAGTTTCATCCAATCTGATATATTTCGCACCTCAAACCTCACCTGGTCGAGAACATCGGGTCTGTATATGGTAATCTTGCAACATGAGTTCAGTAATAGGTTGCAGTTTCATCCAGTTTGTATATTTCACACCTAAAATCACACCTGGACGAGAACATCGGGTCTGTATATGGTAATATAGCAACCTAAGTTCAGTAATAGGTTGCAGTTTTATCTAATCTGATGTATTTCACACCTCAAATCCCACCTGGACGAGAACATCGGGCCTGTATATGGTAATCTTGCAACATGAGTTCAGTAATAGGTTGCAGTTTCATCCAATCTGATATATATTTCACACCTCAAATCCCACCTGGACGAGAACATCGGGTATGTATATGGTAATCTTGCAACATGAGTTCAGTAATAGGTTGCAGTTTCATCCAATCTGATATATTTCGCACCTCAAACCTCACCTGGACTAGAACATCGGGTCTGTATATGGTAATCTTGCAATATGCGTTCAGTAATAGTTTGCAGTTTCATCCAATCTGATATATTTCGCACCTCAAAGCTCACCTAGACGAGAACATCGGGTCTGTATATGGTAATCTTGCAACATGAGTTTAGTAATAGGTTGCAGTTTCATCCAATCTGATATATTTCGCATCTCAAACCCCACCAGGACGAGAACATAGGGTATTTATATGGAAATTTTGCAACATGAGTTCAGTAATAGATTGCAGTTTCATCCAATCTGATATATTTCACACCTCAAACCTCACCTGGACGAGAAAATCGGGTCTGTATATGGTAATTTGCAACCTAAGTTCAGTAATAGGTTGCAATTTCATCCAATGTGATATATTTCGCACATCAAATACCACCTGGACGAGAACATCGGGCATGTATATGGTAATCTTGAAACATGAGTTCAGTAATAGGTTGCAGTTTCATCCAATCTGATATATTTTG
Source organism: Papaver somniferum (assembly GCF_003573695.1). NCBI lineage: Eukaryota > Viridiplantae > Streptophyta > Magnoliopsida > Ranunculales > Papaveraceae > Papaver > Papaver somniferum. The sequence goes on along the minus strand of NC_039358.1, from coordinate 27,773,695 downwards.
CACCTCAAACCTCACCTGGACGAGAACATCGGGTATGTATATGGTAATCTTGCAACATGAATTCAGTAATAGGTTGCAGTTTCAACCAATCTGATATATTTCACACTTCAAACCTCACCTGAACTAGAACATCGGGTCTGTATATGGTAATCTTGCAATATGCGTTCAGTAATAGGTTGCAGTTTCATCCAATCTGATATATTTCGCACCTCAAAGCTCACCTAGACGAGAACATCGGGTCTGTATATGGTAATCTTGTAACATGAGTTTAGTAATAGGTTGCAGTTTCATCCAATCTGATATATTTCACACCTCAAACCCCGCCTGAACGAGAACATAGTGTTTGTATATGGAAATTTTGCAACATGAGTTCAGTAATAGGTTGGAGTTTCATCCAATTTGATATATTTCACACCTCAAACCTCACCTGGACGAGAACATCAGGTCTGTATTAGGTAATTTGCTACCTAAGTTCAGTAATAGGTTGCAGTTTCATCCAATCTGATATATTTCGCACCTCAAACCCCACCTGGAAGAGAACATAGGGTCTGTATATGGAAATTTTGCAACATGAGTTCAGTAATAGATTGCAGTTTCATCCAATCTGATACATTTCACACCTCAAACCTGACCTGGACGAGAACATCGGGTCTGTATATGGTAATCTTGCAACATGAGTTCATTAATAGTTTGCAGTTTTATCCAATATGATATATTTCACACCTCTAATCCCACCTGGAGGAGAACATCGGGTCTGTATATGGTAATCTTGCAACATGAGTTTATTAATAGGTTAATCTTGCAACCTGAGTTCAGTAATAGGTTGCAGTTTCATCCAATCTGATATATTTCACACCTAAAACCTCACTTGGACGAGAACTTCGGGTATGTATATGGTAATCTTGAAACCTGAGTTCAGTAATAGGTTGAATTTCATCCAATCTGATATATTTGACACCTCAAATCCCATATGGACGAGAACGTCGGGTCTGTATATGGTAATCTTGCAACCTGAGTTCAGTAATAGGTTGCAGTTTCATCTAATCTGATATATTTCACACCTCAAACCTCACCTGGACGAAAACATCGGGTCTGTATATGGTAATCTTGTAACCTGAGTTCAGTAATAGGTTGAAGTTTCATCCAATCAGATATATTTGACACCTCAAATCCCATCTGGACGAGAACGTCGGGTCTTTATATGGTAATCTTGCAACCTGACTTCAGTAATAGGTTGTAGTTTCATCCAATCTGATATATTTCACACCTCAAATCCCATCTGGACAAGAACGTCGGGTCTGTATATGGTAATCTTGCTACCTGAGTTCAGTAATAGGTTGCAGTTTCATCCAATCTAATATATTTCACACCTCAAACTTCACCTGGACGAGAACATCGGGTCTGTATATGGTGATCTTGTAACCTGTGTTCGGAAATAGTTTGCAGTTTCATCCAAACTGATATATTTCACACCTCAAATCCCACCTGGACGAGTACATCGGGTCTTTATATGGTAATCTTGCATCCTGATTTTCAGTAATAGGTTGCAGTTTCATCCAATCTTATATATTTCACACCTCAAATTCCACCTGGACGAGAACATCGGGTCTGTATATGGTAATCTTGCATCCTGAGTTCAGTAATAGGTTGCGGTTTCATCTAATGTGATATATTTCACTCCCCAAACCTCACCTGGAAGAGAACAACAGGTCTGTATATGGAAATATTGCAACCTGAGTTCAGTAATAGGTTGCAGTTTCATCCGATCTGATATATTTCACACCTCAAACCTCACCTGGATGAGAACATCGGATCTGTATATGGTAATCTTGCAAACTGAGTTCAGTAATAGGTTGCAGTTTCATCTGATTTGATATATTTCACACTTTAAAACTCACCTGGACGAGAACATCGGGTCTGTATACCGTAATCTTGCAACCTGAGTTCAGTAATAGGTTGCAGTTTCATCCAATCTGATATATTTCACACCTAAAACCTCACTTGGACGAGAACTTCGGGTATGTATATGGTAATCTTGAAACCTGAGTTCAGTAATAGGTTGAATTTCATCCAATCTGATATATTTGACACCTCAAATCCCGTCTGGACGGGAACGTCGGGTCTGTATATGGTAATTTTGCAACCTGAGTTCAGTAATAGGTTGCAGTTTCATCTAATCTGATATATTTCACACCTCAAACCTCACCTGGACGAGAACATCGGGTCTGTATATGGTAATCTTGTAACCTGAGTTCAGTAATAGGTTGAAGTTTCATCCAATATGATATATTTGACACCTCAAACCTCATCTGGACGAGAACATCGAGTTTGTATAAGGTAATCTTACAACCTGAGTTCAGTAATAGGTTGCAGTTTCAACCGATATTATATATTTAACACCTCAAACCTCACCTGGACGAGAACATCGGGCCTGTATATGGTAATCTTGCAACCAGAGTTCAGTAATAGGTTGTAGTATCATCTAATATGATATATTTCACACGTCAAATCCCACCTGGACGAGAACATCGGGTCTGTATATGGCAATCTTGCAACCTGAGTTCAGTAACAGGTTACAGTTTCATCCAATCTAATATATTTCACACCTCAAACCTCATCTGGACGAAAACATCGAGTCTGTATAAGGTAATCTTAAAACCTGAGTTCAGTAATAGGTTGCAGATTCAACCGATCTGATATATTTCACACCTCAAACCTCACCTGGACGAGAACGTCGGGTTTCTATATGGTAATCTTGCAACCAGAGTTCAGTAATAGGTTGCAGTTTCATCCTCTGATATATTACACACCTAAACCTCACCGGGACGAGAACATCGGGTCTGTATATGGTAATCTTGTAACCTGAGTTCGGAAATAGTTTGCAGTTTCATCCAAACTGATATATTTCACACCTCAAATCCCACCTGGACGAGAACATCGGGTCTTTATATGGTAATCTTGCATCCTGATTTCAATAATAGGTTGCAGTTTTATCCAATCTTATATATTTCACACCTCAAATTCCACCTGGACGAGAACATCGGGTCTGTATATGGTAATCTTGCATCCTGAGTTCAGTAATAGGTTGCGGTTTCATCCAATGTGATATATTTCACTCCCCAAACCTCACCTGGAAGAGAACATCGGGTCTGTATATGGCAATATTGCAACCTAAGTTCAGTAATAGGTTGCAGTTTCATCCGATCTGATATATTTCACACCTCAAACCTCACCTGGACGAGAACATCGGATCTGTATATGGTAATCTTGCAACCTGAGTTCAGTAATAGGTTGCAGTTTCATCCAATCTGATATATTTCACACCTCAAACCTCACCTGGACGAGAACATCGGGTCTGTATATGGTAATCTTGTAACCTGAGTTCAGTAATAGGTTGAAGTTTCATCCAATCTGATATATTTGACACCTCAAATCCCATATGGACGAGAACGTCAGGTCTGTATATGGTAATCTTGCATCCTGAGTTCAGTAATAGGTTGCAGTTTCATCCAATCTGATATATTTCACACCTCAAACCTCATCTTGGACGAGAACATCGGGTCTGCATATGGTAATCTTGCAACCTGAGTTCAACAATAGGTTGCAGTTTCATCCAATCTGATATATTTCACACCTAAAACCTCACCAGTACGAGAACATCGGGTCTGTATATGGTAATCTTGTAACCTGAGTTCAGTAATAGGTTGCAGTTTCATCCGATCTGATATATTTCAGACCTCAAACCTCACCTGGACGAGAACTTCGGGTATGTATATGGTAATCTTGTAACCTGAGTTCAGTAATAGGTTGCAAACTGAGTTCAGTAATACGTTGCAGTTTCATCCGATCTGATATATTTTACACCTCAAACCTCACCTGGACGAGAACATCGGGTCTGTATATGGTAATCTTGTAACCTGAGTTCGGAAATAGTTTGCAGTTTCATCCAATCTGATATATTTCACACCTCAAATCCCACCTGGACGAGAACATCGGGTCTTTATATGGTAATCTTGCATCCTGAGTTCAGTATAGGTTGCAGTTTCATCCAATCTTATATATTTCACACCTCAAATTCCACCTGGACGAGAGCATCGGGTCTGTATATGGTAATCTTGCATCCTGAGTTCAGTAATAGGTTGCGGTTTCATCCAATGTGATATATTTCACTCCCCAAACCTCACCTGGAAGAGAACATCGGGTCTGTATATGGAAATATTGCAACCTGAGTTCAGTAATAGGTTGAAGTTTCATCCGATCTGATATATTTCACACCTCAAACCTCACCTGGACGAGAACATCGGATCTGTATATGGTAATCTTGCAAACTGAGATCAGTAATAGGTTGCAGTTTCATCTGATTTGATATATTTCACACTTTAAAACTCACCTGGACGAGAACATCGGGTCTGTATATCGTAATCTTGCAACCTGAGTTCAGTAATAGGTTGCAGTTTCATCCAATCTGATATATTTCACACCTAAAACCTCACTTGGACGAGAACTTCGGGTATGTATATGGTAATCTTGAAACCTGAGTTCAGTAATAGGTTGAATTTCATCCAATCTGATATATTTGACACCTCAAATCCCATCTGGACGAGAACGTCGGGTCTGTATATGGTAATTTTGCAACCTGAGTTCAGTAATAGGTTGCAGTTTCATCTAATCTGATATATTTCACACCTCAAACCTCACCTGGACGAGAACATCGGGTCTGTATATGGTAATCTTGTAACCTGAGTTCAGTAATAGGTTGAAGTTTCATCCAATCTGATATATTTGACACCTCAAACCTCATCTGGACGAGAACATCGAGTTTGTATAAGGTAATCTTACAACCTGAGTTCAGTAATAGGTTGCAGTTTCAACCGATATTATATATTTAACACCTCAAACCTCACCTGGACGAGAACATCGGGCCTGCATATGGTAATCTTGCAACCAGAGTTCAGTAATAGGTTGTAGTATCATCTAATATGATATATTTCACACGTCAAATCCCACCTGGACGAGAACATCGGGTCTGTATATGGCAATCTTGCAACCTGAGTTCAGTAACAGGTTGCAGTTTCATCCAATCTAATATATTTCACACCTCAAACCTCATCTGGACGAGAACATGGGGTCTGTATATGGTAATCTTGTAACCTGAGTTCGGAAATAGTTTGCAGTTTCATCCAAACTGATATATTTCACACCTCAAATCCCACCTGGACGAGAACATCGGGTCTTTATATGGTAATCTTGCATCCTGATTTCAGTAATAGGTTGCAGTTTTATCCAATCTTATATATTTCACACCTCAACTTCCACCTGGACGAGAACATCGGCTCTGTATATGGTAATCTTGCATCCTGAGTTCAGTAATAGGTTGCGGTTTCATCCAATGTGATATATTTCACTCGCCAAACCTCACCTGGAAGAGAACATCGGGTCTGTATATGGCAATATTGCAACCTGAGTTCAGTAATAGGTTGCAGGTATTTCACACCTCAAATCACACCTGGACGAGAACATCGGCTCTGTATATGGTAATCTTGCAACCTAAGTTCAGTAATAGGTCGCAGTTTCATCCAATCTGATATATTTCACACCTCAAATCCCACATGGACGAGAACATCGGGTGTGTATATGGTAATCTTGCAACATGAGTTCAGTAATAGGTTGCAGTTTCATCCAATCTGATATATGTCACACCTCAAACCTCACCTGGACGAGAACATCGGGTCTGTATATGGTAATCTTGTAACATGAGTTCAGTAATAGGTTGCAGTTTCATCCAATATGATACATTTCATACCTCAAATCCCACCTGGATGAGAACATCGGTTCTGTATATGGTAATCTTGCAACATGAGTTCAGTAATAGGTTGCAGTTTCATCTAATCTGATATATTTCACACCTCAAACCTCACCTGGACGAGAACATCGGGTATGTATAGGGTAATCTTGCAACATGAGTTCAGTAATATGTTGCAGTTTCATCCAATCTGATATATTTCACACCTCAAATCCCGCCTGGACGAGAACATAGGGTCTATATATGGTAATCTTGTAACATGAGTTCAGTAATAGGTTGTAGTTTCATCCAATCTGATACATTTCACACCTCAAATCCCACCCTGTTCGAGAATATCGGGTTTGTATACAGTAATCTTGCAACCTGAGTTCAGTAATAGGTTACAGTTTCATCCAATCTGATATATTTCACACCTCAAACCTCACTTGGACGAGAACATCGGGTCTGTATATGGTAATCTTCAATATGAGTTCAGTAATAGGTTGCAGTTTCATCCAATATAATATATTTCACACCTCAAACCTCACATGGACGAGAACATCGGGTCTGTATATGGTAATCTTGTAACATGAGTTCAGTAATAGGTTGCATTTTCATCCAATATGATACATTTCATATCTCAAATCCCACCTGGACGAGAACATCGGTTCTGTATATGGTAATTTTTCTACATGAGTTCAGTAATAGGTTGCAGTTTCATCCAATCTGATATATTTCACACCTCAAACTTCACTTGGACAAGAATCGGGTCTTTATGGTAATCTTGCAAGCTGAGTTCAGTAATAGGTTGCAGTTTCATCCAATCTGGTATATTTTGCACCTCAAATCCCACTTGTAAGAGAACATCGGGTCTGTGTATGGTAATCTTCCAACCTGAGTTCAGTACTAGGTTGCAGTTTCACCCAATCTGATATATTCCGCACCTCAAACCTCACCTGGACGAGAAAATCGGGTCTGTATATGGTAATATTGCAACATGAGTTCAGTAATAGGTTGCAGTTTCATCCAATATAATATATTTCACACCTCAAACCTCACTTAGATGAGAACATCGGTTCTGTATATGGTAATCTTGCAATATGAGTTCAGTAATAGGTTGCAGTTTCATCCAATATAATATATTTCAAACTTCAAACCTCACCCGGATGAGAATATCGGGTCTGTATATAGTAATATTGCAACATAAGTTCAATAATAGGTTGCAGTTTCATCCAATCTGATATATTTCACACCTCAAATCCCACCTTAACGAGAACATAGGGTCTATATATGGTAATCTTGCAACATGAGTTCAGTAATATGTTGCACTTTCATCCAATCTGATACACTTCACACCTCAAATACCACCTGGACGAGAACATCGGTTCTGTATATGGTAATTTTGCAACATGAGTTCAGTAATAGGTTGCAGTTTCATCCAATCTGGTATATTTTCACACCTCAAACCTCACCTGGACGAGAAAATCGGGTCTGTATATGGTAACCCTGCAACCTGAGTTCAGTAATAGGTTCCAGTTTCATCTAATCTGATATATTTCACACCTCAAATCACACCTGGACGAGAACATCGGCTCTGTATATGGTAATCTTGCAACCTAAGTTCAGTAATAGGTCGCAGTTTCATCCAATCTGATATATGTCACACCTCAAACCTCACCTGGACGAGAACATCGGATTTGTATATGGTAATCTTGCAACCTAAGTTCATTAATAGGTTGCAGTTTCATCCAGTCTGATATATTTCGCACCTCAAATCCCACCTGGACGAGAAAATCGGGTCTGTATATGGTAATCTTACAACCTGAGTTCAGTAATAGGTTGCAGTTTCATCCAATCTGATATATTCTGAACCTCAAACCTCACCTGGACGAGAACATCGGGTCTGTATATGGTAATCTTGTTACATGAGTTCAGTAAAAGGTCGGAGTTTCATCCAATATGATATATTTCGCACCTCAAACCTCACTTGGACGAGAATATCGTGTTTGTATATGGTAATTTTGCAACATGAGTTCAATAATAGGTTGCAGTTTCATCCAATCTGGTATATTTCACACCTCAAACCTTACCTGGACGAGAAAATCGGGTCTGTATATGGTAATCTTGCAACCTGAGTTCAGTAATAGATTGAAGTTTCATCCAATCTGATATATTTAAAACCTCAAATCCCACCTGGACGAGAACATCGGGTCTGTATATGGTAATCTTGCAACATGAGTTCAGTAATAGGTTGCAGTTTCATCCAATCTAATATATTTCACATCTCAAGCCTCACCTGGACGAGAACATCGGGTCAGTATATGGTAATTTATCAACATGAGTTCGGTAATAGGTTGCAGTTTCATCCAATATGATATATGTCACACCTCAAACCTCATCTGGACGAGAACATCGGGTCTGTATATGGTAATCTTGGAACATGAGTTCAGTTATAGGTTGTAGTTTCATCCAATATGATATATTTCACACCTCAAACCTCACCTGGAAGAGAACATTGGGTCCGTATATGGAAATCTTGCAACCTGAGTTCAGTAATAGGTTGTCGTTTCATCCAATCTGATATATTTCACACCTCAAACCTCACCTGGACGAGAACATCAGGTCTGTATATGGTAATCTTGCAACCTGAGTTCAGTAATATTTTGCATTTTCATCCAATCTGATATATTTCACACCTGAAATCCCACCTGGATGAGAACATCGGGTATTATATGGTAATCTTGCAAAATGAGTTCAGTAATAGGTTGAAGTTTCATCCAATCTAATATATTTCACATCTCAAGCCTCACCTGGACGAGAACATCGGGTCAGTATATGGTAATTTACCAACATGAGTTCGGTAATAGGTTGCAGTTTCATCCAATATGATATATGTCACACCTCAAACCTCATCTGGACGAGAACATCGGGTCTGTATATGGTAATCTTGGAACATGAGTTCAGTTATAGGTTGCAGTTTCATCCAATCTGATATATTTCACACCTCAAACCTCACCTGGAAGAGAACATCGGGTCTGTATATGGTAATCTTGCAACCTAAGTTCAGTAATAGGTTGCCGTTTCATCCAATCTGATATATTTCACACCTCAAACCTCACCTGGACGAGAACATCGGGTCTGTATATGGTAATCTTACAACACGAGTTCAGTAATAGGTTGCAGTTTCATCCAATTTGAGACTTCAAATCTCAAATCCCACCTGGACGAGAACAACGGTTCTGTATATGGTAGTCTACCAACATGAGTTCAATAATAGGTTGCAGTTTCATCCAATTTGATATGTTTCACACCTCAAACCTCACCTTGACGAGAACATCGGGTATGTATATGGTAATATTGCAACATGAGTTCTGTAATAGGTTGCAGTTTCATCCAATATGATATATTTCACACCTCAAATCCCCCCTGGACGAGAATATCGGGTCTGTATATGGTAATTTTTCAACATGTGTTCAGTAATAGGTTTGCATTTTTATCCAATATGATATATTTCACACCTCAAACCTCACCTGGACGAGAACATGGGGTCTGTATATGGTAATCTTGCAACCTGAGTTCAGTAATAGGTTGTAGTTTCATCCAATCTGATATATTTCACATATCCAATCCCACCTGGACGAGAACATCGGGTCTGTATATGGTAATCTTGCAACATGAGTTCAGTAACAGGATGCAGTTTTATGGTAATCTTGCAACATGAGTTCAGTAATAGGTTGCAGTTTCATCCCTTCTGATATATTTCACACCTCAAACCTCACAAGGACGAGAACATCGAGTCTGTATATGGTAATCTTGCAACCTGAGTTCAGTAATAGGTTGCAGTTTCATCCAATATGATATATTTCACACCTCAAATCCCACCTGAACGAGAACATCGGGTCTATATATGGTAATCTTGCAACATGAGTTCAGTAATAGGTTGCAGTTTCATCCAATCTGATATATTTCAAACCTCAAATACCACCTGAACGAGAACATCGGGTCTGTATATGGTAATCTAGCAACCTGAGTTCAGTAATAGGTTGCAGTTTCATCTAATATGATATATTTCACACCTCAAACTTCACCTTAACGAGAACATCGGGTCTGCATATGGTAATCTTGCAACATGAGTTCAGTAATAGGTTGGAGTTTCATCCATTATAATATATTTCACACCTAAAATCCTACCTGGGCGATAACATCGGGTCTGTATATGGTAATTTTGTAGCATGAGTTCAGTAATAGGTTGCAGTTTCATCCAATATGATATATTTCACACCTCAAACCACACCTGGACGAGAACATCGGGTCTGTATATGGTAATCTTGCAACATGAGTTCAGTAATAGGTTGCAGTTTCATCCAATATTATATATTTCACACCTCAAATCCCACCTGGACGAGAGCATCGATTCTGTGTATGGTAATCTTGCAACATGAGTTCAGTAATAGGTTGCAGTTTCATCCTATCTGATATATTTCACACCTCAAACCTCACCTGGACGAAAACATCGGGTATGTATATGGTAATCTTGCAACATGAGTTCAGTAATAGGTTGCAGTTTCATCCAATCTGATACATTTCACACCTCAAATCCCACCTGGACGAGAACATCGGATCTGTATATGGTAATCTTGCAACATGAGTTCAGTAATAGTTTGCAGTTTCATCCAATCTGAGACATTTCACACCTCAAACCTCACCTGGATGAGAACATCGGGTCTGTATATGGTAATCTTGCAACATGAGTTCAGTAATAGGTTGCAGTTTCATCCAATCTGATATATTTCCTACCTCACTCCTCACCTGAACGAGAACATCGGGTTTGTATATGGTAATCTTGCAACCTGATTCAGTAATAGGTTGCAGTTTCATCCAATCTGATATATTTTACTACTCAAATCCCACCTGGACGAGAACATCGGGTCTGTATATGGTAATCTTGCAACATGAGTTCAGTAATAGGTTGTAGTTTCATCCAATCCGATACATTTCACACCTCAAATCTCAGCTGGACGAGAACATCGGGTTTGTATATGGTAATCTACCAACATCAGTTCAGTATTAGGTTGCAGTTTCATCCAATCTGATATATTTCACACCTCAAACCTCACTTGGACGAGAATATCGGGTCTTTATATGGTAATCTTGCAACATGAGTTCACTAATAGGTTGCAGTTTCATCCAATCTGATATATTTCACACCTTAAATCCAACCTGGACGAGAACATCGGGTATCTATATGGTAATCTTGCAACATGAGTTCAGTAATAGGTTGCATTTTCATCCAATCTGATACATTTTACACCTCAAATCTCATCTGGACGAGAACATCGGGTCAGTATATGGTAATCTTGCAACATGAGTTCAGTAATAGGTTGCAGTTTCATTCAATCTGATATATTTCAAACCTCAAACCTCACATGGACGAGAACATCGGGTATGTATATGTTAAAGATGCAACATGAGTACAGTAATAGGTTGCAGTTTCATCCAATCTGATATAATTCGCACCTCAAACCTCACCTGGATGAGAACATCCGGTCTGTATATGGTAATATTGCAACATGAGTTCAGTAATAGGTTGCAGTTTCATCCAATATGATATATTTCACACTTCAAACCTCACTTGGACGACAACATCGGGTCTGTATATGGTAATCTTCCAACATGAGTTCAGTAATAGGTTAGTTTCATCCAATCTGATATATTTCACACCTCAAATCCCACCTGAACGAGAACATCGGGTCTGTATATGGTAATCTTGCAACCTGGGTTCAATAATAGGTTGCAGTTTCATCCAATCTGATATATTTCACACCTCAAACCTCACCTGTATGAGAACATCGGGTATGTATATGGTAATCCTGCAACATTAGTTCAGTAATAGTTTGCAGTTTCATCCAATCTGATAGATTTCACACCTCAAACCTCACATGGACGAGAGCATCAGGTCTATATATGGTAATCTTGCAACATGAGTTCAGTAATAGGTTGCAGTTTCATCCAATCCGATATATTTCACACCTAAAACCTCACCTGGAAGAGAACATCGTATCTGTATATGGTAATCTTGCAACCTGAGTTCAGTAATAGGTTGAAGTTTCTTACAATCCGATATATTTCACACCTCAAACCTCACCTGGACGAGAACATCAGGTATGTATATGGTAATCTACCAACATGAATTCAGTAATAGGTTGCAGTTTCATCCAAACTGATATATTTCACACCTCAAACCTCACCTGGACGAGAACATTGGGTCTGTATATGGTAATCTTGCAACCTGAGTTCAGTAATAGGTTGCAGTTTCTTCCAATCTGATATATTTCACACCTCAAATCCCACCTGGACGTGAACATCGGGTTTGTATATGGTAATCTACCAACATCAGTTCAGTATTAGGTTGCAGTTTCATCGAATCTGATATATTTCACACCTCAAATCTCACCTGGACGAGAATATCGGGTCTGTATATGGTAATCTTGCAACATGAGTTCAGTAATAGGTTGCAGTTTCATCCAATCTGATATATTTCACACCTCAAATCCCACCTGGACGAGAACATCGGGTATCTATATGGTAATCTTGCAACATGAGTTCAGTAATAGGTTGCATTTTCATCCAATCTGATACATTTCACACCTCAAATCTCATCTGGACGAGAACATCGTGTCAGTATATGGTAATCTTGCAACATGAGTTCAGTAATAGGTTGCAGTTTCATGCAATCTGATATATTTCATACCTCAAACCTCACCTGGGCGAGAACATCGGGTATGTATATGGTAATCTTGCAACATGAGTACAGTAATAGGTTGCAGTTTCATCCAATCTGATATAATTCGCACCTCAAACCTCACCTGGATGAGAACATCCGGTCTGTATATGGTAATATTGCAACATGATTTCAGTAATAGGTTGCAGTTTCATCCAATAGGATATATTTCACACCTCAAACCTCACTTGGACGACAACATCGTGTCTGTATATGGTAATCTTGCAACATGAGTTCAGTAATAGGTTGCAGTTTCATCCAATCTGATATATTTCACACCTCAAATCCCACCTGAACGAGAACATCGGGTCTGTATATGGTAATCTTGTAACCTGGGTTCAATAATAGGTTGCAGTTTCATCCAATCTGATATATTTCACACCTCAAACCTCACCTGGATGATAACATCGGGTATGTATATGGTAATCCTGCAACATTAGTTCAGTAATAGTTTGCAGTTTCATCCAATCTGATAGATTTCACACCTCAAACCTCACATGGACGAGAACATCAAGTCTATATATGGTAATCTTGCAACATGAGTTCAGTAATAGGTTGCAGTTTCATCCAATCCGATATATTTCACACCTCAAACCTCACCTGGAAGAGAACATCGTGTCTGTATATGGTAATCTTGCAACCTGAGTTCAGTAATAGGTTGAAGTTTCTTACAATCCGATATATTTCACACCTCAAACCTCACCTGGACGAGAACATCAGGTATGTACATGGTAATATACCAACATGAATTCAGTAATATGTTGCAGTTTCATCCAAACTGATATATTTCACACCTCAAACCTCACCTGGACGAGAACATCGGGTCTATATATGGTAATCTTGCAACCTGAGTTCAGTAATAGGTTGCAGTTTCATCCAATCCAATATGTTTCACACCCCAAATCTCACATGGACAAGAACATCGAGTCTGTATATGGTAATCTTGCAACATGAGTTCAGTAATAGGTTGCAGTTTCATCCAATCTGATATATTTCACACCTCAAACCTCACCTGGACGAGAACATCAGGTCTGTATATGGTAATCTTCCAACATGAGTTTAGTAATAGGTTGCAGTTTCATCCAATATGATATATTTCACACCTCAAACCTCACCTGGACGAGAACATTGGGTATGTATATGGTAATCTTGCAACATGAATTCAATAATAGGTTGCAGTTTCATTCAATCTGATATATTTCACACCTCAAACCTCACTTGGACGAGAACATCGGGTATGTATATGGTAATCTTGCAACATTAATTCAGTAATAGGTTGCAGCTTCATCCAATCCGATATGTTTCACACCCCAAATCTCACATGGACAAGAACATCGAGTCTGTATATGGTAATCTTGCAACATGAGTTCAGTAATAGGTTGCAGTTTCATCCAATCTGATATATTTCACACCTCAAACCTCACCTGGACGAGAACATCAGGTCTGTATATGGTAATATTCCAACATGAGTTTAGTAATAGGTTGCAGTTTCATCCAATATGATATATTTCACACCTCAAACCTCACCTGGACGAGAACAACAGGTATGTATATGGTAATATACCAACATGAATTCAGTAATTTGTTGCAATTTCATCCAAAATGATATATTTCACACCTCAAACCTCACCTGGACGAGAACATTGGGTCTGTATATGGTAATCTTGCAACCTGAGTTCAGTAATAGGTTGCAGTTTCTTCCAATCTGATATATTTCACACCTCAAATCCCACCTGGACGTGAACATCAGGTATGTATATGGTAATCTTGCAACATGTGTTCAGTAATAGGTTGCAGTTTCATCCAAACTGATTAATTTCACACCTCAAATCCCATCTTGACGAGAACATCGATTCTGTATATTGTAATTTTGCAACATGAGTTCAGTAATAGGTTACAGTTTCATCCTTATCTGATATATTTCATACCTCAAACCTCACATGGACGAAAACATCGGGTATGTATATGGTAATCTTGCAATATGAGTTCAGTAATAGGTTGCAGTTTCATCCAATCTGATACATTTCACACTTCAAATCCCACCTGGACGAGAACATTGGGTCTGTATATTGTAATCTTGCAACATGAGTTCAGTAATAGTTTGCAGTTTCATCCAATATTAGACATTTCACATCTCAAATCCCACCTGGACGAGAACATCGGTTATGTATATGGTAATCTACCAACATGAGTTCAGTAATAGGTTGCAGTTTCATCCAATCTGATATATTTCATACCTCTAATCCCAACTGGACGAGAACATCGGGTATGTATATGGTAATCTTGCAACATGAGTTCAGTGATAGGTTTCATTTTCATCCAATATGATACATTTCACACCTCAAATATCATCTAGACGAGAACATCGGTTTTGTATATGGTAATGTTGCAACATGAGTTCAGTAATAGGTTGCAGTTTCATTCAATCTGATATTTCACACCTCAAACCTCACTTGGACGAGAACATCGGGTATGTATATGGTAATCTTGCAACATTAATTCAGTAATAGGTTGCAGTTTCATCCAATCTGATATGTTTCAAACCCCAAATCTCACATGGACAAGAACATCGAGTCTGTATATGGTAATCTTGCAACATGAGTTCAGTAATAGGTTGCAGTTTCATCCAATCTGATATATTTCACACCTCAAACCTCACCTGGACGAGAACATCAGGTCTGTATATTGTAATCTTGCAACATGGGTCCAGTAATAGGTTGCAGTTTCAACCAATCTGATATATTTCACACCTAAAACCTCACCGAGACGAGAACACCGGCTCAATATATGGTAATCTTGCAACCTGAGTTCAGTAATAGGTTGCAGTTTCATCCAATATGATATATTTCACACCTCATATCCCACATGGACGAGATCATCAGGTATGTATATTGTAATCTTGCAACATGAGTTCAGTAATAGGTTGTAGTTTCATCCAATCTAATACATTTCACACCTCAAATCCCACCTGGACGAGAACATCGGTTCTGTATATGGTAATTTTGCAACATGAGTTCAGTAGTAGGTTGCAGTTTCATCCAATCTGATATATTTCACACCTAAAAACCCACCTGGACGAGAACATCGGGTATGTATATTGTAATCCTGTAACATGAGTACAGTAATAGGTTGCAGTTTCATCCAATCTGATATAATTCACACCTCAAACCTCACCTGGATGAGAACATCGGGTTTGTGTATGGTAATCTTGCAACATGAGTTCAGTAATAGGTTGCAGTTTCATCCAATATGATATATTTCATACCTCAAACCTCACCTGAAAGAGAACATCGGGTCTGTATATGGTAATGTTGCAACCTGAGTTCAGTAATAGGTTGCAGTTTCATCCAATCTGATATATTTCACACCTTAAACCCACCTGGACGAGAACATCGGCTCTGTACATGGTAATCTTGCAACAGGAGTTCAGTAATAGGTTGTAGATTCATCCAATCCGATAAATCTCACACCTCAAATCTCACCTGGACGAGAACATCGGGTCTGTATATGGTAATCTACCAACATCGGTTCAGTAATAGGTTGCAGTTTCATTCAATATGATATATTTCACACCTCAAATCCCACCTGAACGAGAATATCGGGTCAGTATATGGTAATTTTGCAACATGAGTTCAGTAATAGGTTGCAGTTTCATTCAATCTGATATATTTCACACCTCAAACCTCACCTGGACGAGAACATCGGGTATGTATATGGTAATCCTGCAACATGAATACAGTAATAGGTTGTAGTTTCATCCAATCTGATATAATTCGCACCTCAAACCTCATCTGGATGAGAACATCGGGTCTGTATATGGTAATCTTGCAACATGAGTTCAGTAATAGGTTGCAGTTTCATCCAATATGATATATTTCATACCTCAAACCTCACCTGAACGAGAACATCGGGTTTGTATATGGTAATCTTGCAACATGAGTTCAGTAATGGGTTGCAGTTTCATCCAATCTGATATATTTCACACCTCAAATCCCACATGGACGAGAACATCGGGTCTGTATATAATAATTTTGCAACATGAGTTCAGTAATATGTTCTAGTTTCATCCAATCCGATACATTTCACACCTCAAATATCACCTGGACGAGAACATCGGGTCTATATATGGTAATCTACCAACATCAGTTCAGTAATAGGTTGCAGTTTCATCCAATATGATATATTTCACACCTCTAATCCCACCTGGACGAGAAAATCGGGTATGTATATGGTAATCTTGCAACATGAGTTCAGTGATAGGTTTCATTTTCATCCAATATGATACATTTCACACCTCAAATATCATCTGGACGAGAACATCGGTTCTGTATATGGTAATGTTGCAACATGAATTCAATAATAGGTTGCAGTTTCATTCAATCTGATATATTTCACACCTCAAACCTCACTTGGACGAGAACATCGGGTATGTATATGGTAATCTTGCAACATGAATTCAGTAATAGGTTGCAGTTTCATCCAATCTGATATGTTTCACACCCCAAATCCCACCTGGACAAGAAAATCGAGTCTGTATATGGTAATCTTGTAACATGAGTTCAGTAATAGGTTACAGTTTCATGCAATCTGATATATTTCACACCTCAAACCTCACCTGGACGAGAATATCAGGTCTGTATATGGTAATCTTGCAACATGGGTCCAGTAATAGGTTGCAGTTTTAACCAATCTGATATATTTCACACCTCAAACCTCACCTGGACGAGAACATCGGCTCAGTATATGGTAATATTGCAACCTGAGTTCAGTAATAGGTTGCAGTTTCATCCAATATGATATATTTCACACCTCAAATCCCACCTGGACGAGATCATCAGGTATGTATATTGTAATCTTGCAACATGAGTTCAGTAATAGGTTGTAGTTTCATCCAATATGATACATTTCACACACCTCAAACCTCACCTGGACGAAAACATCGGGTATATATATGGTAATCTTGCAACATGAGTTCAGTAATAGGTTGCAGTTTCATCCAATATGATATATTTCACACCTCAAATCCCATCTGGACGAGAACATCGGTTCTGTATATGGTAATCTTACAACATGATTCAACAATAGGTTGCAGTTTCATCCAATTTGATATATTTCACACCTCAAACCTCACCTGGACGAGAACATCGGGTATGTATATGGTAATCCTGCAACATGAGTTCAGTATTAGGTTGCAGTTTCTTCCAATCTGATATATTTCACACCTCAAACCTCACCTGGATGAGAACATCGGGTCTGTATACGGTAATATTGCAACATGAGTTCAGTAATAGGTTGGAGTTTCATCAATTCTGATATATTTCACACCTCAAATCCCACCTGGACGAGAACATCGGGTCTGCATATGGTAGTTTTGCAACATGAGTTCAGTAATAGGTTGCAGTTTCATCCAATCTGATATATTTCACACCTCAAACATCACCTGGACGAGAACATCGGGTTTGTATATGGTAATCTTGCAAAATGAGTTTAGTAATAGGTTGCAGTTTCATCCCTTCTGATATATTTCACACCTCAAACTCACCTGGACAAGAACATCGGGTTTGTATATGGTAATCTTGCAACATGAGTTCAGTAATAGGTTGCAGTTTCATCCAATCTGATATATTTCACCCCTCAAGCCTCACCTGGATGAGAACATCGAGTATGTATATGGTAATCCTGCAACATGAGTTCATTAATAGGTTGCAGTTTCATCCAATCTGATATATTTCACACCTCAAACCTCACCTGGATGAGAACATCGGGTCTGTATATGGTAATATTGCAACATGAGTTCAGTAATAGGTTGGAGTTTCATCAATTCTGATATATTTCACATCTCAAACCTCACCTGGACGAGAACATCGGGTATGTATATGGTAATCCTGCAACATGAGTTCAGTAATAGGTTGCAGTTTCATCCAATCTGATATATTTCACACCTCAAACCTCACCTGGACGAAAACATCGGGTATATATAGGGTAATCTTGCAACATGAGTTCAGTAATAGGTTGAAGTTTCATCCAATATGATATATTTCACACCTCAATCCTCACATGGACGAGAACATCGGGTATGTACATGGTAATCCTGGAACATGAGTTTAGTAATAGGTTGCAGTTTCATCCAATCTGATATATTTCACACCTCAAATCCCCACCTGAACGAGAACATCGGGTCTGTATAAGGTAATCTTGCAACATAAGTTCAGTAATAGGTTGCAGTTTCATCCAATCTGATATATTTCACACCTCAAATCCCATCAGGACGAGAACATCGGTTCTGTATATGGTAATCTTGCAACACGAGTTCAGTAATAGGTTGCAGTTTCATCCAATCTGATATATTTCACACCTCAAACGTCACCTGGACGAAAACATCGGGTATATATAGGGTAATCTTGCAACATGAGTTCAGTAATAGGTTCCAGTTTCATCCAATCTGATATATTTCACACCTCAAATCCCATCTGGACGAGAACATCGGTTCTGTATATGGTAATCTTACAACATGAGTTCAGTAATAGGTTGCAGTTTCATCCAATTTGATATATTTCACACCTCAAACCTCACCTGGACGAGAACATCGGGTATGTATATGGTAATCCTGCAACATGAGTTCAGTATTAGGTTGCAGTTTCTTCCAATCTGATATATTTCACACCTCAAACCTTACCTGGATGAGAACATCGGGTCTGTATACGGTAATATTGCAACATGAGTTCAGTAATAGGTTGGAGTTTCTTCAATTCTGATATATTTCACACCTCAAATCCCACCTGGACGAGAACATCGGGTCTGTATATGGTAGTTTTGCAACATGAGTTCAGTAATAGGTTGCAGTTTCATCCAATCTGATATATTTCACACCTCAAACATCACCTGGACGAGAACATCAGGTCTTTATATGGTAATCTTGCAACCTGAGTTTAGTAATAGGTTGCAGTTTCATCCAATTTGATATATTTCACACCTAAAATCCGACCTGGACGAGAACATCGGGTCTGTATATGGTAATCTTACAACATGAGTTCAGTAATAGGTTGCATTTTCATCCAATTTGATATATTTCACACCTCAAACCTCACCTGGACGAGAACATCGGGTATGTATATGGTAATCCTGCAACATGAGTTCAGTATTAGGTTGCAGTTTCTTCCAATCTGATATATTTCACACCTCAAACCTTACCTGGATGAGAACATCGGTTCTGTATACGGTAATATTGCAACATGAGTTCAGTAATAGGTTGGAGTTTCATCAATTCTGATATATTTCACACCTCAAATCCCACCTGGACGAGAACATCGGGTCTGTATATGGTAGTTTTGCAACATGAGTTCAGTAATAGGTTGCAGTTTCATCCAATCTGATATATTTCACACCTCAAACATCACCTGGACGAGAATATCAGGTCTTTATATGGTAATCTTGCAACCTGAGTTTAGTAATAGGTTGCAGTTTCATCCAATTTGATATATTTCACACCTAAAATCCCACATGGATGAGAACATCGAGTATGTATATGGTAATCCTGCAACATGAGTTCATTAATAGGTTGCAGTTTCATCCAATCTGATATATTTCACACCTCAAACCTCACCTGGATGAGAACATCGGGTCTGTATATGGTAATATTGCAACATGAGTTCAGTAATAGGTTGGAGTTTCATCAATTCTGATATATTTCACACCTAAAACCTCACCTGGACGAGAACATCGGGTATGTATATGGTAATCTTGCAACATGAATTCAGTAATAGGTTGCAGTTTCATCCAATCTGATATATTTGACACCTCAAACCTCACCTGGACGAGAACATCAGGTATGTACATGGTAATCCTGGAACATGAGTTTAGTAATAGGTTGCAGTTTCATCCAATCTGATATATTTCACACCTCAAATCCCCACCTGAACGAGAACATCGGGTCTGTATAAGGTAATCTTGCAACATGAGTTCAGTAATAGGTTGCAGTTTCATCCAATCTGATATATTTCACACCTCAAATCCCATCAGGACGAGAACATCGGTTCTGTATATGGTAATCTTGCAACATGAGTTCAGTAATAGGTTGCAGTTTCATCCAATCTGATATATTTCACACCTCAAACCTCACCTGGACGAAAACATCGGGTATATATAGGGTAATCTTGCAACATGAGTTCAGTAATAGGTTGCAGTTTCATCCAATCTGAAATATTTCACACCTCAAATCCCATCTGGACGAGAACATCGGTTCTGTATATGGTAATCTTACAACATGAGTTCAGTAATAGGTTGCAGTTTCATCCAATTTGATATATTTCACACCTCAAACCTCACCTGGACGAGAACATCGGGTATGTATATGGTAATCCTGCAACATGAGTTCAGTATTAGGTTGCAGTTTCTTCCAATCTGATATATTTCACACCTCAAACCTCACCTGGATGAGAACATCGGGTCTGTATACGGTAATATTGCAACATGAGTTCAGTAATAGGTTGGAGTTTCATCAATTCTGATATATTTCACACCTCAAATCCCACCTGGACGAGAACATCGGGTCTGCATATGGTAGTTTTGCAACATGAGTTCAGTAATAGGTTGCAGTTTCATCCAATCTGATATATTTCACACCTCAAACATCACCTGGACGAGAACATCGGGTTTGTATATGGTAATCTTGCAAAATGAGTTTAGTAATAGGTTGCAGTTTCATCCCTTCTGATATATTTCACACCTCAAACTCACCTGGACAAGAACATCGGGTTTGTATATGGTAATCTTGCAACATGAGTTCAGTAATAGGTTGCAGTTTCATCCAATCTGATATATTTCACCCCTCAAGCCTCACCTGGATGAGAACATCGAGTATGTATATGGTAATCCTTCAACATGAGTTCATTAATAGGTTGCAGTTTCATCCAATCTGATATATTTCACACCTCAAACCTCACCTGGATGAGAACATCGGGTATGTATATGGTAATATTGCAACATGAGTTCAGTAATAGGTTGGAGTTTCATCAATTCTGATATATTTCACACCTCAAACCTCACCTGGACGAGAACATCGGGTATGTATATGGTAATATTGCAACATGAATTCAGTAATAGGTTGCAGTTTCATCCAATCTGATATATTTGACACCTCAAACCTCACCTGGACGAGAACATCGGGTATGTACATGGTAATCCTGGAACATGAGTTTAGTAATAGGTTGCAGTTTCATCCAATCTGATATATTTCAAACCTCAAATCCCCACCTGAACGAGAACATCGGGTCTGTATAAGGTAATCTTGCAACATGAGTTCAGTAATAGGTTGCAGTTTCATCCAATCTGATATATTTCACACCTCAAATCCCATCAGGACGAGAACATCGGTTCTGTATATGGTAATCTTGCAACATGAGTTCAGTAATAGGTTGCAGTTTCATCCAATCTGATATATTTCACACCTCAAACCTCACCTGGACGAAAACATCGGGTATATATAGGGTAATCTTGCAACATGAGTTCAGTAATAGGTTGCAGTTTCATCCAATATGATATATTTCACACCTCAAATCCCATCTGGACGAGAACATCGGTTCTGTATATGGTAATCTTACAACATGAGTTCAGTAATAGGTTGCATTTTCATCCAATTTGATATATTTCACACCTCAAACCTCACCTGGACGAGAACATCGGGTATGTATATGTTAATCCTGCAACATGAGTTCAGTATTAGGTTGCAGTTTCTTCCAATCTGATATATTTCACACCTCAAACCTTACCTGGATGAGAACATCGGTTCTGTATACGGTAATATTGCAACATGAGTTCAGTAATAGGTTGGAGTTTCATCAATTCTGATATATTTCACACCTCAAATCCCACCTGGACGAGAACATCGGGTCTGTATATGGTAGTTTTGCAACATGAGTTCAGTAATAGGTTGCAGTTTCATCCAATCTGATATATTTCACACCTCAAACATCACCTGGACGAGAATATCAGGTCTTTATATGGTAATCTTGCAACCTGAGTTTAGTAATAGGTTGCAGTTTCATCCAATTTGATATATTTCACACCTGCAACATGAGTTCAATAAAATGTTGCAGTTTCATCCAATCTGATATATTTCACACCTCACCTGGACGAGAACATCGGGTATGTATATGGTAATCTTTCAACATGAATTCAGTAATAGGTTGCAGTTTCATCCAATCTGATATATTTCACACCTCAAATCCCACATGGACGAGAATATCGGGTCTGTATATGGTAATTTTGCAACATGAGTTCAGTAAAAGGTTGCAGTTTCATCCAATCTGATATATTTCACACCTCAAACCTCACCTGGACGAGAATATCGGGTATGTATATGGTAATTCTGCAACATGAGTTCAATAATAGGTTGCAGTTTCATCCAATCTGATATATTTCACACCTCAAACCTCACCTGGGCGAGAACATCGGGTATGTATATAGTAATCCTGCAACATGAGTTCAGTAATAGGTTGCAGTTTCATCCGATCTGATATATTTCACACCTCAAACCTCACTTGGACGAGAACATAAGGTCTGTATATGGTAATCTTGCAACATGAGTTCAGTAATAGGTTGCAGTTTCATCCAATCTGATATATTTCACACCTCAAACCTCACCTGGACGAGAACATCGGGTCTGTATATGCTAGTCTTGCAACCTGAGTTCAGTAATAGGTTGCAGTTTCATCCAATCTGATATATTTCACACCTCAAACCTCAGTTGGACAAAAACATCGGGTATTTATGGTAATCTTGAAACATGACTTCAGTAATAGGTTGCAGTTTCATCCAACCTGATATATTTCACACCTAAACTACCACCTGTACGAGAACATCGGGTCTGTATATGGTAATCTTGCAACATGAGTTCAGTAACAGGTTGCAGTTTCATCCAATCTGAGACATTTCACATCTCAAATCCCATATGGACGAGAACATCAGTTTTGTATATGGTAAGCTACCAACATGAGTTCACTAATAGGTTGTAGTTTCATCCAATCTGATATATTTCACACCTCAAACCTCACCGGGACGAGAACATCGGGTATGTATATGGTAATTTTGCAACATGAATTCAGTAATAGGTTGCAGTTTCATCCAATCTGATATATTTCACACCTCAAACCTCACCGGGACGAGAACATCGGGTATGTATATGGTAATTTTGCAACATGAATTCAATAATAGGTTGCAGTTTCATCCAATCTGATATATTTCACACCTCAAATCCCACATGGACGAGAATATCGGGTCTGTATATGGTAATTTTGCAACATGATTTCAGTAAAAGGTTGCAGTTTCATCCAATCTGATATATTTCACACCTCAAACCTCACCTGGACGAGGACATCGGGTATGTACATGGTAATCCTGCAACATGAGTTCAATAATAGGTTGCAGTTTCATCCAATCTGATATATTTCACACCTCAAACCTCACCTGGACGAGAACATCAGGTATGTATATGGTAATTCTGCAACATGAGTTCAGTAATAGGTTGCAGTTTCATCCAATCTGATATATTACACACCTCAAACCTCACCTGTACGAAAACATCGGGTCTGTATGTTGGTAATCTTGCAACATGAGTTCAGTAATAGGTTGCAGTTTCATCCAATCTGATATATTTCACACCTCAAACCTCACCTTGACGAGAACATCGGGTCTGCATATGGTAATCCTGCAACATGAGTTCAATAATAGGTTGCAGTTTCATCCAATCTGATATATTTCACACCTTAAACCTCACCTGGACGAGAACATCAGGTATGTATATGGTAATTCTGCAACATGAGTTCAGTAATAGGTTGCGGTTTCATCCAATCTGATATAGTACACACCTCAAACCTCACCTGTACGAAAAGATCGGGTATGTATATGGTAATCTTGCAACATGAGTTCAGTAATAGGTTGCAGTTTCATACAATCTGATATATTACACACCTCAAACCTCACCGGGACGAGAACATCGGGTATGTATATGGTAATTTTGCAACATGAATTCAGTAATAGGTTGCAGTTTCATCCAATCTGATATATTTCACACCTCAAACCTCACCGGGACGAGAACATCGGGTATGTATATGGTAATTTTGCAACATGAATTCAGTAATAGGTTGCAGTTTAATCCAATCTGATATATTTCACACCTCAAATCCCACATGGACGAGAATATCGGGTCTGTATATGGTAATTTTGCAACATGAATACAGTAATAGGTTGCAGTTTCATCCAATCTGATATATTTCACACCTCAAATCCCACATGGACGAGAATATCGGGTCTGTATATGGTAATTTTGCAACATGATTTCAGTAAAAGGTTGCAGTTTCATCCAATCTGATATATTTCACACCTCAAACCTCACCTGGACGAGGACATCGGGTATGTACATGGTAATCCTGCAACATGAGTTCAATAATAGGTTGCAGTTTCATCTAATCTGATATATTTCACACCTCAAACCTCACCTGGACGAGAACATCAGGTATGTATATGGTAATTCTGCAACATGAGTTCAGTAATAGGTTGCAGTTTCATCCAATCTGATATATTACACACCTCAAACCTCACCTGTACGAAAACATCGGGTCTGTATATGGTAATATTGCAACATGAGTTCAATAATAGGTTGCAGTTTCATCCAATCTGATATATTTCACACCTCAAACCTCACCTGGACGAGAACATCAGGTATGTATATGGTAATTCTGCAACATGAGTTCAGTAATAGGTTGCGGTTTCATCCAATCTGATATAGTACACACCTCAAACCTCACCTGTACGAAAACATCGGGTATGTATATGGTAATCTTGCAACATGAGTTCAGTAATAGGTTGCAGTTTCATCCAATCTGATATATTTCACACCTCAAATCCCACCAGGACGAGAACATCGGGTCTGTATATAGTAATCTTGCAACATGAGTTCAGTAATAGGTTGCAGTTTCATCCAATCTGAGAAATTTCACATCTCAAATCCCACCTGGACGAGAACATCGGTTCTGTATATGAAAATCTACCAACATGAGTTCAGTAATAGGTTGCAGTTTCATCCAATCTGATATATTTCACACCTCAAACCTCACCTGGACGAGAATATCGGGTATGTATATAGTAATCTTGCAACATGAGTTCAGTAATAGGTTGCAGTTTCCTCCAATCTGATATATTTCACACCTCAAACCTCACCTTGACGAGAACATCGGGTCTGCATATGGTAATCTTGCAACATGAGTTCAGTATTAGGTTGGAGTTTCATCCAATCTGATATATTTCACACCTCAAATCCCACCTGGACGAGAACATCGGGTTTGTATATGGTAATTTTGCAACATGAGTTCAGTAATAGGTTGCAGTTTCATCCAATATGATATATTTCACACCTCAAGCCTCACATGGACGAGAATATCGGGTATGTATATGGTAATCCTGCAACATGAGTTCAGTAATAGGTTGCAATTTCATCCAATTTGATATATTTCACACCTCAAACCTCACCTGGAAGAGAACATCACGTATGTATATGGTAATCTTGCAAAATGAGTTCAGTAATAGGTTGCAGTTTCATCCAATTTGATATATTTCACACCTCAAACCTCACCTGGACGAGAACATCGGGTCTGTATATGGTAATCTTGCAACCTGAGTTCAGTAATAGGTTGCAGTTTCATCCAATCTGATATATTTCACACCTAAAAACCAACCTGGACGAGAACATCGGGTTTGTATATGGTAATCTTGCAAAATGAGTTTAGTAATAGGTTGCAGTTTCATCCCTTCTGATATATTTCACACCTCAAACTCACCTGGACAAGAACATCGGGTTTGTATATGGTAATCTTACAACATGAGTTTATTAATAGGTTGCAGTTTCATCCAATCTGATATATTTCACACCTCAAACCTCACCTGGATGAGAACATCGGGTCTGTATATGGTAATATTGCAACGTGAGTTCATTAATAGGTTGGAGTTTCATCAATTCTGATATATTTCACACCTCAAACCTCACCTGGACGAGAACATCGGGTATGTATATGGTAATCTTGCAACATGAATTCAGTAATAGGTTGCAGTTTCATCCAATCTGATATATTTGACACCTTAAACCTCACCTGGACGAGACCATCGGGTATGTACATGGTAATTATGCAACATGAGTTCAGTAATAGGTTGCAGTTTCATCCAATCTGATATATTACACACCTCAAACCTCACCTGTACGAAAACATCGGGTCTGTATATGGTAATCTTGCAACATGAGTTCAGTAATAGGTTGTAGTTTCATCCAATCTGATATATTTCACACCTCAAATCCCACCAGGACGAGAACATCGGGTCTGTATATAGTAATCTTGCAACATGAGTTCAGTAATAGGTTGCAGTTTCATCCAATCTGAGAAATTTCACATCTCAAATCCCACCTGGACGAGAACATCGGTTCTGTATATGAAAATCTACCAACATGAGTTCAGTAATAGGTTGAAGTTTCATCCAATCTGATATATTTCACACCTCAAACCTCACCTGGACGAGAATATCGGGTATGTATATGGTAATCTTGCAACATGAATTCAGTAATAGGTTGCTGTTTCCTCCAATCTGATATATTTCACACCTCAAACCTCACCTTGACGAGAACATCGGGTCCGCATATGGTAATCTTGCAACATGAGTTCAGTATTAGGTTGGAGTTTCATCCAATCTGATATATTTCACACCTCAAATCCCACCTGGACGAGAACATCGGGTCTGTATATGGTAATTTTGCAACATGAGTTCAATAAAATGTTGCAGTTTCATCCAATCTGATATATTTCACACCTCAAACCTCACCTGGGCGAGAACATCGGGTATGTATATGGTAATCTTTCAACATGAATTCAGTAATAGGTTGCAGTTTCATCCAATCTGATATATTTCACACCTCAAATACCACATGGACGAGAATATCGGGTATGTATATGGTAATTTTGCAACATGAGTTCAGTAAAAGGTTGCAGTTTCATCCAATCTGATATATTTCACACCTCAAACCTCACCTGGACGAGAACATCGGGTATGTATATGGTAATTCTGCAACATGAGTTCAATAATAGGTTGCAGTTTCATCCAATTTGATATATTTCACACCTCAAACCTCACCTGGGCGAGAACATCGGGTATGTATATAGTAATCCTGCAACATGAGTTCAGTAATAGGTTGCAGTTTCATCCGATCTGATATATTTCACACCTCAAACCTCACTTGGACGAGAACATAAGGTCTGTATATGGTAATCTTGCAACATGAGTTCAGTAATAGGTTGCAGTTTCATCCAATCTGATATATTTCACACCTCAAACCTCACCTGGACGAGAACATCGGGTCTGTATATGCTAGTCTTGCAATCTGAGTTCAGTAATAGGTTGCAGTTTCATCCAATCTGATATATTTCACACCTCAAACCTCAGTTGGACAAAAACATCGGGTATTTATGGTAATCTTGAAACATGACTTCAGTAATAGGTTGCAGTTTCATCCAACCTGATATATTTCACACCTCAAATCCGACCTGGAGGAGAACATCATCTTTTTTATATGGTAATCTTGCAACATGAGTTCAGTAACAGGTTGCCGTTTCATCCAATCTGAGACATTTCATTCTCAAATCCCACATGGACGAGAACATTGGTTCTGTATATGGTAATCTACCAACATGAGTTCAGTAATAGGTTGCATTTTCATCCAATTTGATATATTTCACACCTCAAACCTCACCTGGATGAGAACATCGGGTATGTATATGGTAATCTTGTAACATGAACTCACTAATAGATTGCAGTTTCATCCAATCTGATATATTTCACACCTCCAATCCCACGTGGACGAGAATATCGGGTCTGTGTATGGTAATTATGCAACATGATTTCAGTAATAGGTTGCAGTTTCATCCAATCTGATATATTTCACACCTCAAACCTCACCTGGACGAGAACATCGGGTATGTATATGGTAATCTTGCAACATGACTTCAGTAATAGGTTGCAGTTTCGAGTTCAGTAATAGGTTGCAGTTTCATCCAATCTGATATATTTCACACCTCAAACCTCACCTGGACGAGTACATCAGGTCTGTATATGGTAATCTTGCAACATGAGTTTAGTAATAGGTTGTAGTTTCATCCAATCTGATATATTTCACACCTCAAACCTGGCCTGGACGAGAACATCGGGTCTGTATATGGTAATCTTGCAACCTGAGTTCAGTAATAGGTTGCAGTTTCATCCAATATGATATATTTCACACCTCAAACCTCACCTGGTCGAGAACATCAGGTATGTGTATGGTAATCCTGCAACATGAGTTCAATAATAGGTTGCAGTTTCATCCAATCTGGTATATTTTACACCTCAAACCTCACCTGGACGAGAACATCAGGTCTGTATATGGTAATCTTGCAACATGAGTTCAGTAATAGGTTGCAGTTTCATCCAATAAGATATATTTCACACCTCAAACCTGGCCTGGACGAGAACATCGGGTCTGCATATGGTAATCTTGCAACCTGGGTTCAGTAATAGGTTGCAGTTTCATCCAATATGATATATTTCACACCTCAAATCCCACCTGGACGAGAACATCGGGTCTGTATATGGTAATCTTGCAACATGAGTTCAGTAATAGGTTGCAGTTTCATCCAATCTGATATATTTCACACCCAAATCCCACATGGACGAGAAATTGGGTCTGTATATGGTAATTTTGCAACATGAGTTCAGTAATAGGTTGCAGTTTCATCCAATCTTATATATTTCACACCTCAAACCTCACCTGGTCGAGAACATCAGGTATGTATATGGTAATCCTGCAACATGAGTTCAATAATAGGTTGCAGTTTCATCCAATCTGGTATATTTTACACCTCAAACCTCACCTGGACGAAAACATCAGGTATGTATATGGTAATCTTGCAACATGAGGTCAGTAATAGGTTGCAGTTTCATCCAATCTCATATATTTCACACCTCAAGTCCCACCTGGACGAGAAAATCGGGTATGTATATGGTAATATTGCAACATGAGTTCAGTAACAGGTTGCAGTTTCATCCAATCTGAGACATTTCACATCTCAAATCCCACATGGACGAGAACATCGATTTTATATATTGTAATCTACCAATATGAGTACAGTAATAGATTGCAGTTTCATCCAATCTGATATATTTCACACCTCAAACCTCACCTGGACGAGAACATCGGGTATGTATATGGTAATCTTGCAACATGAATTCATTAATAGGTTGCAGTTTTATCCAATCTGATATTTTCACACCTCAAACCTCGCCAGGACGAGAACATCAGGTCTGTATATGGTAATCTTGCAACATGAGTTCAGTAATAGGTTGCAGTTTCATCCAATATGATATATTTCACACCTCAAACCTGGCCTGGACGAGAACATCGGGTCTGCATATGGTAATCTTGCAACCTGAGTTCAGTAATAGGTTGCAGTTTCATCCAATATGATATATTTCACACCTCAAATCCCACCTGGACGAGAACATCGGGTCTGTATATGGTAATCTTGCTACATGAGTTCAGTAATAGGTTGCAGTTTCATCCAATCTGATATATTTCACACCCAAATCCCACATGGACGAGAATATCGGGTCTGTATATGGTAATTTTGCAACATGAGTTCAGTAATAGGTTGGAGTTTCATCCAATCTGATATATTTCACACCTCAAACCTCATCTGGACAAGAACATCAAGTCTGTATATGGTAATCTTGCAACATGAGTTCAGCAATAGGTTGCAGTTTCATCCAATCTGATATATTTCACACCTCAAACCTCACCTGGAAGAGAACATCGGGTCTGTATATGGTAATCTTGCAACATTAGTTCAGTAACAGGTTGAAGTATCATCCAATTTGAGACATTTCACATCTCAAATCCCACATGGACGAGAACATCGGTTTTGTATATGGTAATCTACCAACATGATATTCAGTAATAGGTTGCAGTTTCATCCAATCTGATATATTTCACACCTCAAACCTCACCTGGACGAGAACATCGGGTATGTATATGGTAATCTTGCAACATGAATTCATTAATTGGTTGCAATTTCATCCAATCTGATATATTTCACACCTCAAACCTCACCTAGACGAGAACATCAGGTCTGTATAGGGTAATCTTGCAACATGAGCTTAGTAATAGGTTGCAGTTTCATCCAATATGATATATTTCACACCTCAAACCTCATCTGGACGAAAACATCAGGTATGTATATGGTAATTTTGCAACATGATTTCAGTAATAGGTTGCAGTTTCATCCAATCTGATATATTTCACACCGTCCCACCTGGACGAGAACATCGGGTCTGTATATGGTAATCTTGCAACATGAGTTCAGTAACAGGTTGCAGTTTCATCCAATGTGAGACATTTCACATCTCAAATCCCACATGGACGAGAACATCGATTTTATATATGGTAATCTACCAACATGAGTTCAGTAATAGATTGCAGTTTCATCCAATCTGCTATATTTCACACCTCAAACCTCACATGGACGAGAACATCGGGTATGTATATGGTAATCCTGCAACATGAATTCATTAATAGGTTGCAGTTTCATCCAATCTTATACATTTCACACCTCAAATCCCACCTGGACCAGAACATCGGGTCTGTATAAGGTAATCTTGCTACATGAGTTCAGTAATAGGTTGCAGTTTCATCCAATCTGATATATTTCACACCTCAAACCTCACCTGGTCGAGAACATCAGGTATGTATATGGTAATCCTGCAACATGAGTTCAATAATAGGTTGCAGTTTCATCCAATCTGGTATATTTTACACCTCAAACTCATCTGGACGAGAACATCGGGTATGTATATGGTAATCCTGCAACATGAGTTCAATAATAGGTTGCAGTTTCATCCAATCTGGTATATTTTACACCTCAAACTCACATGGACGAGAACATCGGGTATGTATATGGTAATCCTGCAACATGAGTTCAGTAATAAGTTGCAGTTTCATCTAATCTGATATATTTCACACCTCAAACCTCACCTGGACGATAACATCATGTCTATATATGGTAATCTTGCAACATGAGTTCAGTAATAGGTTGCAGTTTCATCCATTATGATATATTTCACACCTCAAACCTGGCCTGGACGAGAACATCGGGTCTGTATATGGTAATCTTGCAACCTGAGTTCAGTAATAGGTTGCAGTTTCATCCAATATGATATATATTTCACACCTCAAACCTCACCTGGACGAAAACATCAGGTATGTATATGGTAATTTTGCAACATGAGTGCAGTAATAGGTTTCAGTTTCATCTAATCTGATATATTTCACACCTCAAATCCCACCTGGACGAGAACATCGGGTCTGTATATGGTAATCTTGCAACATGAGTTCAGTAATAGGTTGCAGTTTCATCCAATCTGATATATTTCACAGATCAAACCTCACCTGGACGAGAACATCGTATTTGTATATTGTAATCCTGCATCATGAATTCATTAATAGGTTGCAGTATCATCCAATCAGATACATTTCACACCTCAAATCCCACCTGGACGAGAACAGCGGGTGTGCATATGGTAATATTGCTACATGAGTTCAGTAATAGTTTGCAGTTTCATCCAACCTGATATATTTCACACCCAAATCCCACATAGACGAGAATATCGGGTTTCTATATGGTAATTTTGCAATATGAGTTCAGTAATAGGTTTCAGTTTCATCCAATCTGATATATTTCACACCTCAAACCTCACATGGACAAGAACATCAAGTCTGTATATGGTAATCTTGCAACATGAGTTCAGTAATAGGTTGCAGTTTCATCCAATCTTATATATTTCACACCTCAAACCTCACCTGGAAGAGAACATCGGTTATGTATATGGTAATCCTGCAACATGAATTCATTAATAGGTTGCAGTTTCATCCAATCTTATACATTTCAAACCTCAAATCCCACCTAGACGAGAACATCGGGTCTGTATAAGGTAATCTTGCTACATGAGTTCAGTAATAGGTTGCAGTTTCATCCAATCTGATATATTTCACACCTCAAGTCCCACCTGGATGACAATATCAGGTCTGTATATGGTAATTTTTCAACATTAGTTCAGTAATAGGTTGCAGTTTCATCCAATCTGATATATTTCACACCTCAAACCTCACCTGGTCGAGAACATCAGGTATGTATATGGTAATCCTGCAACATGAGTTCAATAATAGGTTGCAGTTTCATCCAATCTGGTATATTTTACACCTCAAACCTCACTTGGACGAGAACATCGGGTATGTATATGGTAATCCTGCAACATGAGTTCAGTAATAAGTTTTAGTTTCATCTAATCTGATATATTTCACACCTCAAACCTCACCTGGACGAGAACATCGGGTCTGTATATGGTAATCTTGCAACCTGAGTTCAGTAATAGGTTGCAGTTTCATCCAATATGATATATTTCACACCTCAAACCTCACCTGGACGAAAACATCATGTATGTATATGGTAATCTTGCATCATGAGTTCAGTAATAGGTTGCAGTTTCATCCAATCTGATATATTTCACACCTCAAATCCCACCTGGACGAGAACATCGGGTTTGTATATGGTAATCTTGCAACATGAATTCAGTAATAGGTTGCAGTTTCATCCAATATGATATATTTCACACCTCAAATCCCACTTGAACTTGAAAATAGGGTCTGTATATGGTAATCTTGCAACCTGAGCTCAGTAATAGGTTGCAGTTTCATACAATTTGAGACATTTCACATCTCAAATCCCACATGGACGTGAACATCGGTTTTGTATATGGTAATCTACCAACATGAGTTCACTAATAGGTTGTAGTTTAATCCAATATGATATATTTCACACCTCAAACCTCACCGGGACGAGAACATCGGGTATGTATATGGTAATCTTGCAACATGAGTTCAGTAATAGGTTGCAGTTTCATCCAGTCTGATATATTTCACCCCTCAAATCCCACGAAGACAAGAATATCGGGTCTGTGTATGATAATTTTGCAACATGAGTTCAGTAATAGGTTGCAGTTTCATCCAATATGATATATTTCACACCTCAAACCTCACCTGGACGAGAACATCGGGTCTGTATATGGTAATCTTGCAACATGATTTTAGTAATAGGTTTCAGTTTCATCCAATCTGATATATTTCAGACCTCAAACTTGTCCTGGCCGAGAACATCGGGTCTGTATATGGTAATCTTGCAACCTGAGTTTAGTAATAGGTTGCAGTTTCATCTAATATGATATATTTCACACCTCAAACCTCACCTGGACGAAAACATCAGGTATGTATATGGTAATCTTGCAACATGAGTTCAGTAATAGGTTGCAGTTTCATCCAATCTGATATATTTGAGACCTCAAGTCCCACCTGGACGAGAACATCGGGTCTGTATATGGTAATCTTGCAACATGAGTTCAGTAACAGGTTGCAGTTTCATCCAATCTGAGACATTTCACATCTCAAATCCCACATGGACGAGAACATCGGTTTTGTATATGGTAATCTACCAACATGAGTTCAGTAATAGATTGCAGTTTCATCCAATCTGATATATTTCACACCTCAAACTCCATCTGGATGAGAACATTGGGTATGTATAATGTAATCCTACAACATGAATTCATTAATAGGTTGTAGTTTCATCCAATCTGATATATTTCACACCCCAAACCTTAGCTGGACGAGAACATCAGGTTTGTATATGGTAATCTTGCAACATGAGTTCAGTAATAGGTTGAGGTTTCATCCAATATGATATATTTCACACCTCAAACCTGGCCTGGATGAGAACATCGGGTCTGCATATGGTAATCTTGCAACCTGAGTTCAACAATAGGTTGCAGTTTCATCCAATATGATATATTTCACACCTCAAACCTCACCTGAACGAAAACATCATGTATGTATATGGTAATTTTGCAACATGAGTGCAGTAATAGGTAGCAGTTTCATCTAATATATGGTAATCTTGCAACATGAGTTCAGTAATAGGTTGCAGTTTCATCCAATCTGATATGTTTCACACCTCAAATCTCACAAGGACGAGAACTTCGGGTCTGTATATGGTAATCTTGCAACATGAGTTCAGTAATAGGTTGCAGTTTCATCCAATCTGATATATTTCACACCTCAAACCTCACCTGGACGAGAACATCGGGTATGTATATGGTAATCTTGCAACATGAGTTCAGTAATAGGTTAGAGTTTCATCCAATCTGATATATTTCACACCTAAAATCCCACATGGACGAGAACCCCTGGTCTGTATATGGTAATCTTGCAACCTGAGTTCAGTAATAGGTTGCAGTTTCATCCAATCTGATATATTTCACACATGAAATCTCACCTGGACGAGAACATCGGGTATGTATATGGTAATCCTGCAACATGAGTTAAGTAATAGGTTGCAGTTTCATCCAATCTGATATATTTCACACTTCAAACCTCACCTGGACAAGAACATCAAGTCTGTATATGGTAATCTTGCAACATGAGTTCAGTAATAGGTTGCAGTTTAATCCAATCTGATATATTTCACACCTCAAACCTCACCTGGACGAGAACATCGAGTATGTATATGATAATCCTGCAACATGAATTCGTTAATAGGTTGCAGTTTCATCCAATCTGATATATTTCACACCTCAAATCCCACTTGGACGAGAACATCGGGTCTGTATATGGTAATCTTGCTACATGAGTTCAGTAATAGGTTGCAGTTTCATCCAATCTTATATATTTCACACCTCAAACCTCACCTGGACGAGAACATCGGGCATGTATATGGTAATCCTGCAACATGAGTTCAATAATAGGTTGCAGTTTCATCCAATCTGATATATTTCACACCTCAAATCCCACATGGACGAGAACATCAGGTCTGTATAGGGTAATCTTGCTACATGAGTTCAGTACTAGGTTGCAGTTTCATCAAATCTGATATATTTCACACCTCAGACCTCACCTGGACGAGAACATCGGGTCTGTATATGGTAATCTTGCTACATGAGTTCAGTAATAGGTTGCAGTTTCATCCAATTTGATATATTTCACACCTCAAACCTCACCTGGACGAGAACATCGGGTATATATATGGTAATCTTGTAACATGAGTTCAATAATAGGTTGCAGTTTCATCCAATCTGATATATTTCACACCTCAAATCCCACCTGGACGAGAACATCGGGTCTGTATATGGTAATCTTGCAACATGAGTTCAGTAACATGTTGCAGTTTTATCCAATCTGAGACATTTCACATTTCATATCCCACATGGATGAGAACATCGGTTTTGTATATGGTAATCTACCAACATGAGTTCAGTAATAGATTGCAGTTTCATCCAATCTGACATATTTCACACCTCAAACTCCACCTGGATGAGAACATCGGGTATGTATATGGTAATCCTGCAACATGAATTCATTAATAGGTTGCCGTTTCATCCAATCTGATATATTTCACACCTCAAACCTCACCTGGACGAGAATATCAGGTCTTTATATGGTAATCTTGCAACATGAGTTCAGTAATAGGTTGCAGTTTCATCCAATATGATATATTTCACACCTCAAACCTGGCCTGGACGAGAACATCAGGTCTGTATATGGTAATCTTGCAACCTGAGTTCAGTAATAGGTTGCAGTTTCATCCAATATGATATATTTCACACCTCAAATCCCACCTGGACGAGAACATCGGGTATGTATATGGTAATCTTGCAACATGAGTTCTGTAATAGGTTGCAGTTTCATCCAATCTGATATATTTCACACCTCAAACCTCACCTGGACGAGAACATCGGGTATATATATGGTAATCCTGCAACATGAGTTCAATAATAGGTTGCAGTTTCATCCAATCTGATATATTTCACACCTCAAATCCCACATGGACGAGAATATCGGGTCTGTATATGGTAATTTTGCAACATGAGTTCAGTAATAGGTTGCAGTTTCATCCAATCTGATATATTTCACACCTCAAACCTCACCTGGACAAGAACATCAAGTCTGTATATGGTAATCTTGCAACATGAGTTCAGTAATAGGTTGCAGTTTCATCCAATCTGATATATTTCACACCTCAAACCTCACCTGGACGAGAACATCAGGTCTGTATATGGTAGTCTTTTAACATGAGTTCAGTAATAGGTTGAAGTTTCATCCAATATGATATATTTCACACCTCAAACCTCACCTTGACGAGAATATCGGGTCTGCATATGATAATCTTGTAATATGAGTTCAGTAATAGGTTTGAGTTTCATCCAATCTGATATATTTCACACCTCAAATCCCACCTGGACGAGAACATCGGGTCTGTATATGGTAATTTTGCAACATGAGTTCAGTAATAGGTTGCAGTTTCATCCAATCTTATATATTTCACACCTCAAACCTCACCTGGACGAGAACATCAGGTATGTATATGGTAATCCTGCAACATGCGTTCAATAATAGGTTTCAGTTTCATCCAATCTGATACATTTCACACCTCAAACCTAACCTGGACGAGAACATCGGGTCTGTATATGCCACTCTTGCAACATGAGTTCAGTAATAGGTTGCAGTTTCATCCAATCTGATATATTTCACACCTCAAGTCCAGCCTGGTCGAGAACATCGGGTATGTATATGGTAATCTTGCAACATGAGTTCAGTAATAGGTTGCAGTTTCATCTAATATGATAT
The DNA here is from genome assembly GCF_003573695.1 of Papaver somniferum. NCBI lineage: Eukaryota > Viridiplantae > Streptophyta > Magnoliopsida > Ranunculales > Papaveraceae > Papaver > Papaver somniferum. The sequence goes on along the minus strand of NC_039358.1, from coordinate 27,736,336 downwards.
ATTTCACACCTCAAATCCCACATGGACGAGAATATCGGGTCTGTATATGGTAATTTTGCAACATGAGTTCAGTAATAGGTTGCAGTTTCATCCAATCTGATATATTCCACACCTTAAGTCCCACATGGACGAGAACATCGGGTATGTATATGTTAATCTTGCAACATGAATTCATTAATAGGTTGCAGTTTCATCCAATCTGATATATTTCACACCTCAAGTCCCACCTAGACGAGAACATCGGGTCTGTATATGGTAATCTTGCAAAATGAGTTCAGTAACAGGTTGCAGTTTCATCCAATCTGAGACATTTCACATTTCAAATCCCACATGGATGAGAACATCGGTATTGTATATGGTAATCTACCAACATGAGTTCAGTAATAGATTGCAGTTTCATCCAATCTGATATATTTCACACCTCAAACTCCACCTGGATGAGAACATCGGGTATGTATATGGTAATCCTGCAACATGAATTCATTAATAGGTTGCAGTTTCATCCAATCTGATATATCGGGTCTGTATATGGTAATCTACCAACATGAGTTCAGTAATAGGTTGTAGTTTAATCCAATCTGATATATTTCAATCCTCAAACCTCACCTGGTCGAGAACATCGGGTATGTATATGTTAATCTTACAACATGAATTCATTAATAGGTTGCAGTTTCATCCAATCTGATATATTTCACACCTCAAATCCCACGTGGACGAGAATATCGGGTTTGTATATGGTAATTTTGCAACATGAGTTCAGTAATAGGTTGCAGTTTCATCCAATCTGATATATTTCACACCTCAAACCTCACTTGGACGAGAACATCAGGTATGTATATGGTAATCCTGCAACATGCGTTCAATAATAGGTTTCAGTTTCATCCAATATGATACATTTCACACCTCAAACCTCACCTGGACGAGAACATCGGGTCTGTATATGGAAATCTTGCAACATGAGTTCAGTAATAGGTTGCATTTTCATCCAATCTGATATATTTCACACCTCAGACCTCACCTGGACGAGAACATCGGGTCTGTATATGGTAATCTTGCTACATGAGTTCAGTAATAGGTTGCAGTTTCATCCAATTTGATATATTTCACACCTCAAACCTCACCTGGACGAGAACATCGGGTATATATATGGTAATCCTGCAACATGAGTTCAATAATAGGTTGCAGTTTCATCCAATCAGATATATTTCACACCTCAAATCCCACATGGACGAGAACATCAGGTCTGTATAGGGTAATCTTGCTACATGAGTTCAGTACTAGGTTGCAGTTTCATCAAATCTGATATATTTCACACCTCAGACCTCACCTGGACGAGAACATCGGGTCTGTATATGGTAATCTTGCTACATGAGTTCAGTAATAGGTTGCAGTTTCATCCAATTTGATATATTTCACACCTCAAACCTCACCTGGACGAGAACATCGGGTATATATATGGTAATCTTGTAACATGAGTTCAATAATAGGTTGCAGTTTCATCCAATCTGATATATTTCACACCTCAAATCCCACCTGGACGAGAACATCGGGTCTGTATATGGTAATCTTGCAACATGAGTTCAGTAACATGTTGCAGTTTTATCCAATCTGAGACATTTCACATTTCATATCCCACATGGATGAGAACATCGGTTTTGTATATGGTAATCTACCAACATGAGTTCAGTAATAGATTGCAGTTTCATCCAATCTGACATATTTCACACCTCAAACTCCACCTGGATGAGAACATCGGGTATGTATATGGTAATCCTGCAACATGAATTCATTAATAGGTTGCCGTTTCATCCAATCTGATATATTTCACACCTCAAACCTCACCTGGACGAGAATATCAGGTCTTTATATGGTAATCTTGCAACATGAGTTCAGTAATAGGTTGCAGTTTCATCCAATATGATATATTTCACACCTCAAACCTGGCCTGGACGAGAACATCAGGTCTGTATATGGTAATCTTGCAACCTGAGTTCAGTAATAGGTTGCAGTTTCATCCAATATGATATATTTCACACCTCAAATCCCACCTGGACGAGAACATCGGGTATGTATATGGTAATCTTGCAACATGAGTTCTGTAATAGGTTGCAGTTTCATCCAATCTGATATATTTCACACCTCAAACCTCACCTGGACGAGAACATCGGGTATATATATGGTAATCCTGCAACATGAGTTCAATAATAGGTTGCAGTTTCATCCAATCTGATATATTTCACACCTCAAATCCCACATGGACGAGAATATCGGGTCTGTATATGGTAATTTTGCAACATGAGTTCAGTAATAGGTTGCAGTTTCATCCAATCTGATATATTTCACACCTCAAACCTCACCTGGACAAGAACATCAAGTCTGTATATGGTAATCTTGCAACATGAGTTCAGTAATAGGTTGCAGTTTCATCCAATCTGATATATTTCACACCTCAAACCTCACCTGGACGAGAACATCGGGTATGTATATGATAATCCTGCAACATGAATTCATTAATAGGTTGCAGTTTCATCCAATCTGATATATTTCACACCTCAAATCCCACTTGGACGAGAACATCGGGTCTGTATATGGTAATCTTGCTACATGAGTTCAGTAATAGGTTGCAGTTTCATCCAATCTTATATATTTCACACCTCAAACCTCACCTGGACGAGAACATCGGGCATGTATATGGTAATCCTGCAACATGAGTTCAATAATAGGTTGCAGTTTCATCCAATCTGATATATTTCACACCTCAAATCCCACATGGACGAGAATATCGGGTCTATACATGGTAATTTTGCAACAAGAGTTCAGTAATAGGTTGAAGTTTCATCCAATCTGATATATTTCACACCTCAAACCTCACCTGGTCGAGAACATCGGGTAGGTATATGGTAATCCTGCAACATGATTTCAATAATAGGTTGCAGTTTCATCCAATCTGATATATTTTACACCTCAAACCTCACCTGGACGAGAACATCGAAATGTATATGGTAAACCTGCAACATGAGTTCAGTAATAAGTTGCAGTTTCATCCAATCTGATATATTTCACACCTCAAACCTCACCTGGACGAGAACATCAGGTCTGTATATGGTAGTCTTGCAACATGAGTTCAGTAATAGGTTGCAGTTTCATCAAATCTAATATATTTCACACCTCAAACCTGGCCTGGACGAGAACATCGGGTCTGTATATGTTAATCTTGCAACCTGAGTTCAGTAATAGGTTGCAGTTTCATCCAATATGATATATTTCACACCTCAAACCTCAACTGGACGAAAACATCAGGTATGTATATGGTAATCTTGCAACATGAGTTCAGTAATAGGTTGCAGTTTCATCCAATCTGATATATTTCACACCTCAAATCCCACCTGGACGAGAACATCGGGTCTGTATATGGTAATCCTGCAACATGAGTTCAGCAATAAGTTGCAGTTTCATCCAATCTGATATATTTCACACCTCAAACCTCACCTGGACGAGAACATCAGGTCTGTATATGGTAGTCTTTTAACATGAGTTCAGTAATAGGTTGAAGTTTCATCCAATATGATATATTTCACACCTCAAACCTCACCTTGACGAGAATATCGGGTCTGCATATGATAATCTTGCAATATGAGTTCAGTAATAGGTTTGAGTTTCATCCAATCTGATATATTTCACACCTCAAATCCCACCTGGACGAGAACATCAGGTCTGTATATGGTAATTTTGCAACATGAGTTCAGTAATAGGTTGTCGTTTCATCCAATATGATATGTTTCACACCTCAAGCCTCACCTGGACGAGAATATCGGGTATGTATATGGTAATCCTGCAACATGAGTTCAGTAATAGGTTGCAGTTTCATCAAATCTGATATATATCACACCTCAAAGCCCACTTGAACTTGAAAATAAGGTCTGTATATGGTAATCTTGCAACCTGAGATCAGTAATAGGTTGCAGTTTCATCCAATCTGAGACACTTCACATCTCAAATCCCACATGGACGAAAACATCGGTTTTGTATATGGTAATCTACCAACATGAGTTCAGTAATAGGTCGCAGTTTAATCCAATCTGATATATTTCAATCCTAAAACCTCACCTGGACGAGAACATCGGGTATGTATATGGTAATCTTGCAACATGAATTCATTAATAGGTTGCAGTTTCATCCAATCTGATATATTTCACACCTCAAATCCCACGTGGACGAGAATATCGGGTCTGTATATGGTAATTTTGCAACATGAGTTCAGAAATAGGTTGCAGTTTCATCCAATATGATATATTTCACACCTCAAACCTCACCTGGACGAGAACATCAGGTATGTATATGGTAATCCTGCAACATGCGTTCAATAATAGGTTTCAGTTTCATCCAATCTGATACATTTCACACCTCAAACCTCACCTGGACGAGAACATCGGGTCTGTATATGTCAATCTTGCAACATGAGTTCAGTAATAGGTTGCAGTTTCATCCAATCTGATATATTTCACACCTCAAGTCCCGCCTGGTCGAGAACATCAGGTCTGTATATGGTAATCTTGCAACATGAGTTCAGTAATAGGTTGCAGTTTCATCCAATCTGATATATTTCACACCTCAAATCCCACCTGGACGAGAACATCGGGTCTGTATATGGTAATCTTGCAACATGAGTTCAGTAATAGGTTGCAGTTTCATCCAATCTAATATATTTCACACCTCAAATCCCACTTGAACTTGAAAATAGGGTCTGTATATGGTAATCTTGAAACCTGAGCTCAGTAATAGGTTGTAGTTTCATCCAATCTGAGACATTTCACATCCCAAATCCCACATGGACGAAAACATCGGTTTCGTATATGGTAATCTACCAACATGAGTTCAGTAATAGGTTGCAGTTTAATCCAATCTGATATATTTCAATCCTCAAACCTCACCTGGTCGAGAACATCGGGTATGTATATGTTAATCTTGCAACATGAATTCATTAATAGGTTGCAGTTTCATCCAATATGATATATTTCACACCTCAAATCCCACGTGGACGAGAATATCGGGTTTGTATATGGTAATTTTGCAACATGAGTTCAGTAATAGGTTGCAGTTTCATCCAATCTGATATATTTCACACCTCAAACCTCACTTGGACGAGAACATCAGGTATGTATATGGTAATCCTGCAACATGCGTTCAATAATAGGTTTCAGTTTCATCCAATATGATACATTTCACACCTCAAACCTCACCTGGACGAGAACCTGGACGAGAACATCGGGTTTGTATTTGGTAATCTTGCAACCTAAGTTCAGTAATAGGTTGCAGTTTCATCCAATCTGATATATTTCACAGCTCAAACCTCACCTGGACGAGAACATCTGGCATGTATATGGTAATCTTCCAACTTGAGTTCAGTATTAGGTTGCAGTTTCATACAATCTGATATATTTCACACCTCAAATCCCACCTGGACGAGAACATCGGGTCTGTATATGGTAATTTTGTAACATGAGTTCAGTAATAAGTTGCAGTTTCATCCAATCTGATATATTTCACACCTCAAACCTCACCTGGACGAGAACATCGGGTCTGTATATGGTAATCTTGCAACATGAGTTCAGTAATAGGTTTCAGTTTCATCTAATCTGATATATTTCACACCTCAAACCCCACCTTGACGAGAACGTCGGGTCTGTATATGGTAATCTTGCAACATGAGTTCAATAATAGGTTGCAGTTTCATCAAATCTGATATATTTCACACCTAAAACCTCACCTGGACGAGAACATCGGGTCTGTATTTGGTAATCTTGCAACCTGAGTTCAGTAATAGGTTGCAGTTTCATCCAATCTGATACATTTCACACTTCAAATACAACCTGGACTAGAACATCGGGTATGTATAAAGTAATCTTGCAACATGAGTTCAGTAATAGGTTGCAGTTTCATCCAATATGATACATTTCACACTTCAAATCCTACCTGGACGAGAACATCAGGTATTTATATGGTAATCTTGCAACCTGAGTTCAGTAATAGGTTGCAGTTTCATCCAATCTAATATATTTCACACCTCAAATCCCACCTGGACGAGAACATCGGCTCTGTATATGGTAATCTTGCAACATGAGTTCAGTAATAGGTTGCAGTTTCATCCAATATGATATATTTCACACCTCAAATCCCATTTGGACGAGAACATCGGGTCTGTATTTAGTAATATTGCAACATGAGTTCAGTAATAGGTTTTGGTTTCATCTAATCTGATATATTTCACACCTCAAACCCCACCTTGACGAGAACGTCGGGTCTGTATATGGTAATCTTGCAACATGAGTTCAGTAACAGGTTGCAGTTTCATCCAATCTGATATATTTCACACCTCAAATCCCACATGGACGAGAACATCGGGTCTGTATATGGTAATATTGCAACGTGAGTTCAATAATAGGTTGTAGTTTCATCCAATCTGATATATTTCACACCTCAAATCCCACCTGGACGAGAACATCGGGTCTGTATATGGTAATCTTTTAACATGAGTTCAGTAATAGGTTGCAGTTTCATCCAATCTGATATATTTCACACCTCAAACCTCACCTGGACGAGAACATCGGGTTTGTATTTGGTAATCTTGCAACCTAAGTTCAGTAATAGGTTGCAGTTTCATCCAATCTGATATATTTCACAGCTCAAACCTCACCTGGACGAGAACATCTGGTATGTATATGGTAATCTTCCAACCTGAGTTCAATATTAGGTTGCAGTTTCATACAATCTGATATATTTCACACCTCAAATCCCACCTGGGCGAGAACATCGGGTCTGTATATGGTAATCTTGTAACATGAGTTCAATAATAGGTTGCAGTTTCATCCAATCTGATATATTTCACACCTCAAACCTCACCTGGACGAGAACGTCGGGTCTGTATATGGTAATCTTGCAACATGAGTTCGGTAATAGGTTGCAGTTTCATCCAATCTGATATAATTCACACCTCAAACCTCACCTGGACGATAACATCGGGTCTGTATATGGTAATCTTGTAACATGAGTTCAGTAATAGGTTGCAGTTTCATTCAATCTGATATATTTCACACCTCAAACCTCACCTGGACGAGAACATCGGGTCTGTATTTGGTAATCTTGCAACCTGAGTTCAGTAATAGGTTGCAGTTTCATCCAATCTGATACATTTCACACTTCAAATCCCACCTGGACTAGAAAATCGGGTATGTATAAAGTAATCTTGCAATGAGTTCAGTAATAGGTTGCAGTTTCATCCAATATGATGCATTTCACACTTCAAATCCTACCTGGACGAGAACATCGGGTATTTATATGGTAATCTTGCAACCTGAGTTCAGTAATAGGTTGCAATTTCATCCAATATGATATATTTCACACCTCAAACCTAAGCTGGACGAAAGCATCGGGTATGTATATGGTAATCTTGCAACATGAGTTTAGTAATAGGTTACAGTTTCATCCAATCTGATACATTTCACACCTCAAATCCCACATGGACGAGAACATCGGGTATGTATATGATAATCTTGCAACCTGAGTTCAGTAATAGGTTGCAATTTCTTCCAATCTGATATATTTCACACCTCAAATTCCACCAGGACGAGAAAATCGGGCCTATATATGGTAATCTTTTAACATGAGTTCAGTAATAGGTTGCAGTTTCATCCAATCTGATATATTTCACACCTCAAACCTCACCTGGACGAGAACATCGGGTTTGTATTTGGTAATCTTGCAACCTAAGTTCAGTAATAGGTTGCAGTTTCATCCAATCTGATATATTTCACAGCTCAAACCTCACCTGGACGAGAACATCTGGCATGTATATGGTAATCTTCCAACTTGAGTTCAGTATTAGGTTGCAGTTTCATACAATCTGATATATTTCACACCTCAAATCCCACCTGGACGAGAACATCGGGTCTGTATATGGTAATTTTGTAACATGAGTTCAGTAATAAGTTGCAGTTTCATCCAATCTGATATATTTCACACCTCAAACCTCACCTGGACGAGAACATCGGGTCTGTATATGGTAATCTTGCAACATGAGTTCAGTAATAGGTTTCAGTTTCATCTAATCTGATATATTTCACACCTCAAACCCCACCTTGACGAGAACGTCGGGTCTGTATATGGTAATCTTGCAACATGAGTTCAATAATAGGTTGCAGTTTCATCCAATCTGATATATTTCACACCTAAAACCTCACCTGGACGAGAACATCGGGTCTGTATTTGGTAATCTTGCAACCTGAGTTCAGTAATAGGTTGCAGTTTCATCCAATCTGATACATTTCACACTTCAAATACAACCTGGACTAGAACATCGGGTATGTATAAAGTAATCTTGCAACATGAGTTCAGTAATAGGTTGCAGTTTCATCCAATATGATACATTTCACACTTCAAATCCTACCTGGACGAGAACATCAGGTATTTATATGGTAATCTTGCAACCTGAGTTCAGTAATAGGTTGCAGTTTCATCCAATCTAATATATTTCACACCTCAAATCCCACCTGGACGAGAACATCAGCTCTGTATATGGTAATCTTGCAACATGAGTTCAGTAATAGGTTGCAGTTTCATCCAATATGATATATTTCACACCTCAAATCCCATTTGGACGAGAACATCGGGTCTGTATTTAGTAATATTGCAACATGAGTTAAGTAATAGGTTTCGGTTTGATCTAATCTGATATATTTCACACCTCAAACCCCACCTTGACGAGAACGTCGGGTCTGTATATGGTAATCTTGCAACATGAGTTCAGTAACAGGTTGCAGTTTCATCCAATCTGATATATTTCACACCTCAAATCCCACATGGACGAGAACATCGGGTCTGTATATGGTAATCTTGCAACGTGAGTTCAATAATAGGTTGTAGTTTCATCCAATATGATATATTTCACACCTCAAATCCCACCTGGACGAGAAAATCGGATCTGTATATGGTAATCTTTTAACATGAGTTCAGTAATAGGTTGCATTTTCATCCAATCTGATATATTTCACACCTCAAACCTCACCTGGACGAGAACATCGGGTTTGTATTTGGTAATCTTGCAACCTAAGTTCAGTAATAGGTTGCAGTTTCATCCAATCTGATATATTTCACAGCTCAAACCTCACCTGGACGAGAACATCTGGTATGTATATGGTAATCTTCCAACCTGAGTTCAATATTAGGTTGCAGTTTCATACAATCTGATATATTTCACACCTCAAATCCCACCTGGGCGAGAACATCGGGTCTGTATATGGTAATCTTGTAACATGAGTTCAATAATAGGTTGCAGTTTCATCCAATCTGATATATTTCACACCTCAAACCTCACCTGGACGAGAACGTCGGGTCTGTATATGGTAATCTTGCAACATGAGTTCGGTAATAGGTTGCAGTTTCATCCAATCTGATATAATTCACACCTCAAACCTCACCTGGACGATAACATCGGGTCTGTATATGGTAATCTTGTAACATGAGTTCAGTAATAGGTTGCAGTTTCATTCAATCTGATATATTTCACACCTCAAACCTCACCTGGACGAGAACATCGGGTCTGTATTTGGTAATCTTGCAACCTGAGTTCAGTAATAGGTTGCAGTTTCATCCAATCTGATACATTTCACACTTCAAATCCCACCTGGACTAGAAAATCGGGTATGTATAAAGTAATCTTGCAACATGAGTTCAGTAATAGGTTGCAGTTTCATCCAATATGATGCATTTCACACTTCAAATCCTACCTGGACGAGAACATCGGGTATTTATATGGTAATCTTGCAACCTGAGTTCAGTAATAGGTTGCAATTTCATCCAATATGATATATTTCACACCTCAAACCTAAGCTGGACGAAAGCATCGGGTATGTATATGGTAATCTTGCAACATGAGTTTAGTAATAGGTTACAGTTTCATCCAATCTGATACATTTCACACCTCAAATCCCACATGGACGAGAACATCGGGTATGTATATGATAATCTTGCAACCTGAGTTCAGTAATAGGTTGCAATTTCTTCCAATCTGATATATTTCACACCTCAAATTCCACCAGGACGAGAAAATCGGGCCTATATATGGTAATCTTTTAACATGAGTTCAGTAATAGGTTGCAGTTTCATCCAATCTGATATATTTCACACCTCAAACCTCACCTGGACGAGAACATCGGGTTTGTATTTGGTAATCTTGCAACCTAAGTTCAGTAAATAGGTTGCAGTTTCATCCAATCTGATATATTTCACAGCTCAAACCTCACCTGGACGAGAACATCTGGCATGTATATGGTAATCTTCCAACTTGAGTTCAGTATTAGGTTGCAGTTTCATACAATCTGATATATTTCACACCTCAAATCCCACCTGGACGAGAACATCGGGTCTGTATATGGTAATTTTGTAACATGAGTTCAGTAATAAGTTGCAGTTTCATCCAATCTGATATATTTCACACCTCAAACCTCACCTGGACGAGAACATCGGGTCTGTATATGGTAATCTTGCAACATGAGTTCAGTAATAGGTTTCAGTTTCATCTAATCTGATATATTTCACACCTCAAACCCCACCTTGACGAGAACGTCGGGTCTGTATATGGTAATCTTGCAACATGAGTTCAATAATAGGTTGCAGTTTCATCCAATCTGATATATTTCACACCTAAAACCTCACCTGGACGAGAACATCGGGTCTGTATTTGGTAATCTTGCAACCTGAGTTCAGTAATAGGTTGCAGTTTCATCCAATCTGATACATTTCACACTTCAAATACAACCTGGACTAGAACATCGGGTATGTATAAAGTAATCTTGCAACATGAGTTCAGTAATAGGTTGCAGTTTCATCCAATATGATACATTTCACACTTCAAATCCTACCTGGACGAGAACATCAGGTATTTATATGGTAATCTTGCAACCTGAGTTCAGTAATAGGTTGCAGTTTCATCCAATCTAATATATTTCACACCTCAAATCCCACCTGGACGAGAACATCAGCTCTGTATATGGTAATCTTGCAACATGAGTTCAGTAATAGGTTGCAGTTTCATCCAATATGATATATTTCACACCTCAAATCCCATTTGGACGAGAACATCGGGTCTGTATTTAGTAATATTGCAACATGAGTTAAGTAATAGGTTTCGGTTTGATCTAATCTGATATATTTCACACCTCAAACCCCACCTTGACGAGAACGTCGGGTCTGTATATGGTAATCTTGCAACATGAGTTCAGTAACAGGTTGCAGTTTCATCCAATCTGATATATTTCACACCTCAAATCCCACATGGACGAGAACATCGGGTCTGTATATGGTAATCTTGCAACGTGAGTTCAATAATAGGTTGTAGTTTCATCCAATATGATATATTTCACACCTCAAATCCCACCTGGACGAGAAAATCGGATCTGTATATGGTAATCTTTTAACATGAGTTCAGTAATAGGTTGCATTTTCATCCAATCTGATATATTTCACACCTCAAACCTCACCTGGACGAGAACATCGGGTTTGTATTTGGTAATCTTGCAACCTAAGTTCAGTAATAGGTTGCAGTTTCATCCAATCTGATATATTTCACAGCTCAAACCTCACCTGGACGAGAACATCTGGTATGTATATGGTAATCTTCCAACCTGAGTTCAATATTAGGTTGCAGTTTCATACAATCTGATATAGTTCAGTAATAGGTTGAAGTTTCTTACAATCCGATATATTTCACACCTCAAACCTCACCTGGACGAGAACATCAGGTATGTATATGGTAATCTACCAACATGATTTCAGTAATAGGTTGCAGTTTCATCCAAACTGATATATTTCACACCTCAAACCTCACATGGACGAGAACATTGGGTCTGTATATGGTAATCTTGCAACCTGAGTTCAGTAATAGGTTGCAGTTTCATCCAATCTGATATATTTTACTCCTCAAATCCCACCTGGACGAGAACATCGGGTCTGTATATGGTAATCTTGCAACATGAGTTCAGTAATAGGTTGTAGTTTCATCCAATCCGATACATTTCACACCTCAAATCTCACCTGGACGAGAACATCGGGTTTGTGTATGGTAATCTACCAACATCAGTTCAGTATTAGGTTGCAGTTTCATCCAATCTGATATATTTCACACCTCAAACCTCACCTGGACGAGAATATCGGGTCTGTATATGGTAATCTTGCAACATGAGTTCAGTAATAGGTTGCAGTTTCATCCAATCTGATATATTTCACACCTCAAATCCCACCTGGACGAGAACATCGGGTATCTATATGGTAATCTTGCAACATGAGTTCAGTAATAGGTTGCATTTTCATCCAATCTGATACATTTCACACCTCAAATCTCATCTGGACGAGAACATCGGGTCAGTATATGGTAATCTTGCAACATGAGTTCAGTAATAGGTTGCAGTTTCATTCAATCTGATATATTTCACACCTCAAACCTCACCTGGGCGAGAACATCGGGTATGTATATGGTAATCATGCAACATGAGTACAGTAATAGGTTGCAGTTTCATCCAATCTGATATAATTCGCACCTCAAACCTCACCTGGATGAGAACATGCGGTCTGTATATGGTAATATTGCAACATGAGTTCAGTAATAGGTTGCAGTTTCATCCAATATGATATATTTCACACCTCAAACCTCACTTGGATGACAACATCGGGTCTGTATATGGTAATCTTGCAACATGAGTTCAGTAATAGGTTGCAGTTTCATCCAATCTGATATATTTCACACATCAAATCCCACCTGAACGAGAACATCGGGTCTGTATATGGTAATATTGCAACCTGGGTTCAATAATAGGTTGCAGTTTCATCCAATCTGATATATTTCACACCTTAAACCTCACCTGGATGAGAACATCAGGTATGTATATGGTAATCCTGCAACATTAGTTCAGTAATAGTTTGCAGTTTCATCCAATCTGATAGACTTCACACCTCAAACCTCACATGGACGAGAGCATCAGGTCTATATATGGTAATCTTGCAACATGAGTTCAGTAATAGGTTGCAGTTTCATCCAATCCGTTATATTTCACACCTCAAACCTCACTTGGAAGAGAACATCGTGTCTGTATATGGTAATCTTGCAACCTGAGTTCAGTAATAGGTTGAAGTTTCTTACAATCCGATATATTTCACACCTCAAACCTCACCTGGACGAGAACATCAGGTATGTATATGGTAATCTACCAACATGATTTCAGTAATAGGTTGCAGTTTCATCCAAACTGATATATTTCACACCTCAAACCTCACATGGACGAGAAATTGGGTCTGTATATGGTAATCTTGCAACCTGAGTTCAGTAATAGGTTGCAGTTTCATCCAATCTGATATATTTTACACCTCAAATCCCACCTGGACGAGAACATCGGGTCTGTATATGGTAATCTTGCAACATGAGTTCAGTAATAGGTTGTAGTTTCATCCAATCCGATACATTTCACACCTCAAATCTCACCTGGACGAGAACATCGGGTTTGTATATGGTAATCTACCAACATCAGTTCAGTATTAGGTTGCAGTTTCATCCAATCTGATATATTTCACACCTCAAACCTCACCTGGACGAGAATATCGGGTCTGTATATGGTAATCTTGCAACATGAGTTCAGTAATAGGTTGCAGTTTCATCCAATCTGATATATTTCACACCTCAAATCCCACCTGGACGAGAACATCGGGTATCTATATGGTAATCTTGCAACATGAGTTCAGTAATAGGTTGCATTTTCATCCAATCTGATACATTTCACACCTCAAATCTCATCTGGACGAGAACATCGGGTCAGTATATGGTAATCTTGCAACATGAGTTCAGTAATAGGTTGTAGTTTCATCCAATCCGATACATTTCACACCTCAAATCTCACCTGGACGAGAACATCGGGTTTGTATAAGGTAATCTACCAACATCAGTTCAGTATTAGGTTGCAGTTTCATCCAATCTGATATATTTCACTCCTCAAACCTCACCTGGACGAGAATATCGGGTCTGTATATGGTAATCTTGCAACATGAGTTCAGTAATAGGTTGCAGTTTCATCCAATCTGATATATTTCACACCTCAAATCCCACCTGGACGAGAACATCGGGTATCTATATGGTAATCTTGCAACATGAGTTCAGTAATAGGTTGCATTTTCATCCAATCTGATACATTTCACACCTCAAATCTCATCTGGACGAGAACATCGGGTCAGTATATGGTAATCTTGCAACATGAGTTCAGTAATAGGTTGCAGTTTCATTCAATCTGATATATTTCACACCTCAAACCTCACCTGGGCGAGAACATCGGGTATGTATATGGGAATCATGAAACATGAGTACAGTAATAGGTTGCAGTTTCATCCAATCTGATATAATTCGCACCTCAAACCTCACCTGGATGAGAACATCCGGTCTGTATATGGTAATATTGCAACATGAGTTCAGGAATAGGTTGCAGTTTCATCCAATATGATATATTTCACACCTCAAACCTCACTTGGACGACAACATCGGGTCTGTATATGGTAATCTTGCAAGATGAGTTCAGTAATAGGTTGCAGTTTCATCCAATCTGATATATTTCACACCTCAAATCCCACCTGAACGAGAACATCGGGTCTGTATATGGTAATATTGCAACCTGGGTTAAATAATAGGTTGCAGTTTCATCCAATCTGATATATTTCACACCTCAAACCTCACCTGGATGAGAACATCGGGTATGTATATGGTAATCATGCAACATTAGTTCAGTAATAGTTTGCAGTTTCATCCAATCTGATAGACTTCACACCTCAAACCTCACATGGACGAGAGCATCAGGTCTATATATGGTAATCTTGCAACATGAGTTCAGTAATAGGTTGCAGTTTCATCCAATCCGATATATTTCACACCTCAAACCTCACTTGGAAGAGAACATCGTGTCTGTATATGGTAATCTTGCAACCTGAGTTCAGTAATAGGTTGAAGTTTCTTACAATCCGATATATTTCACACCTCAAACCTCACCTGGACGAGAACATCAGGTATGTATATGGTAATCTACCAACATGATTTCAGTAATAGGTTGCAGTTTCATCCAAACTGATATATTTCACACCTCAAACCTCACCTGGATGAGAACATCAGGTATGTATATGGTAATCCTGCAACATTAGTTCAGTAATAGTTTGCAGTTTCATCCAATCTGATAGACTTCACACCTCAAACCTCACATGGACGAGAGCATCAGGTCTATATATGGTAATCTTGCAACATGAGTTCAGTAATAGGTTGCAGTTTCATCCAATCCGATATATTTCACACCTCAAACCTCACTTGGAAGAGAACATCGTGTCTGTATATGGTAATCTTGCAACCTGAGTTCAGTAATAGGTTGAAGTTTCTTACATTCCGATATATTTCACACCTCAAACCTCACCTGGACGAGAACATCAGGTATGTATATGGTAATCTACCAACATGATTTCAGTAATAGGTTGCAGTTTCATCCAAACTGATATATTTCACACCTCAAACCTCACATGGACGAGAACATTGGGTCTGTATATGGTAATCTTGCAACCTGAGTTCAGTAATAGGTTGCAGTTTCATCCAATCTGATATATTTTACACCTCAAATCCCACCTGGACGAGAACATCGGGTCTGTATAGTTGCAGTTTCATCCAATCTGATATATTTCACGCCTCAAATCCCACCTGGATGAGAATATCGGGTCTATATATGGTAATTTTGCAACATGAGTTCAGTAATAGGTTGCAGTTTCATTCAATCTGATATATTTCACACCTCAAACTTCACTTGGACGAGAACATCGGGTATGTATATGGTAATTCTGCAACATGAGTTCAATAATAGGTTGCAGGTTCATCCAATCTGAGACATTTCACACCTCTAATCCCATCTGGACGAGAACATCGGTTTTGTATATGGTAATCTTGCAACATGAGTTCAGTAATAGGTTGCAGTTTCATCCAATCTGATATATTTCACACCTCAAACCTCACCTGGACGAAAACATCAGGTATGTATATGGTAATCTTGCAACATGAGTTCAGTAATAGGTTGCAGTTTCATCTAATCTCATATATTTCACACCTCAAATCCCACCTGGACGAGAACATCGAGTCTGTATATGGTAATCTTGCAACATGAGTTGAGTAATAGGTTGCAGTTTCATCCAATCTGATATATTTCACACCTCAAACCTCACCTGGATGAGAATATCAGGTCTGTATATGATAATCCTGCAACATGAGTTCAGTAATAGGTTGCAGTTTCATCCAATCTGATATATTTCACACCTCAAACCTTACCTGGACGAGAATACCGGATATGTATATGGTAATCTTGCAACATGAATTCAGTAATAGGTTGCAGTTTCATCCAATCTGATATATTTCACACCTCAAATCTCACCTGGACGAGAATATCGGGTATGTATATCGTAATCCTGCAACATGAGTTCAGTAATAGGTTGCAGTTTCATCCAATTTGATATATTTCACACCTCAGACATCACCTGGACGAGAACATCGGGTCTTTATATGGTAATCTTGCAACCTGAGTTCAGTAATCGGTTACAGTTTCATCCAATCTGATATATTTCACACCTCAAACCTCACCTGGACGAAAACATCGGGTATATATATGGTAATCTTGCAACATGAGTTTAGTAATAGGTTGTAGTTTCATCCAATCTGATATATTTCACACCTCAAATCCCACCTGGACGAGAACATCGAGTCTGTATATGGTAATCTTGCAACATGAGTTCAGTAATAGGTTGCAGTTTCATCCAATATGATATATTTCACACCTCAAACCTCACCTGGATGAGAACACCGGGTCTGTATATGATAATATTGCAACATGAGTTCAGTAATAGGTTGGAGTTTCATCAATTCTGATATATTTCACACCTCAAATACCACTTGGACGAGAACATCGGGTCTGTATATAGTAAGTTAGCAACATGAGTTCAGTAATAGGTAGCAGTTTTATCCAATCTGATATATTTCACACCTTAGACATCACCTGGACGAGAACATCAGGTTCGTATATGGTAATATTGCAACCTGAGTTCAGTAATAGGTTGCAGTTTCATCTAATTTGACATATTTCACACCTGAAATCCTACCTGGACGAGAAAATCGGGTCTGTATATGGTAATATTGCAACATGAGTTCAGTAATAGGTTGCAGTTCCATCCAATCTGAGACATTTCACATCATAAATCCCACTTGGACGAGAACATCGGTTATGTATATGGTAATCTACTAACATGAATTCAGTAATAGGTTGCAGATTCATCAAATCTGATATATTTCACAGCTCAACCCTCACCTGAACGTGAACATCGAGTATGTATATGGTAATATTGCAACATGATTTCAGTAATAGGTTGCATTTTCATCCAATCTGATATATTTCACACCTAAAATCCCACCTGGACGAGAACATCGGGTCTATATATGGTAATTTTGCAACATGAGTTCAGTAATAGGTTGCAGTTTCATTCAATCTGATATATTTCACACCTCAAACTTCACTTGGACGAGAACATCGGGTATGTATATGATAATCCTGCAACATGAGTTCAGTAATAGGTTGCAGTTTCATCCAATCTGATATATTTCACACCTCAAACCTCACCTGGACGAGAATACCGGATATGTATATGGTAATCTTGCAACATGAATTCAGTAATAAGTTGCAGTTTCATCCAATCTGATATATTTCACACCTCAAATCCAACCTGGACGAGAATATCGGGTCTATATATGGTAATTTTTCAACATGAGTTCAGTAATAAGTTGCAGTTTCATTCAATCTGATATATTTCACACCTCAAACTTCACTTGGACGAGAACATCGGGTATGTATATGGTAATCCTGCAACATGAGTTCAGTAATAGGTTGCAGTTTCATCCAATCTGATATATTTCACACCTCAAATCCCATCTGGACGAGAACATCGGTTCAGTATATGGTAATCTTGCAACATGAGTTCAGTAATAGGTTGAAGTTTCATCCAATCTCATATATTTCACCCCTCAAGCCTCACCTGGATGAGAACATCGAGTATGTATATGGTAATCCTGCAACATGAGTTCATTAATAGGTTGCAGTTTCATCCAATCTGATATATTTCACACCTCAAACCTCACCTGGATGAGAACATCGGGTCTGTATATGGTAATATTGCAACATGAGTTCAGTAATAGGTTGGAGTTTCATCAATTCTGATATATTTCACACCTCAAACCTCACCGGTACGAGAACATCGGGTATGTATATGGTAATCTTGCAACATGAATTCAGTAATAGGTTGCAGTTTCATCCAATCTGATATATTTGACACCTCAAACCTCACCTGGACGAGAACATCGGTTATGTACATGGTAATCCTGGAACATGAGTTTAGTAATAGGTTGCAGTTTTATCCAATCTGATATATTTCACACCTCAAATCCCCACCTGAACGAGAACATCGGGTCTGTATAAGGTAATCTTACAACATGAGTTCAGTAATAGGTTGCAGTTTCATCCAATCTGATATATTTCACACCTCAAATCCCATCTGGGCGAGAACATCGGTTCTGTATATGGTAATTTTGCAACATGAGTTCAGTAATAGGTTGCAGTTTCATTCAATCTGATATATTTCACACCTCAAACTTCACTTGGACGAGAACATCGGGTATGTATATGATAATCCTGCAACATGAGTTCAGTAATAGGTTGCAGTTTCATCCAATCTGATATATTTCACACCTCAAACCTCATCTGGACGAGAATACCGGATATGTATATGGTAATCTTGCAACATGAATTCAGTAATAGGTTGCAGTTTCATCCAATCTGATATATTTCACACCTCAAGTCCAACCTGGACGAGAATATCGGGTCTATATATGGTAATTTTGCAACATGAGTTCAGTAATAGGTTGCAGTTTCATCCAATCTGATATATTTCACACCTCAAACCTCACCTGGACGAAAACATCGGGTATATATATGGTAATCTTGCAACATGAGTTCAGTAATAGGTTGCAGTTTCATCCAATATGATATATTTCACACCTCAAATCCCATCTGGACGAGAACATCGGTTCTGTATATGGTAATCTTACAACATGATTCAACAATAGGTTGCAGTTTCATCCAATTTGATATATTTCACACCTCAAACCTCACCTGGACGAGAACATCGGGTATGTATATGGTAATCCTGCAACATGAGTTCAGTATTAGGTTGCAGTTTCTTCCAATCTGATATATTTCACACCTCAAACCTCACCTGGATGAGAACATCGGGTCTGTATACGGTAATATTGCAACATGAGTTCAGTAATAGGTTGGAGTTTCATCAATTCTGATATATTTCACACCTCAAATCCCACCTGGACGAGAACATCGGGTCTGCATATGGTAGTTTTGCAACATGAGTTCAGTAATAGGTTGCAGTTTCATCCAATCTGATATATTTCACACCTCAAACATCACCTGGACGAGAACATCGGGTTTGTATATGGTAATCTTGCAAAATGAGTTTAGTAATAGGTTGCAGTTTCATCCCTTCTGATATATTTCACACCTCAAACTCACCTGGACAAGAACATCGGGTTTGTATATGGTAATCTTGCAACATGAGTTCAGTAATAGGTTGCAGTTTCATCCAATCTGATATATTTCACCCCTCAAGCCTCACCTGGATGAGAACATCGAGTATGTATATGGTAATCCTTCAACATGAGTTCATTAATAGGTTGCAGTTTCATCCAATCTGATATATTTCACACCTCAAACCTCACCTGGATGAGAACATCGGGTATGTATATGGTAATATTGCAACATGAGTTCAGTAATAGGTTGGAGTTTCATCAATTCTGATATATTTCACACCTCAAACCTCACCTGGACGAGAACATCGGGTATGTATATGGTAATATTGCAACATGAATTCAGTAATAGGTTGCAGTTTCATCCAATCTGATATATTTGACACCTCAAACCTCACCTGGACGAGAACATCGGGTATGTACATGGTAATCCTGGAACATGAGTTTAGTAATAGGTTGCAGTTTCATCCAATCTGATATATTTCACACCTCAAATCCCCACCTGAACGAGAACATCGGGTCTGTATAAGGTAATCTTGCAACATGAGTTCAGTAATAGGTTGCAGTTTCATCCAATCTGATATATTTCACACCTCAAATCCCATCAGGACGAGAACATCGGTTCTGTATATGGTAATCTTGCAACATGAGTTCAGTAATAGGTTGCAGTTTCATCCAATCTGATATATTTCACACCTCAAACCTCACCTGGACGAAAACATCGGGTATATATAGGGTAATCTTGCAACATGAGTTCAGTAATAGGTTGCAGTTTCATCCAATCTGAAATATTTCACACCTCAAATCCCATCTGGACGAGAACATCGGTTCTGTATATGGTAATCTTACAACATGAGTTCAGTAATAGGTTGCAGTTTCATCCAATTTGATATATTTCACACCTCAAACCTCACCTGGACGAGAACATCGGGTATGTATATGGTAATCCTGCAACATGAGTTCAGTATTAGGTTGCAGTTTCTTCCAATCTGATATATTTCACACCTCAAACCTCACCTGGATGAGAACATCGGGTCTGTATACGGTAATATTGCAACATGAGTTCAGTAATAGGTTGCAGTTTCATTCAATCTGATATATTTCACACCTCAAATCCCACCTGGACGAGAAAATCGGGTATGTATATGGTAATCCTGCAACATGAGTTCAGTAATAGGTTGTACCTTCATCCAATGTGATATATTTCACACCTCAGACATCACCTGGACGAGAACATCGGGTCTGTATATGGTAATCTTGCAACCTGAGTTCAGTAATAGGTTGCAGTTTCATCCAATTTGATATATTTCACACCTGAAATCCGACCTGGACGAGAACATCGGGTCTGTATATGGTAATATTGCAACATGAGTTCAATAATAGGTTGCAGTTCCTTCTAATCTGAGACATTTCACATCACAAATCCCACTTGGACGAGAACATCGATTATGTATATGGTAATCTACCAACATGAATTCAGTAATAGGTTGCAGATTCATAAAATCTGATATATTTCACACCTCAACCCTCACCTGGACGTGAACATCGAGTATGTATATGGTAATATTGCAACATGATTTCAGTAATAGGTTGCATTTTCATCCAATCTGATATATTTCACACCTAAAATCCCACCTGGACGAGAACATCGGGTCTATATATGGTAATTTTCAACATGAGTTCAGTAATAGGTTGAAGTTTCATTAAATCTGATATATTTCACACCTCAAACTTCACTTGGACGATAACATAGGGTATGTATATGATAATCCTGCAACATGAGTTCAGTAATAGGTTGCAGTTTCATCCAATCTGATATATTTCACACCTCAA
Organism: Papaver somniferum; assembly: GCF_003573695.1. Lineage (NCBI taxonomy): Eukaryota > Viridiplantae > Streptophyta > Magnoliopsida > Ranunculales > Papaveraceae > Papaver > Papaver somniferum. The sequence goes on along the minus strand of NC_039358.1, from coordinate 27,714,813 downwards.
ACCTCACCTGGACGAGAATACCGGATATGTATATGGTAATCTTGCAACATGAATTCAGTAATAGGTTGCAGTTTCATCCAATCTGATATATTTCACACCTCAAATCCAACCTGGACGAGAATATCGGGTCTATATATGGTAATTTTTCAACATGAGTTCAGTAATAGGTTGCAGTTTCATTCAATCTGATATGGTAATCTTGAAACCAGATTTCAGTAATAGGTCGCGGTTTCATCGAATCTGATATATTTCACACGTCAAATCCCCCCTGGACGAGAACATCGGGTATGTATATGGTAATCTTGCAACCTGAGTTCAGTAATAGATTGCAGTTTCTTCCAATCTGATATATTTTACACCTTAAACCTCACCTGGACGAGAACATAGGGTCTATATATGGTAATCTTGTAACCTGAGTTCAGTAATAGGTTGCAGTTTCATCCAATCTAATATATTTCACACCTCAAATCCCACCTGGACGTGAACGTCGGGTCTGTATATGGTAATCTTGCAACTTGAGTTCAGTAATAGGTTGTAGTTTCATCCGATCTGATATATTTCACACCTCAAACCTCACCTGGACGAGAACATCGGGTCTGTATATGTTAATCTTGCAACCTGAGTTCAGTAATAGGTTGTAGTTTCATTCGATCTGATATATTTCACACCTTAAACCTCACTTGGACGAGAAAATCGGGTCTGTATATAGTAATTTCGCAACCTGAGTTCAGTAATAGGTTGAAGTTTCATCAAATCTGATATATTTCATACCTCAAATCCCACCTGGATGAGAACATCGGGTCTGTATATGGTAATCTTGCAACCTGAGTTCAGTAATAGGTTGCAGTTTCATCCGATCTGATATATTTCGCACCTCAAACCTCACCTGGACGAGAACATCGGGTTTGTATATGGTAATCTTGCAACCTGAGTTCATTAATAGGTTGCAGGTTCATCCAATCTGATATATTTCACACCTCAAACCTTACCCGGACAAGATATCGGGTCTGTATATGATAATCTTGCAACCTGAGTTCAGTAATAGGTTGCAGTTTCATCCGATCTGATATATTTCACACCTCAAACCCCACCTGGACGAGAACATCGGGTTTGTTTATGGTAATCTTGCAACCTGAGTTCAGTAATAGGTAGCTGTTTCATCCAATCTGATATATTTCACACCTCAAATCCCGCCTGGACGAGAACATCGGGTATGTATATGGTAATCTTGCAACCTGAGTTCAGTAATAGGTTGCAGTTTCATCCAATCTAATATATTTCATACCTCAAATCCCACCTGGATGAGAACATCGGGTCTGTATATGGTAATCTTGCAACCTGAGTTCAGTAATAGGTTGCAGTTTCATCCGATCTTATATATTTCGCACCTCAAACCTCACCTGGACGAGAACATCGGGTTTGTATATGGTAATCTTGCAACCTGAGTTCATTAATAGGTTGCAGGTTCATCCAATCTGATATATTTCACACCTCAAACCTTACCCGGACAAGATATCGGGTCTGTATATGATAATCTTGCAACCTGAGTTCAGTAATAGGTTGCAGTTTCATCCGATCTGATATATTTCAGACCTCAAACCCCACCTGGACGAGAACATCGGGTTTGTATATGGTAATATTGCAACCTGAGTTCATTAATAGGTTGCAGGTTCATCCAATCTGATATATTTCACACCTCAAACCTTACCCGGACAAGATATCGGGTCTGTATATGATAATCTTACAACCTGAGTTCATTAATAGGTTGCAGTTTCATCCGATCTGATATATTTCACACCTCAAACCCCACCTGGACGAGAACATCGGGTTTGTATATGGTAATCTTGCAACCTGAGTTCAATAATAGGTAGCTGTTTCATCCAATCTGATATATTTCACACCTCAAATACCGCCTGGACGAGAACATCGGGTCTGAATATGGTAATCTTGCAACCTGGGTTCAGTAATAGGTTACAATTTTATCCAATCTGATACATTTCACACCTCAAACCTCACCTGGACGAGAACATCGGGTCTGTATATGATAATCTTGCAACCTGAGTTCAGTAATAGGTTGCAGTTTAATCCAATCTAATACATTTCACACCTCAAACTCCACCTGGACGAGAACATCGGGTCTGTATATAGTAATCTTGCTACCAGAGTTCAGTAATAGGTTGCAGTTTCATCCAATCTGATATATTTCACACCTCAAACCTCACCTGGACGAGAACATCGGGTATGTATATGGTAATCTTGCAACCTGAGTTCAGTAATAGGTTGCAGTTTCATCCAATCTAATATATTTCACACCTCAAACCCCACCTGGACGAGAACATCGGGTCTGAATATGGTAATCTCGCAACCTGAGTTCGGTAATAGGTTGCAGTTTCATCCGATCTAATATATTTCACACCTCAAACCTCACCTGGACGAGAACATCGGGTCTGTATATGGTAATCTTGCAACCTGAGTTCAGTAATAGGTTGCAGTTTCATCCGATCTGATATATTTCACACCTCAAACCTCACCTGGACGAGAACACGGGTCTGTATATGGTAATCTTGAAACCAGATTTCAGTAATAGGTTGCGGTTTCATCGAATCTGATATATTTCACACGTCAAATCCCCCCTGGACGAGAACATCGGGTCTGTATATGGTAATCTTGCAACCTGAGTTCAGTAATAGGTTGCAGTTTCATCCGATCTGATATATTTCGCACCTCAAACTTCACCTGGACGAGAACATCGGGTTTGTATATGGTAATCTTGCAACCTGAGTTCATTAATAGGTTGCAGGTTCATCCAATCTGATATATTTCACACCTCAAACCTTACCCGGACAAGATATCGGGTCTGTATATGATAATCTTGCAACCTGAGTTCAGTAATAGGTTGCAGTTTCATCCGATCTGATATATTTCACACCTCAAACCCCACCTGGACGAGAACATCGGGTTTGTATATGGTAATCTTGCAACCTGAGTTCAGTAATAGGTTGTAGTTTCATTCAATCTGATATATTTCACACATCAAACCTCACCTGGACGAGAAAATCGGGTCTGTATATAGTAATTTCGCAACCTGAGTTCAGTAATAGGTTGAAGTTTCATCAAATCTGATATATTTCATACCTCAAATCCCACCTGGATGAGAACATCGGGTCTGTATATGGTAATCTTGCAACCTGAATTCAGTAATAGGTTGCAGTTTCATCCGATCTGATATATTTCGCACCTCAAACTTCACCTGGACGAGAACATCGGGTTTGTATATGGTAATCTTGCAACCTGAGTTCATTAATAGGTTGCAGGTTCATCCAATCTGATATATTTCACACCTCAAACCTTACCCGGACAAGATATCGGGTCTGTATATGATAATCTTGCAACCTGAGTTCAGTAATAGGTTGCAGTTTCATCCGATCTGATATATTTCACACCTCAAACCCCACCTGGACGAGAACATCGGGTTTGTATATGGTAATCTTGCAACCTGAGTTCAATAATAGGTAGCTGTTTCATCCAATCTGATATATTTCACACCTCAAACCTCACCTGGACGAGACATCGGGTCTGTATATGATAATATTGCAACCTGAGTTCAGTAATAGGTTGCAGTTTCATCCGATCTGATATATTTCACACCTCAAACCTCACATGGACGAGAACATCGGGTCTGTATATGGTAATCTTGCAACCAGAGATTAGTAATAGGTTGTAGTTTCATCTAGTCTGATATATTTCACACCTCAAATCCCACCTGGACGAGAATATCGGGTCTGTATATGGTAATCTTCCAACCTGAGTTCAGTAATAGATTGCAGTTTCATCCAATCTGATATATTTCACACCTCAAATCCCACCTGGACGTGAACGTCGGGTATGTATATGGTAATCTTGCAACTTGAGTTCAGTAATAGGTTGTAGTTTCATCCGATCTGATATATTTCACACCTCAAACCTCACCTGGACGAGAACATCGGGTCTGTATATGTTAATCTTGCAACTTGAGTTCAGTAATAGGTTGTAGTTTCATTCAATCTGATATATTTCACACCTTAAACCTCACCTGGACGAGAAAATCGGGTCTGTATATAGTAATTTCACAACCTGAGTTCAGTAATAGGTTGAAGTTTCATCAAATCTGATATATTTCATACCTCAAATCCCACCTGGATGAGAACATCGGGTCTGTATATGGTAATCTTGCAACCTGAGTTCTGTAATAGGTTGCAGTTTCATCCGATCTGATATATTTCGCACCTCAAACTTCACCTGGACGAGAACATCGGGTTTGTATATGGTAATCTTGCAACCTGAGTTCATTAATAGGTTGCAGGTTCATCCAATCTGATATATTTCACACCTCAAACCTTACCCGGACAAGATATCGGGTCTGTATATGATAATCTTGCAACCTGAGTTCAGTAATAGGTTGCAGTTTCATCCGATCTGATATATTTCACACCTCAAACCCCACCTGGACGAGAACATCGGGTTTGTATATGGTAATCTTGCAACCTGAGTTCAATAATAGGTAGCTGTTTCATCCAATCTGATATATTTCACACCTCAAACCTCACCTGGACGAGACATCGGGTCTGTATATGATAATATTGCAACCTGAGTTCTGTAATAGGTTGCAGTTTCATCCGATCTGATATATTTCACACCTCAAACCTCACATGGACGAGAACATCGGGTCTGTATATGGTAATCTTGCAACCAGAGATCAGTAATAGGTTGCAGTTTCATCTAGTCTGATATATTTCACACCTCAAATCCCACCTAGACGAGAACATCGGGTCTCTATATTGTAATCTTGCAACCTGAGTTCAGTAATAGGTTGCAGCTTCATTCAATCTGATATATTTCACACCTAAAAACCTACCTGGACGAGAACATCGGGTTTGTATATGGTAATCTTGCAACCTGAGTTCAGTAATAGGTAGCAGTTTCATCCAATCTGATACATTTCACACCTCAAACCTCACCTGGACGAGACATCGGGTCTGTATATGATAATATTGCACCCTGAGTTCAATAATAGGTTGCAGTTTCATCGAATCTGATATATTTCACACCTCAAACCTCACCTGGACGAGAACATCAGGTCTGTATATGGTAATCTTACAACCAGAGTTCAGTATTAGGTTGCAGTTTCATCTAATCTGATATATTTCACACCTCAAATCCCACCTGGACGAGAACATCAGATCTGTATATGGTAATTTTGCAACCAGAATTCAGTAATAGATTGCAGTTTCATCTAGTCTGATATATTTCACACCTCAAATCCCACCTGGACGAGAACATCGGGTCTGTATATGGTAATCTTCCAACCTGAGTTCAGTAATAGGTTGCAGCTTCATTCAATCTGATATATTTCACACCTTAAAACCCACCTGGACGAGAACATCGGGTATGTAAATGGTAATCTTGCAACCAGAGTTCAGTAATAGGTTACAGTTTCATCCAATCTGATATATTTCACACCTTAAATCCCACCTGGACGATAACATAGGGTCTTTATATGGTAATATTGCAACCTGAGTTTAGTAATAGGTTGCAGTTTCATCTAATCTGATATATTTTACACCTCAAACCTCACCTGGACGAGAACATCGGGTATGTATATGGTAATCTTGGAACCTGAGTTCAGTAATAGGTTGCAGTTTCATCCAATCTTATATCTTTCACACCTCAAATCCCACCTGGACGAGAACATCGGGTCTGTATATGGTAATCTTGCAACCTGAGTTCAGTAATAGGTTGCAGCTTCATCCAATCTGATATATTTCACACCTCAAAACCCACCTGGACGAGAACACCGGGTATGTATATGGTAATCTTGCAACCTGAGTTCAGTTATAGGTAGCAGTTTCATCCAATCTGATATATTTCACACCTCAAACCTCACCTGGACGAGACATCGGGTCTGTATATGATAATATTGCAACCTGAGTTCAGTAATAGGTTGCAGTTTCATCGGATCTGATATATTTCACACCTCAAACCTCACCTGGACGAGAACATCGGGTCTGTATATGGTAATCTTACAACCAGAGTTCAGTATTAGGTTGCAGTTTCATCTAATCTGCTATATTTCACACCTCAAATCCCACCTGGACGAGAACATCGGGTCTGTATATGGTAATCTTGCAACCAGAGTTCGGTAATAGGTTGCAGTTTCATCTAGTCTGATATATTTCACACCTCAAATCCCACCTGGACGAGAACATCGGGTCTGTATATGGTAATCTTGCAACCTGAGTTCAGTAATAGGTTGCAGCTTCATTCAATCTGATATATTTCACACCTCAAAACCCACCTGGACGAGAACACCGGGTATGTATATGGTAATCTTGCAACCTGAGTTCAGTTATAGGTAGCAGTTTCATCCAATCTGATATATTTCACACCTCAAACCTCACCTGGACGAGACATCGGGTCTGTATATGATAATATTGCAACCTGAGTTCAGTAATAGGTTGCAGTTTCATCGGATATGATATATTTCACACCTCAAACCTCACCTGGACGAGAACATCGGGTCTGTATATGGTAATCTTACAACCAGAGTTCAGTATTTGGTTGCAGTTTCATCTAATCTGATATATTTCACACCTCAAATCCCACCTGGACGAGAACATCGGGTCTGTATATGGTAATCTTCCAACCTGAGTTCAGTAATAGGTTGCAGCTTCATTCAATCTGATATATTTCACACCTTAAAACCCACCTGGACGAGAACATCGGGTATGTAAATGGTAATATTGCAACCAGAGTTCAGTAATAGGTTACAGTTTCATCCAATCTGATATAGTTCACACCTCAAATCCCACCTGGACGATAACATCGGGTCTGTATATGGTAATCTTGCAACCTGAGTTTAGTTATAGGTTGCAGTTTCATCCAATCTGATATATTTTACACCTCAAACCTCACCTGGACGAGAACATCGGGTCTGTATATGGTAATCTCGTAACCTGAGTTCAGTAATAGGTTGCAGTTTCGTCCAATCTGATATATTTCACACCTCAAAACCCACGTGGACGAGAACATCGGGTATGTATATGGTAATCTTGTAACCTGAGTTCAGTAATAGGTTGCAGTTTCATCAAATCTGATACATTTTACACCTCAAACCTCACATGGACGAGAACATCGGGTCTGTATATGGTAATCTTGTAACCTGAGTTCAGAAATAGGTTGTAGTTTCATCCAATCTGATTTATTTTACTCCTCAAATCCCACTTGGACGAGAACAGCGGGTCTGTATATGGTAATCTTGCAACCAGAGTTCAGTAATAGGTTGCAGTTTCATCTAGTCTGATATATTTCACACCTCAAATCCCACCTGGACGAGAACATCGGGTCTGTATATGGTAATCTTGCAACCTGAGTTCAGTAATAGGTTGCAGCTTCATTCAATCTGATATATTTCACACCTCAAAACCCACCTGGACGAGAACATCGGGTATGTATATGGTAATCTTGCAACCTGAGTTCAGTTATAGGTAGCAGTTTCATCCAATCTGATATATTTCACACCTCAAACCTCACTTGGACGAGACATCGGGTCTGTATATGATAAAATTGCAACCTGAGTTCAGTAATAGGTTGCAGTTTCATCGGATCTGATATATTTCACACCTCAAACCTCACCTGGACGAGAACATCGGGTCTGTATATGGTAATCTTACAACCAGAGTTCAGTATTAGGTTGCAGTTTCATCTAATCTGATATATTTCACACCTCAAATCCCACCTGGACGAGAACATCGGGTCTGTATATGGTAATCTTGCAACCTGAGTTCACTAATAGGTTGCAGTTTCATTTAGTCTGATATATTTCACACCTCAAATCCCACCTATACGAGAACACTGGGTCTGAATATGGTAATCTCGCAACCAGAGTTCAGTAATATGTTGAAGTTTCATCAAATCTGATATATTTCATACCTCAAACCTCACCTGGACGAGACATCGGGTCTGTATATGGTAACATTGCACCCTGAGTTCTGTAATAGGTTGCAGTTTCATCGAATCTGATATATTTCGCACCTCAAACTTCACCTGGACGAGAACATCGGGTTTGTATATGGTAATCTTGCAACCTGAGTTCATTAATAGGTTGCAGGTTCATCCAATCTGATATATTTCACACCTCAAACCACATGAGTTCAGTAATAGGTTGCAGTCTCATCCAATCTGATATATTTCACACCCCAAACCTCACATGGACGAGAACATCCGGTCTGTATATGGTAATCTTGAAACATGAGTTCAATAATAGGTTGCAGTTTCATCTAATCTGATATATTTCACACCTCAAACCTCACCTGGACGAGAACATCAGGTCTGTATATGGTAATCTTGCAACATGAGTTTATTAATATGTTGCAGTTTCATCCAATCTGATATGTTTCACACCTCAAACCTCACCTTGACGAGAACATCGGGTCTGTATATGGTAATCTTGCAACATGATTTTAGTAATAGGTTGCAGTTTCATCCAATCTGATATATTTCACACCTCAAACCTCACCTGGACGAGAACGTCAGGTTTGTATATGGTAGTCTTGCAACATGAGTTCAGTAATAGGTTGCAGTTTCATCCAATCTGATATGTATCACACCTGAAATCTCACATGGACGAGAACTTCGGGTCTGTATATGGTAATCTTGAAACATGAGTTCAGTAATAGGTTGCAGTTTCATCCAATCTGATATATTTCACACCTCAAAACAAACCTGGACGAGAACATCGGGTCTGTATATGGTAATCTTGCAACATCAGTTTAGTAATAGGTTGCAGTTTCATCGAATCTGATATGATTCACACCTTAAACCTCACCTGGATGAGAACATCGGGTCTGTATATGGTAATCTTGCAACATGAGTTTAGTAATAGGTTGCAATTTCATCCAATCTGATATATTTCACACCTCAAACCTCACCTGGACGAGAACATCGGGTCTGTATATGGTAGTATTGCAACATGAGTTCAGTAATAGGTTGCAGTTTCATCCAATTTAATATGTTTCACACCTAAAAATCTCACATGGACGAGAACTTCGGTTCTGTATATGGTAATCTTGCAACATGAGTTCAGTAATAGGTTGCAGTCTCATCCAATTTGATATATTTCACACCTCAAACCTCACCTGGACGAGAACATCGGGTCTGTATATGGTAATCTTGCAACATGAGTTTAGTAATAGGTTGCAGTTTCATCCAATCTGATATATTTCATACCTCAAACCTCACCTGGACGAGAAAATCAAGTATGTATATGGTAATCTTGCAACCTGAGTTCAGTAATAGGTTGCAGTTTCATCCAATCTGATATATTTCACACCTCAAATTCCACCTGTACGAGAACATCGGGTCTGTATATGGTAATATTGCAACATGAGTTCAATAATAGGTTGCAGTTTCCTCCAATCTGATATATTTGACACCTCAAACCTCACCTAGATGAGAACATCGGGGCTGTATATGGTAATCTTGCAACATGAGTTCAGTAATAGGTTGTAGTTTCATCCAATCTGATATATTTCACACCTCCTCATCTGGACGAGAACATCGGGTCTGTTTATGATAATCTTGCAACATGAGTTCAGTAATAGGTTGTAGTTTCATTCACTCTAATATATTTCACACCTCAAATCTCACTTGGACGAGAACATCGGGCCTGTGTATGGTAATCTTGCAACCTGAGTTCAGTAATAGGTTGCAGTTTCATCCAATATGATATATTTCACACCTCAAATCCTACCTGGATTAGAACATCGGGTCTGTATATGGTAATCTTGCAACCTGAGTTCAGTAATAGGTTGCAGTTTCATCAAATCTGATATATTTTGCACCTCAAACCTCACTTGGACGAGAACATCGGGTTTGTAATCTTTATATGGTAATCTTGCAAAATTAGTATGCCTTGTTTTATTTCTGATTATGTGTCTGACCACAATTTGATCAACTTGACCACAGTTTTGACCAACCTGACCAAAAAGTTGACCAACTTGACCACAAATTTGATCAACTTGACCACAATTTTGACCAACTTTACCTCGATCCGGACGCCTTTGACCTAGAAATTTTGAGTGAAAAGCAAATCTCTCCTCTATTATTGTACTCTTCTCTCTTGTCTGTAAAAGTAAGGTTTCAATTTTGGGTCTCAAATTTTGTTCCCTCTCAAATCCCCACTCTGATACATCTTTTAGATTTCAATTCCCTCTCAAATTTGAGAAAACTTTTTTAATTCCCTCTCAAATTTGAGAAACCCTTTCTTATTCCCTCTCAAATTTCATTTCCCCCTTCTAAAATTTTCAGAATGATTTCAAATCTAATCCTTCTCTATAAACCGAGGGAGATGGAGATCTTAATTTCTTTTCCTTCATTCTCACCATCCTCCTTCGCCATTCTTACTTATACCCCTTTCATCTTCCGTACCTCTTACCTCGCACATATCCCTGCACATCGTTCATTCTCCAGAGGTAATCTATGTAGCTTTTACTTTGGAATATATATTTCAAATTAGGGTTTCTTTTTTGTTGGTTGGTATCTCCTTCATAGATTTACTTGTATGTTGTTATTTAATTACTGCTTTGCAATTCTTGGTATTTGGTTGTTATCTCTTTCCATAGATTACAACCAAACTCAGGGTTTCTACATGGTTATGAAGTTTTTCTTCATAGGTTGTTCTTATTACTTTAAAATTATACATTTGTTGGTTGTAATCTCCTTCCATAGATTTCAACCACAATTTGGGGTTTTGTATTTCGTTCACTGCTAGGTTTGCTCTCATTTTAGTTCAAATACCTAATATGTTGTTTGTTGTTTGGTTTGTTTGGTATGAAGATGTTGTCAAGTCAGGATTCTCACTCTTTAGATCATGTTGTGTCTACCAATGAGACTGGTTATGCATCTAATGTTCGTAGTACTCCATCTCATGGTGGTTATGAAAATGGTTCTCTATCTCATGAAAGCTTCTTTATCTCATGATGAAACTCAATCTGATTCTGACTTGGAGGAGACAAAACTTCCACCCAGACTCTTGGTGGAAATAGATGAATGTCGAAGACCATTTGGCGAATATGCATCAAAGTTTGCAACTCGTGCAGGGGAACTCATTCGAGTTCACTGTCCAATTGACTACATAGACTGGAGGCTCATTCCCTACAGCCTTCAAGGATCAAGTCTGGAACACGCTCATGGTAACTTATTATCTCTTATACATTTCATTCGATGGTTTTCTCCACTTATACATATCAGTGTTTATAGACCAACTACCTAGTTATTGTTTATGGCTGACAAAAATACTTCGTCGTTTCAGGGAAAATTTTGTTTCGCATATGATGAGTCTCTTGTCAGGCCATTTGTCCAAAAAATATTTCCCCAGAAGTTTCGTTCATTCAAATGGGAGTTACGCCTTAACATTCTGAAAAATCTTGAGACTCGGTAAGAGATGGATTCAGCATGCCCTTATGGCATTAATGATGACGTTTGGAAACGATTTGTGCATAATGAGTATCATCCTGGCATGCAGGCAAAGTATGCTAGATATGCTGAAAACCAGCGGAAGAGAAGGATTCAACATTGTTTAGGTAGACTCTCCCATGCCAACAAATCCTACAGAGTTGTAAGTACTTTCTAACCTAGTGGTCTTAACATTAAATTCTCAAACTATTTTATTTGGACAACCCTTACTGACCATATTGATTGTACAGGCCAAAAAAGAAGGTAGGGTTATCGAGTGCCGTGGTGAGAGCTGGATGCTGGCTCATGTAGGGAAAAATGGAGTTGTACATCCAAGTGCAGTTGAAGCATATGTGAGTATTGGACCATCATATATTGTTCAAAGTTTAAATAAATTTAATTGTTTACAGTTTAGTTCTTTTGGATTTCAGGAAAAAGTGAAGGCTGCCGTAGAAAAGAGAAAGGCTGAATCTGAAGCTGGTTTTGAGGTTGTTATAGATATTACCAATGATCTGGCTACTCAAGTTTTTGGTGATGAATTTAATCGAAGTTATTGCCGAGGCTTTTCATCGACTGTTACCAAGAAGCAAGCAATACAAGGAAAATTTGGTTTTTCAATAGCCGCGAGTGCAAAAGCCAATTCATTTACTCCAGCTGGTAATGAAGGCAGGATAGACAGGATCCAAGAGGAGTTAAGTGTTCTCTCAAAGGTGAGCTTTAATCTGTAATTCATTTACGTCCTTAATTTTTATAGTTAGAGATTATAATTTTTTTAATCAACGATTGAATTGAATGGGTTGGTTTTGGTTATAGGCTATTTTCAGTTTCATGGCAAGCCAACAGAACAATGCCAATTGTCAAAGAAGAGCACAAGTCCCTGATATCCATTCTACCGTCATTCAACCTGGCGCTGCTGCTAATACTATACCTGCTGAAGGAGAGCCTCAAGTTCGTCTTGTTAACAGAAAAAGGGAGACAGTCGCAATAGGTTATGTGGTTACCGGCTCACGTGGAGAAATCTGTCATGGCGTGAGTGTTAATCATGACGAGAGGAAGGTATGCATTGAGGGTGTTCTTGATGTGCACTATCCTGTACCCGATGCTCCTCAATGCCCGGAGAAATGAACCACATTGGTTGATTATGTTATGGGTGGATTTTTAATCTGGCCTGCAAACCAGTTGGTCTTGCAACCGGTATATTAAGCAGTTTGGAACTTATCTTTTGGTGCATCTTTCCTTAATTTTTATACATATGTTGTTGATTATATTTTGTTGTGTTCTTTTGATTTAGTCACTCTTTAGTTAGACTATAACTCTGAAAGCTTCTTAGTCTTGCCTGCAAACTGGTTGGTCCTACAAGATTTAGACTAAGCAGTTTGAAACATAGTTTTTTGTGAAACTTTCCTTACACTAGTATATACAAAATGCTGCTTATATTTTGTGGAATATTTTCACTCTCTAGCTAGAGTGTACCCCAGAAAAGTTCCTTTCAGTTTTCTATCACTTTAAACATTTCTTAAAAATACACTTCTCCGAGTGTATCGGGTTGTACTTCTTTGTGTATATCTATATATGAATGTCTTTTATTTACTTGCTTTTATTTTTCACCCCCCATTTTTAACTCCGCCATTTTAAATGTCGGTCCCTAGCCCGGGTAAAGGAGGAGGGAAGAGGGGCAACCTTGTATCCTCTTCTGATATTTCATATCGTTTTTTTGTCTGTTTTCAGGAACTTTGGTGTGGACAAGAATGTTGATACAGAAGTTTATCGGTTGTGTTTCTTTTATATATGCAAATCCCATGAGCATGGGATACCGCAGGTCGCCTTTTTAATCTCAGGTTTGTTACCCATACCTTTTATGATCTCTTCAAGTATGTCATTTGCTTATTCAGCTGCCATGCATCTGACCGATAATTATTTTTTTTGCAAGGTTTCATGTATTCTAACACCCGAAGATGGAGATTACATACTATGGAGAAAGTTGGCAAGTTATTTTAATATCAGGTTTGTTTCATTACCTATTATGATCTATTCAAGCTACATCTATTCATTCTTTTCAAGTATGTGTGTTACATGATTTCTGCCAAAAGGTACAACTTACTACCATCGAGTTTTCAGAGTGGAGATGTTATGGTTGTTAGGTTTATTGTAATTGAAGGAGATTAATGCAGCTAACCTGACGAGGAAAAAATTCTCCACTCTAATTTTACTGGTGACTGAACTTTTATAATTATTAGTTTCCTTGTTATAATTCGCTACCTCCGGCTGATACACTTACATGCTACAATTTTCTTTTTGTTTTGTAAGGTTTCACTGATGCTAACACCTGAAGCTGGAGAATACCTACTACAGAGAGTTGATAAGTCATTGTAATCTCAGGTTTGTTTGCTTTACCTATTGTGATCCCTTTGAGCACGTGTTCACATGTTTTCTTCCAAAAGGTACAACTTACCACCGTAATTACAGTTGGGTGGGTAAACTCTTGACTGATGGTACCATTATCTCTGTTTTTCGAGAATTCATTGATGCGAACACCTGAAGCGGATCAGTCCCACTGTGTGGGGGTCAATCATGAAGCTGGTTAAACAAGCGAGACAGTGCTAGCCTTGCAAAGATGTACCAAACAAGGGAAAGAACTTGTACCAAGTGATACATTCTTTTCTCTACTTCTATTAATTGGTGAGTAAAGTCTTGCTATATCAGTGCATTGTTTGTTGTTATATTAATTTAACATATGAAACCATGTATATAAATTCTCAGTAACAAGTCTGTCAAATATAAACTTTTGTTGCTTAGGTTGCCATGTTCATATAAAAACAGCGAGAATGTATTCATTAGAAGCTTGCTTATATTAGAAACTGTTGAAACACACAACCTTGTCATTTTCTTATAACATAGGGAACCATGTATGTTTTTTTGCATCAAACAGTTGTTTCACTCACATATACTTAGGTATCTGAATGATGAGACAAATCTTGGTTCAATTGGTTGGTCTATAATGAGAATGTATATATTGCTAAATGACAATGAACATGTAAGTGAATTGCCTAAATTACCGAATGGATCTTTCTCTCATACGAGAGCTGATTCTAATTTGAGTTTCTGTTTCATTTTTGTTGTTCTGTCAGGATACTGGAGCCGATGGCAATAGCTGATGCCATGAGTTGGTTAAGGCTACTCTGATGTCAAAGGACGACTTCTTTTGGCTGATCATGAACAACTTTTTTTCAACCAAGGTATAATGCAGAACAACACTTTTATTTTTAGAAATTGCTGAAAAACACAACCCTGGTCATTTGATTGTAACCTTATAGGGAACCATGTATTTTTTTAGGCTTAAGAAGTTCTTTCAATGTAAGTATGTCAATTGTATATACTTGCGTATGTGAATTGAATTATGAGACAAAATAACCTTGGTTCAATTTGTTGTTGTATGGATTTGTGAATGGATGAATTCCTTTTCTGATAAATGGTTCCTTTGCCAATTACATATTAACTCTTATTGTCTTCACATGAATTGATGTTGGGAACAGTTTGTGCATAATCAAAAGATTTGACAGGTACAAGACTTTTATCAGAGCAATTCAAATTTTCCAGGGAATTTAGCTTTTCTAAGAATTTCAAAACATTTTCAAACGCCCTAAACATATCCTTGTCAATTGATCCTTTATGGTAGTATTCCTCAAAGAGATTAAGAGTAATTCTTGTGAGAGTCCATACCTTTGAACGTTGACTATGTTTTCTTTGATAATTCTTTTTAATTTTTTCCTTAGATTGTTTTCTCACATCTAGATTTTCCGACATACTAGATGGAATGTGATTATTATGAGGGACCGTAGGTCTAACGAATAACCTTTGAACAATATTTAAGGAGCTCTGGTGTGCGTTACAGATGCCATGAGCAAGTCTCCCAAAAATATTTCCCATAGGGATAGACTTTTGAGGATCGAACAAACACAAACATATAAGATGTTAGAGCACTGCTCGGTTGAACCCACTAGCGTTGGTATGTCAAGTTAGTTGTCAATTTTAGTTTCCAAAATGCATTCTTGATTTAGCATACTAAAGATAGTTTCAGACTAGATTAGGTCTAAGAAGTTGAATCGAAACTATCCTTAAAGGGTGAAGATTGAAGATTGAAAGACTACAAGAAGACATCAACAAGTACTTCATCAGCAAAGGTATGTGATTGATTTCATTTGGATTCTTGTTTAATTCTACCTTTCTAATCTATCAAGATTAATGCTCACTCCATGGAACAATTCCAATGACGGTAAATGTACATTTATGTATATATACTTGAGGTTATTTGATTCATGACCTTGGAGACAATAACCTTTATCCTTATAAAGAATCTGATGTTACAGTGAATGAGCTTATGAATCCAACGAGCCAAGAATCACTCAATTCCGAGTTATAACGATGAAGTTATGAGTGATTTATTAAGGTAACAATTATAAGTGTTGCTGTGATTGTTACAGTTCGTTAGTAGGAAACAATCCATGGGATGTTTGCAACAGTTCACGGACTTGGGCCCAATTACGTGAATAAAAGGCATTTTTGGTCAAGTTGGTGATGTTTCCTTATCTAGGCAAGTTAGCTATTATTCCAAACATCTTTGATTACCATATTAAAGTCTTTGTGATTCCTTCCTAATTTAATTTGTGATTTATTCACAAAAATAAAATTTGCTAAATTAATTATTTTGGCAAGAGTTGTAACTTAGGAAAGACTCCCTTATTTAGTAGAGTCTTGAAAAAGCAAAATAACTTTGCTTAGATTCCAAGCTATTTCTCACTATAAATAAAGGGTTCGTGAGTTTACACAGTTTTTATCCCTTTGGAAAATTGGCGTAAGCTCTGTAGGTTGTTTTCCACGTCTTCCGTTCTTCGTGAACGAGAGTGAGATAAAAGTATTTGTATTAGGGATCACAAAGCCAAGTTGGATTTAATCTTCGTGATTGATCATACAACTTGTAATCTAGGTTTTTCACCTCTTGTCTATTCTAAGGTTTTCTCTTCTGATATAAAACCATTCAAGAGTTGTTGATCATAAACCCTACGTTTTGATAGATTTCAGTTTCCGATCATATACCAACACTTGTTAGTCGAAATCGGAGACTAGAAAGAAAAACTTCTATTGAGGCATCTCGTAAAAATCCTTGAGAAGTTTTAAACAAGATATCTCTAGATTTATTCTAGTTGTTCTTGTTGTAGAATTATTAGGGTTTTCTTAACTTGGAAATTGATCTTTGGAATCACCCAAGTTTACTTACGGAAATCAGGTTCACGGACTCCTTGTGTGTACGCATACTGATTGTAAGTTAAAACCCTAATCTACAAGTTTTTTTGATATTACTTTTACCTAGTAATTGTTTTTATCAAAATAAACACAAGATTTCCAAAACCTTGATTACATCTAAAGGGAAATCAAACGGTGTTTTGTGCAACAAATATCGAATCGTATCAATCGTGGTGGTGTATCTTCTAAAGAGAACCTTGGGTTCTTGCTAGAAGATTTGTGTGAAGAATTTCTAAAGAGAATCGGTATTCTGCTAGGAGTTCTACAAGTGCTGAAGAAGGTATTACATCTAGTCCGAATAGGTAGTAGGAAATTGGTGTAACAGCTTATTATCAGTGTGTGTTTATTCTGGACTAGGTCCCGGGGTTTTTCTGCATTTGCGGTTTCCTCGTTAACAAAATTCTGGTGTCTGTGTTCTTTTCCGCATTATATTTTATTTATATAATAGAAATATCACAGGTTGTACGTTAAGATCAATCAGTTCTTGTATCCGGCCTTAGGGTTGAGTGAATTGATTGACACTTGAACATTGGTCTTGGTACCGTTCAAGTTAATCCTCTTATATTCAATCGGGCTCGCAAATCCCTATTTGCTGATTGCGGATTGAATCAAGAGATAGAGATATAAAACTCTTTGATATACTTTTATAGATTGAGTCTAACTGTCTAGTTGATTCTCTTGAAAATATTGGAGTTTGTCTATTCAGATTGCCAAACGAAATATTGGGTGGTGTTGTTAGACCCCGCTTTTTCAATTGGTATCAGAGCAGGCAAACACGCTAAGACCTCATAAGTCTGTGTTGTAGCAATCTGATTCTATGGACAGAGGTGTTATCTCTATAAACGTACCACCAGCCTTCGATGGCACAAACTATATGGTGGAAAATTTATGCGAGCTTTTCTTCAAGCACGTGATTTTCAACATGGGTATATAGTTAATGGCTATGATGCTCCCGTTGTGGCAGTTGGAGATGTAAACGTTCCCAAGAACATTGGTGAATACAGTCCTGCCGAGATACTTGCTGCAAAGCAAAATTCGACGGTTGAATGCATCATACATGCCATTACCCCAGATCTTCAGCACCACGTGACTACGTGCAATAAGTCTAAAGATGCTTGGGATATCTTAGAAACCGTATTCGAAGGGAATGCCGCAGAAAAGAAGCAAGGCTTAAATCTAGCTTCTGACTGGGAAAACCTTCATGTCTGATGATGAAACCTTTGATGAGTTTAACCAAAGACTTTCTCAAATTAGTTAACCCTCATTTGCATTAGGAAAACTATTCCGAGAAAGATATTGTGTGCAAAATTCTCAGGTCTCTACCATCAAGATACGAGTCTAAGAAACATGCCATTGAAGAAGCAAACGATCTTTCTACACTCTCCAAAAATACTCTTGTCGGAAAGTTAAAGATCTTTGATAATGAACACGCAAGAAAAGAGGTGATTTCTCTTAAAGTTGTAAACAATTCTGAATCCTCTAAGGATAAATCTGGTTCGCCAGATACTAAGGATGTTACTCCACGACAATTTAGAAAATTCTTGAGAGACAGGAAAAAGAGTTTTTCTAAAAGTACAACATCTCCTAAGGATAACGTACAATGCCATAATTGTCGTGGTATCGGGCATCTTTCTTCAGTATGTCCTAGTTGGAGTCGTAGACGATCGGCATATGCAGCAGATTTGCCTACTCTTGATGATGGACCTGAATATTATAATCCTAAAGAACTCATAGGCGAGGTTGCATTAGCTTCTGGAAAAATTCTTTCGGATACTGATTCTGATTCTGACAACGAAGTGTTCCATGTTGATCCAGTTGCTAATAGTCTTCTTAAAGAATGTCATCGGAAACTTTCGGAAGCTGATAGTACCATTTTCAGTGACAAAGTTAAATATGACAGACTTCGTAGTCGGAATAAAGACTTGCAAGACCAACTTGATTTCTAGTGGTGCAAGAGATTATCTCAACGAAATATGAAAGCTTAAAGAAGAAATTGTCGAAGGTCGAGATCGGGAAATTACTCTTCAAGCAAAGCTAGATAACTTGGAAAACATTGAGATGAACTTGTTATTTGATTCAGAACGAGAAGATCTCAAAGTTCAATGTGAATCATCCAAGAATGATCTAGTTATTGCGCTTGAGAAGGTCAAAAGTTTGGAAGAAAAAAACTTGAGCTTAAAAGAGAGTTTGTCTAGAAATAGCAGCTCAGATAAATTAACCTCGATATTGTGAGCATGTAGAATTCATCGTGATACACGAGGATTGGGCTATGAAGGAATAGACGCTCCTAGTATTTGCAAAGAGGTAAAATTTGTCAAAGCTAAATATTCTTCTCAACCAAAACCTTTCATGGTTGACAAAAGTAAAGTATCTCTACCAACTACGGATGGCGAAAAGAAAAAATCCTACCAAGCTCCAAAGCAAGCACATACACATTCAGGTAATACTAAACATAACTTTTTCCATTATACTAAACATTGTTTTTATTGTGGAAAATCAGGTCACTTGCAAAGGAATTGCAGATTTCTTAAACGAGATAAAACCAGATATGATTCTGTTAGGATGACAAGATCTGATGTTCCAAACTGGAAAAAAACTGAGTCTCATAATATCAGTTCTTTCAATATTCCCCCAAAGAAGTTTCACAATAATATTGGGGAGAAAAAGAAATACGTTGCTCCAAAAGCTGCTCAGAAATGGGTACCAAAGAAGACTAATAAAGCAACGAGTACTAGTAAGAAGGATCTTCCAGACAAGAGTTTTACAAGGGATAACATCTTAAAAAGGTATGGAACATTTATTGAAAGTTTCAAGGAAGTTTTTAAATTCCTGGAGTCCATGCATGATTTTGTTTCGAATACCTGTAGTGAGCAAGATTTTGCTCACCTCAACATAACCTGATTGTGTTTAAAGTGCATCCTCGCCAAGAAGCCCTAATAAATGCGGTGAGGATTGGAAAAGAATTGGGGCGTACATATTAAGTTGGGAAATTTCTGAATATGTGGAACAATTTATTGTTTCGAGATGAGTTTAACTCGCTTATATATTCCTCGAAACATGTGTTGGTAAGCGTTGCCCTTTGATCAAGTTTATCTTCACCTAGTGACGAAAGTCATGAAAAGTTTCAATTACTTTGAGAATTGCTCTGACGTGAAAAAGTCTGTGAATAACGGCTATATAACGTCCTCTGAGAATGTCTCAATGATTGGAATGAGAGTTTAGATTACATAACCATGTATTCCTTAATCTCAAGTTTCTGAACTTTGTTGATTGAGAGAAACCGGAGGAATTGGCTTTTCCAAGTCCGCGAACCCAGTCCGCGAAATGACGGAAGTTCTCTTACCGAGAATTTCTGCTGGGATTTTCAAAAACTCGTTTGCGTGTTTAGTCCGCGAACTCAGTCCGCAAACCTAGTCCACGAACTGGCGAAAGTCTCTTTGCCGAGATTTTCTGCTGAGTTTGGAAAACTCTGCCGGTTGCCTTAAGTCCGCGAACTTGTTTGTGAGCTTAAGTGGTTATGATCTAAAGATGTGTTCTGAACATGAAACTCAAATTACTAAGGAATGCTTTATGCAAACCGTGGCTATATAAAGTTCATGAGCCGATTCAATCGAATCGAATCATCTTTGTTTCAATTGTGTCTTGTGTAGTTACATAAGATCTCACAGCAATTGAACAACTCTCTAACTAGTTCATTTGAGTCAATTGAACTAGTTATGGTGAAGAAGAATATGGTTAGATACCACATGTATGAGTCTTAATTACCTAACTTGATTTGTGATTGAATTTCTTAAATATAACAGGTTAGAAGCAATTATCAAAGCCATGGATGTTGGTTTTTATTGTCAAAGAATCTTTTTCATACTCTTATGGTAACCATTATTGGTGTAAATCCTTTTGGAAAAGCTTATTCTTCCTTCTAAGCATATCAAGTCTTGTTTATACAAGTTTGTATCTTAGAAAAGATGATCACATATTGTGTATTGTTACCATGAGATATTTATAAACTTTTTAGTAACATGATCTCACGAGAGACTTTCAATGATTGGTTCTTAATCATATCTTCTTGTAGGATTTCTAAGATCCATTATAAATCCTTCTCTCTGGAGTAAGGTCGCTCTTATTGTTCTTTCGGGAATGACAACAAATGGGGGAGAGTTCTTTTGAACTTGTGCTTAATGGTAATATCTTGCGGGGTGTGCGGCTGTGAAATTTTATAGGGGTTATCTTGTATCTTAAAACTCCTTGATAAATGCATTTAGCTTCGGCTTTATGATTGCATCTAAATTAAGTTGGTATGTATTTTTTCTTTTAGTCTATGAAACGTCTCTTCTCGGAAATTTCATTAGGATCCCGTTCTTGTACCTTTGCCAATTTTATTGACAAAAAGGGGGAGAATTAATGTGTAGTTCTACTAGATATACATATGGTTTTCGGATCATTATGTAAGGGGGAGTGGTTTCCATGTGAGATGGAGTATTGACTAAGGGAGGGTGATACATATCAACGTAGTATTATTGTCAAAGTTGTGATACAATGAAACTTTGATGCTGTGTAATAATACTATGATAGATCTTCAACAAGTACAATATGAACACATGAATATTTGAATAACCAAGGAAATCAAGATTGTCGTTTTACTTTTAACAAATACAAGCCATATGTAAAATGGTTTTGTCACTAAAATTGACAAAGGGGGAGATTGTTAGAGCATTGATAGGTTGAACCCACTAGCGTTGGTATTTCAAGTTAGTTGTCAATTTTAGTTGCCAAAATGCATTCTTGATTTAGCATACTAAAGATAGTTTCGGACTAGATTAGGTCTAAGAAGTTGAATCGAAGCTATCCTTAAAGGGTGAAGATTGAAGATTGAAAGACTACAAGAAGACATCAACAAGTACTTCATCAACAAAGGTATGTTATTGATTTCATTTGGATTCTTGTTCAATTCTACCTTTCTAATCTATCAAGATTAATGCTCACTCCATGGAACAATTCCAATGACGGTAAATGTACATTTATGTATATATACTTGAGGTTATTTGATTCATGACCTTGGAGATAATAACCTTTATCCTTAATAATCTCATGTTATAGTGAATGAGCTTATGAATCCAACGAGCCAAGAATCGCTCAATTCTGAGTTATAACGATGAAGTTATGAGTGATTTATTAAAGTAACAACTATAAGTGTTGCTGTGATTGTTACAGTTCGTTAGTAGGAAACAATCCATGGGCTGTTTGCAACAGTTCACGTACTTGGGCCCAATTACGTGACTAAAAGGCATTTTTGGTCAAGTTGGTGATGTTTCCTTATCTAGGCAAGTTAGCTGTAGTTGCAGGAAATCCTACAACACACCCCTTGTATTATCATGACTATGATTTCTAGATCTAAACTTATTTGATATGAAAATAAAGATAAAGATAATGAAAATAGAAAATAAGACACAAGATTTACGTGGTTCGATCAATGTGATCTACATCCACGGGGTTAGGGATCTTCACTATGATTGTTTGTAATTACATATGGATTACAATTGAGACTCCATTAATGAGTATTTGGAGCTCTTGGTTGAAGAAGGAAGAAGAAGATAATAATACAAATTATGCTCTCTCTCTCTACAAATGTTTCCTCCCTAAAGTGTCTCTCTCCTTTTTCTTTTTTGATTATCTTTATCTTTATTTTCATATCAAATAAGTTTAAATCTAGAAATCATAGTCATGATAATACAAGGGGTATGTTGTAGGATTTCCTGCAACTACATTTTGGCGCTAGAAACAGGGAGGGGTAAAGGATTTATCCCTCCTGTAGCTTGTTGGTTCAAAAAATTTCCATGAAGATTAGCTATTGTTCATATTTTTCTAAATCTACAAAGTTTAGGTTCAAAAATGGAAATTTTATGGAAGAAATCACACTTTCAGGGAGTAAACATCATCAACAATTCAAAAACATGAAAAGAGTGAGAGAAAAAATTAGTTGTTGTGGTGAAATTTAAGGAAAAAATGGAAGTTTCAGTGGAAGATTTTCATGTTCAGGAGATGAAGGCAAATGTGAAAGAAGTTAAGGAAGGACGAAGAAAAGAGAAGAGGCAGATGCTGCAATTTCTATCACAAACAGAAATTCGCACAGATGGTTCAAGGCTGAGCGAACAAAAAATAGGTCACGGGTTCGAATTCGCAGAGACACATATTTTTCATTTTCTTCTCATTTGCATGGGAGAATAAAAGAATAAGGAAAAAAGTTATGCGTTAATTTCGCACAGAGGTTCTTGCACAATTGGTCCAGAGAGCAGTATGTGCGTTCGTGGTCGCAAGTTCGAATTCGCCTGCGAACATAGTTTTCTTCTTTTTTATAGAGAGCGAAAAAATGATAATTTCGCAATATTGTTTCATTATTTCGCAAACAAGAGGCAGCACAATTGGTCATCTGCGAAGTTAATGAGTTCATGGTCGTGTGATCAAGTCCCAACACAGGCGTATTTTTTCGCACATATATTTCTTTGATTATTTCTCATAGAAGAGAGTTGATGATAATTTCACAGAGATATTTTGCAAAGAATAAGCTTGCACAATTGGTCACAAGGCATGAATGCAAGCAGCAGGTCACGAGATCAATTCTTGCTTCTCGCATGATTATTTTTGTTACGCGAAATTTATACATAATTTCCTCTCACATAGTTGGAATTTGATTACTTCGCAAGAAATTTGATTATTTCGCAATAGAGGCTTAGCACAGTTGGTATGGTGCAAGAAAATCCAAGAAGCAGGTCGAGGGTTCAAGTCTCACTTCTCACACTTCTTTTTGCTGCGCGAAATTCATACATTTCAAGGCATTTATTCACTTCTCTGATAACAATAGCGACTCACATGAAAGATAAGTACCACCTCCTTGAACATTTTACTTTATACTAGGAACGAATAAAAAGATTTTTGATTTGATTTACAAAAAGCGATTCAATCGCACGATTACAAAGATTTCAAGATTTCAAAGATTATAAAGATTACTAAGATTTCAAGATTACAAAGACTTCAAAATTACAGAGATTTCGAGATTTCAAAATTACAGAAAACTGAGAAAATTCAATTTATATGTTTCTCTAGAATATTTCTTTTGCAGAGAATAAAAAGATTTTTGATTTGATTTACAAAACGCGATAGAATCGCAGAATTACAAAGATTTCACAACTACAAAGATTTCAGAGTTGTCGTGTATTAGAATTTCTCTTGAATATTTATTTTGATTCAAATGATATGATATTATGAGAATGAAAGAGATGACAGGAATGAAAGAATGAATGAAAGAGATGACAGAAATGAAAAGATGAATGATATAATAAAGAAGCACGAACATTTCGCAGAAACAAAGAGACGCGAAAATTTCGCAGATAGAGGCGAACCTTTATGGCGTAAACCCTAGTTCGCGAATAAAATTTCGCAAGAGGAAAATGTAAGACCTAAAGTGCATCATAGAAGGGGGTACCTGTTGCATGTCTCAGGTA
This sequence comes from Papaver somniferum, assembly GCF_003573695.1. Lineage (NCBI taxonomy): Eukaryota > Viridiplantae > Streptophyta > Magnoliopsida > Ranunculales > Papaveraceae > Papaver > Papaver somniferum. The sequence goes on along the minus strand of NC_039358.1, from coordinate 27,690,523 downwards.
AAAGGTTACACCGCCCCTAGAACCTGAGTCATGGAGATTTGTGGTCAATAAAACCCATCCAGGAGACGTACCTTGGATTTTCAACCTAAGCTTTTGCTTTAGGTTGGACGACTAGGGGTCTCTTCTAAGGAGTGCAAAAATCGATCAAGGCGCCGAGGTACACGGTTGAGTCAAGAGTGCGGGGGGCGTTGGAGCTTCTTTACCACTCTTGACAAGTCTTGGCAAATGATGCACTCGGCCTAAAGAAAACCTCACTTAGGGTGTAGTCTCGTAACCATAAGCCATATAGGCAAAAGGGATAAGAGGCTACGAAAACAACTGGTTGTTGTTAAGACTGGATGGGAGGATCTAACCTTGTATGGTAGAATTACGCCTCCTTGAAGGGGCAACCAGGGGGAAGATAAGGGCGGCACCCTCCATTAGGGAGTTGATAAGTGTCTTAAGACGCAAATGTCATGAGGCTTCTTACTCACGGGAGTATCAAGGATTTTCATATTTGTGCGACAATCCTGAAGAGGCAATAATACTAGAGAAACAGATAAGACGAGATCAATGGGTCATTACATGAAAGTGTGAAGACATCCTGCGATTTCATCGCAAGACGACAATGTCATGGGGCTTTATGTTCGCAAGAATATTTAAGCCTGTCATATTGTCGCAACAAAAATTCAAATAAAAGAGAGAGTTAAGGCAAGATCAATGGGTCCTTACATGAAAGTGTAAAGACGTCATGCGATTTTGTCGCAATGACAAGAGTTGGCAAAATAAGACCTTTAACTAGGAAGGCAAAATAAGACCACATAAGAAGATGAGTAAGCAAATAAGATTGCGAAAATGATTATATGTAAGCAAATAAGCTTGCGAATATGTATATGGAAATGAAACTGAGGCAGTGAAAATGCCGCAGACTTGATACTATGATCATACTGTTATGAGATACTAATAGTGCAGGAAAGAATAAAGATGAAACACAAGTAAGAACTTGTGAGGAACAATAACTACACGAAGAGGAATGCATACACTAAAGTAAAATCCAGAGAAATGGAGAATGGAGGCAATTTAAAGCAACATAAATTTTAGCATGCAAAATGAGCTAAGTAACACAAACATTATCTATACATTGCAATAGATAAGCATTCTCATCATACAAGCATCATACTCGCATCATAAAAGCATTGCATAAGCATTTCATAGAATAAACATCGCATACACATTTCATAACATAATCATCACATAAGCATTATATTCGCACAAGTACTTTACAAAACTGTACGGAATAATATTGCAGAATTTCGCAATAATATCGCAGAATTTAGCAGAATTATTCAGGATTACTCAGAATTTCACAGGATTATTCAGAATTTCGCAAGATTATTCAGAACTTCATAGAATGATTCAGAACTTCGGAGAATGATTCTAAATTTCGTAGAATGTTTCAGAATTTCGTCGAATGTGATTATTTCGAATGATGTGATTATCTCGCTCAATTATTTCGCACAATTATAAGCAACTTGAAGAGATTATACTATCGCATGAGCACAAAACATGAGGCAGAGGCAAGATAAGAATGAAGAAACAATTCGCACAGTCAACATTTTCTCAAAGATTCTACCCTCATAGATAAAGAACAGAGGCAACTATGGATTACCAAGAAAACATTTTATGTTTTTTATCTACTCGGCAAGAATTGCCAAAAATGGAGTAATAATTTCGCATGAATAGAGGCAATACTTATTATTCTCATTCAAGGACGGATACTTCTTATATTTCTAGGATTGAATACTTCTTATACTTCATCAAGGATACTTCATGCTTCTTATAATTCATCAAGGATACTTCATGCTTCTTATACTTCTTCAAGGATACTTCATACTTCGCATACTTCAAAATATGATACTTCTTATTTACTTCGCAACATTCCGGAACTTCACAAAAGAATAGAGGCAAGTACGTACTTTTGATGTCCAGTATTCTTTCGCTCGTTCCTTCATCAACAAAGATCAAAGACTACTCCAACAACACGTATCTCGCTCCAACAATTACAACAACGGATTTTTTCTTGAAGATCACTCTTCAAACAATATTCAAGAAAAAAGAGGCAAGATGTAGGATCAAAATCTCGCAACAACGACATGCTTGCGAAATTACTAGCAATACATCACGAAGACATCGCAGTATGATTTCAGAAATGATATAACAGATGACATCAGCTTAAACGTGAGAAAAGTATGATCATCGTGCGAAATTTAGGATGTTTGCGAAGTTAACATTTGTAAGTTTGCGAAAATACCACAAGCCAGATCCGAAATTAGGGAAAATGTTAGATGTACCCCACCATATATGAGTTTTCATCCATTATGTAAATACTTATATAAAGAGAAATGCAAGAGAGAGAAAGGAGAATAATCAAAAAAGAAAAAGGAGAGAGATACTTTAGGGAGGACACATTTGTAGAGAGAGAGCAGAATTTGTATTATTATCTTCTTCTTCCTTCTTCAACCAAGAGCTCCAAATACTCATTAATGGAGTCTCAATTGTAATCCATATGTAATTACAAACAATCATAGTGAAGATCCCTAACCCCGTGGATGTAGATCACATTGATTGAACCACGTAAATCTTGTGTCTTATTTTCTATTTTCATTATCTTTATTTTATTTTCATATCAAATAAGTTTAGATCTAGAAATCATAGTCATGATAATACAAGGGGTGTGTTGTAGGATTTCCTACAACTACATTAGCTATTATTCCAAACATCTTTGATTACCATATTAAAGTGTTTGTGATTCCTTCCTAATTTAATTTGTGATTTATTCACAAAAATACAATTTGCTAAATTAATTATTTATTTAATTATTTTGGCAAGAGTTGTAACTTAGGAAAGACTCCCTTATTTAGTAGAGTCTTGAAAAAGCAAAATAACTTTGCTTAGCTTCCAAGCTATTTCTCACTATAAATAAAGGGTTCGTGAGTTTACACAGTTTTTATCCCTTTGGAAAATTGGCGTAATCTCTGTAGGTTGTTTTCCACGTCTTCCGTTCTTCGTGAACGAGAGTGAGATAAAAGTCTTTGTATTAGGGATCACAAATCCAAGTTGGATTTAATCTTCGTGATTGATCATACAACTTGTAATCTAGGTTTTTCACCTCTTGTCTATTATAAAGTTTTCTCTTCTGATATAAAACCATTCAAAAGTTGTTGATCATAAACCCTAGGTTTTGATAGATTTCAGTTTCCGATCGTATACCAACACTTGTTAGTCGAAATCGGAGACTAGAAAGAAAAACTTCTATTGAGGCATCTCGTAAAAATACTTGAGAAGTTTTAAACAAGATATCTCTAGATTTATTCTAGTTGTTCTTGTTGTAGAATTATTAGGGTTTTCTTAACTTGGAAATTGATTTTTGGAATCACCCAAGTTTACTTACGGAAATCAAGTTCACGGACTCCTTGTGTGTACGCATACTGATTGTAAGTTAAAACCCTAATCTACAAGTTTATTTTGATATTACTTTTACCTAATAATTGTTTTTATTAAATTAAACACAAGATTTCGAAAACCTTGATTCACATCTAAAGGAAAATCAAAGTGGTGTTTTGTGCATACAAGATATCGAACCGTATCAATCGTGGTGGTGTGTCTTCTAAAGAGAACTTTGGGTTCTGCTAGAAGATTTGTGTGAAGAGTTCCTAAAGAGAATCGGTATTCTGCTAGGAGTTCTACAAGTGCTGAAGAAGGTATTACATCTAGTCCGAATAGGTAGTAGGAAATTGGTGTAACAACTTATTATTCAGTGTGTGTTTATTCTGGACTAGGTCCCAGGGTTTTTCTGCATTTGCGGTTTCCTCGTTAACAAAATTCTGGTGTCTGTGTTATTTCTTTTCCGCATTATATTTTATTTATATAATAGAAATATCACAGGTTGTACGTTAAGATCAATCAGTTCTTGTATCCGGCCTTGGGGTTGTTGTGTGAATTGATTGACACTTGAACATTGGTTTTTGGTACCGCTCAAGTTAATCCTCTTATATTCAATCGGGCTCGCAAATCCCTATTTGCTGATTGCGGATTGAATCAAGAGATAGAGATATAAAACTCTTTGACATACTTTTGATAGATTGAGTCTAACTGTCTAGTTGATTCTCTTGAAAGTATATTGGAGTTTGTCTATTCAGATTGCCAAATGAAATATTGGGTGCTGTTGTTAGACCCCCGCTTTTTCATAAGGTTTTAAGGTGTTTGCCCGCTCTGATACCAATTGAAAATGTGGGGGTATAACAACCACACCCAATATTTCGATTAACAATCTGTATGGACTAACTCCAATATACTTTCTAGAGAATCAACTAGATAGTCAGACTCAATATAGAGAAAAGTACATCGAGGAGTTAATATCTCTCTCTTGATTTGATCTTTACTCAAGCAAATAGAAATCTGTGAGTCTTTATCAAATACAAGGATAATAAACTTGGATGGTACCAAAAACCAATATCCAAGGATCAATCAATTTCCAATCAACAACCAAAGGTTGGATTTCACAATTGATCGATACAAACGCAGAACCTGTATTATTTCAATTATATAACAAAATATAATGCGGAATAAAAATAACACAGACACCAGAAATTTTGTTAACGAGGAAACCGCAAATGCAGAAAAACCGTAGGACCTAGTCCAGATTGAACACCACACTGTATTAAGCCGCTATAGACACTAGCCTACTACAAACTAACTTCGGTCTGGACTGTAGTTGAACCCTAATCAATATCACACTGATTCAAGGTACAGTTGCGCTCCTTACGTCTCTGATCCCAGCAGGATACTACGCACTTGATTCCCTTAGCTGATCTCACCCACAATCAAGAGTTGCTACGACCCAAAGTCGAAGACTTTAGTAAACAAATCTGTATCACACAGAAAAGTATACAAGGATAGATAAATCTGTCTCCCACAGATAAACCTAAAAGTTTTATTTTGTCTTTTGATAAAAACCAAGGTGAACAAGAACTAGTTGATAAACCAGACTTATATTCCCGAAGAACAGCCTAGTATTATCAATCACCTCACAATAATCTAAATCGTATGGTAGCGAAACTAAATATTGCGGAATCACAAACAATGAGACGAAGATGTTTGTGGTTTCTTTTTATCTTGCCCTATCGGAGATATAATCTCAAGTCAATTATTCAATTGAACTCGTACGATAGAAAATGGCAAGATCAGATCGCTCAACTACAAGAGAAGTAGTTTCTTCTGGCTTCACAATCCCAATGAAGTCTTTAAGTCGTTAATCGACAGGGTCTCGAGAAGAAACCTACGATTAAAGGAAAATCGACTCTAGCAAACCAACTAGTTTCAAACAGGAGGGATGGGGATTAGTTTTGCACAGTTGCTAGACGTCTCCTTATATAGTTTTCAAATCAGGGTCTAGGTTACCTTGGTAACAAAGCATTAAATAATCATTGTTAGATGAAAAACCTGATTTATCCAAGCTAATATCCTTCAACCGTTAGATCGAAACTTAGCTTGTCACACACAAATGAAATGTATTCATTTAGGTTTGAGTAACCGTACCTAAACGTGTACATTGGTTGGTTCACAAATGGTTGACCAATGGTTAGCCATATGAGTGCTTTCATATTAACCGTATTCATCTTTCTCATAACTAGTTCAGATGACTCATAACAACTAGTTCAAGAATCGTTCAATTGCTTAGGTCTTTATGCATAGACACAATTGAAACAAAATCGGTTTGATTCATTTGAATCAATTCATGAATAATATACCCATGGTTTGCAAAGATTGCATTCCTTATAATTTATTGTTTTAAGTTCATGAACTACCGATGTGAGAAATAACTAGCTTGGGTACGCGTACGTGTATGCGTACCTTATCTACCGGATTTTGAGTTGGTTTTAGTTTCCAAACTCAGCAGACTTTTTCGGGTGAAAAAGTTCCGCCAGTACGCGTACCTAAGGTGACTGTTTTTTGAGTTCGTAAACTCCAAACTCAGCAGAATTTCACGGACGTGAATTTCTGCCAGTACGCGTACGGGTACGGGTACCCAACCTGTCTCTTTCACCAATAATGCATGCACACATATGCACGCACTTGGTTTCCGGCACATGGATTTATACACTAATGTGCGAACACACTATATGCTTACATCCATAGGTGGTTACATATTCTTAACTCTACATTTCAATCATTGAAACATTCTTCTATAATGTTATAACATTCGTTAGACATAAAGAATCGATTATCATCATCAAAGCTATTTTCAAGATTGAAACGTCATCATGACTTTCATCACGGGTAAAGATGAAGATGGTTAAAGCAAAAGCTTACCAACACGTATTTCGAGAAAAAGATAGGCGAGTAAACTCGGCTAGAAATAGCAAATGTGTATGTATGAAAACTATCATACTTATACGACTTTTGTCTCAAGAGTAGGAGATAAAGTAGATAGACTTTTGAGTGACAATATGAGTTCAAGTCTCCACATACCTTTTGATCGGATGAAGTTCCATTGGTTCCTTAAGTAGTTCTTCGTCTTTGCAAGATAATCTCCATGGAGTCTGGAGCTCAACTATTCCTAACTACCCTAGACCGAGACTTAGTCATAAGTATATTAGAAATCAAGACATATAGTTTTGATCACTAACATTGACAAACATGCTTGAGATAGCAACGCATGCGAGTCCGACCGAGCAATGCTCTAACAGTACCGTTGGTGGGAAACTAGATAATTGTAATTTTTTATTAGTTTTCAATTGATTTGATTGAATAACGGTTGTTGAACTTTGATTGCACCTAGTTTTTTTATGCTTGAGAATCTTCTCTTCTGATATAAGATTCACTCAAACTAGATCGAAGTTTTGACGGGGACATTTAGACTGTTCGTAGATCTAAAGACGTCTTGTGATAATCCAACGTTAACACACTCCGTTCTGTGTGTGATTGATCACAAGAGATTCAAGTTGATTGTGTGCAGGTGATGATTGAAGATTAAAGAAGATTTGAAGACAAGAAGATTTTTTGGGTTCATAATCTTTGGTGTGCACAATACTTGTTTCGGCTGGAAAGGGATCCAACTATAATCGGTTTATCTTTGTGATAGATTGGATTGATTAGTTGAGTAGATCGGTATCAATACACTTCTTTGTGATTAATAGTATTGATTGCATAGTATAAAAATTACTTTGGTAGTTGTTGAGAGATTGATCTAAGGACCCGACAAATGAGTTTATTGGTTAAATGGAAGAGCCTTTGTCAGACTCATATCACGTTGTTTGAAATGAGTTGTTACCGAACAGATTTGTTGTTCCTTTACTGTTTGGAATACGAACCAAAGGAATTGTTCCAAGTGCGTGACTTATTAACAAGTTGGAGGCGCAGGGATACTGAGGGAACTAGGTGAACTAAAGGTTTAGTTGCTCGGTCTCAACTATACGAAGTTGGTTTGATTTTGTATAGCGGCTTAATTCTGAGAATTTTCAATTTTGTACTAGGTCCCGTGGTTTTTCTGCATTTGCGGTTTCCTCGTTAACAAAATCTTGCTGTGTCATTACTTTTATTTTCCGCAATTATAATTGTGTTTATTATAATTTAAAGTAAATCGCACAAACGTTAATTCCTATTTTACTTGACAGACAATCCCTAGAGTTTGGTTAAGTCCAAACCTATTATCAAGTAAACATACTTCGTTGTTGTATTGTCTCGATCTTGTATCCATAGACGATCACATGAAGTGTGAACCGAGTAGTTGTATTGTCTTGACTCAGTCCATAGACAATCACTTTCGGAAAAGGACTTATAGGTGGAAAAGTTTTAGATTGAGGTATATTTGTGTACCCTCGTCTTTTCAACAATTATCTCCATTCTGCATATCCACAACAAAGAAAACAACCGAAAAGATCGGTTCATTCACTTGCACCAACATGTCTTCCACGAGTCCCTTAGGATATATGTTAAACTTATTAGCTGATTAAATGATAATCTCTGTCTCCTTTAAAGGTCCCAGATTCAAAGAATCATAAACATCAGCTGGCATCACGCTTACGGAAGCTCCCAAGTCAAGAAAAGCACCCTCAAACCTTTTTTCACCAATAGTAATTGGCACTGTAAAACCACTAGGATCTTTACGCTTTGCAGGCATCTTATTTAGAAACATTGTTGAAGCAATTTCTCCCACTTGGATGACCTCGTTAGCAATCAACCTCTCCTTCCTTGTACACAAATCCTTCAGAACCTTGGCATACCTGGGTATCGTTCTGATGGCCTCATAAATGGAATATTTATATGCACCTTGATGAAAGAATTTATAATCTCCTTGTCTAGAGCTTGCTTCTTTGACTTGGAAAATCGATTAGGAAAAGGAGGTGGTGTGGTAAAAGTAGGAACCATGTCCTTAGGTTGGCCGGTTGAAATTGGCTTTCCTTTGGAACGGTTTACACCTCTACTTACTTTTCTGAGTCGTGACTAACCTTTTCTTGTTGTTTTAGCTCTCCTATTTGATTCCCACTCCTCAAAAGCACTGTATTAACATTCTCTCTGGGATTTGCAAAAGTTTATGATGGCAACTTTGTCGAAGTTTGTGCTTTTAGTTGATTCATGTTTGTAGTCAACTGTCCAATTTGATTTTGTAAGTCCTTTATAGCCATATCTTATCTTTGCAGAATTGTATCTTGTCATTGAGCATTTGCATCTTTCTTTTGCATCATATCCTCTAAACTAGAATTTTGAGTCTGTTGTTGAGGCTGAGGTGGAGGTTGTGGTCGGAATTGTGGTTGTTGAAAACCACTATGTGGCCCATAAGGATTAAGAGCTGCAGCTTGCTGATTTGTATAACTGGAATTTGGGTAATCTTTCCAACCTGGATTATAAGTATTAGAGTAGGAATCATACCTTGGCCTCTGGTTAGAGAACACAACATTCACCTGTTCAAATTCTTCTTCATAAGTAGGAATAATCACTGTTGTCATACGTTGTACTATCTTCTCTATGTTGTTCATTCGTTGCCCTGATTGTGCAGACTCTTCCATCTCGCTAACTCTTCTGACATTAGTGTTATTTCTAGTATATAATTGTTGAGCATTGGCAGCCATACTGTCAATCAAACTGGTTGCCTGAGAGATTGTCCTGCGGCTGAATCAATCAAGTTCCTATGTTCTGGGAGTTATCATTCATAGAAATACTGAATGATGAGTTTTGGGGATATATTATGGTGTGGGAAGCTTGCCAACAACCTCTTATATCTCTCCCAATATTCATATAGTGACTCCCCAGACATCTGTAGAATGCCACTAATCTCCTTACGAACGGATGTCGCTTTAGATACAGGAAAATACTTCTCCAGAAATAGCTTCTCATCTCAGTCCATGTTGTAATAATCCCTGGAGGAATATAATACGACCATGCTTCTGCTAAGTCTGTCAATAATAACGGAAAGACTTGTAGCATAGCCATATCTCTGTCTTTGGTTGCATGCCTCAGACTTTTCATCGTGTTCTGGAACTGCTGAAGGTGTCGATTTGGGTTTTCACCTGGATGTCCCTTGAACTTTGGTAGATAATGAATTAGATTCGACTTCAGCTTTTGATTGTTATGCACAGTGGTTTCGAATCTAAACATGGAGATGTCAACTCTCCTATCTTATTCTCCGGGGGTGGAGGATCTATTTCGTCGTCTGTATTAACCATCTCTTCTGTAGAAGGTTCTTGTTGCGACTGTTGATTTGCTTGTAGTACTATTCCCTTACGAATTCGAATTCCGCACCTTGGGTAATCCCACTGTTTCGGTGCCAGAAATTAAGTACCTGAAATAAAATTCTCAAAAGCTAAATCAAAAACTAAAAAGAAAATCTAAAAACAGAAAAGATAACAACTAAAGCTACCAACTGCTCCCCGGCAGCGGCGCCGAAATTTGATGCGTGTCGTAGATGCACAAATTAATTTATTTATATTCTACTTTACTAATGAATAATATAATGATAAATAAGATTGGTTCCCACGAAGAGCAGGGAGTTTTAGTTGTCAAAAAATGTCACAATGGGGGTTTTTGTTTTAGTTTAAGGCAAAGTAGACAATAAAGAAAATAAAGATTGAATTGTACGCAATATGATCAGGGAATCCTTCTTCATTACTAAACAGTCATCAAAGTAGTATATTCATCCACTCTTTATCATTCACAGATTATCACCAACTGTAGGATAGCAGGTACGCTTATCTATCCCCAAAATTCCTTATATCAATGAAAAATAGGTACGCTTAGTCTCCAAACTCTATCCGTCTGAACCACCTAGAGGTTCACTTACAAGATGGAATTCAGTCGAATGCCTTAAGGTTTATGAACTTAGGTTTGATCCTAGCAGTTAAACTCAGTACGCTCAGTCACTCAAGACTCCGTGACAATATTTTTCCCCTGAATTTTTATTGTCGCTCGGCAAAATCACGGACAGTCTGATTGCCGTGAGTTTTTAAACTCCCTGACTTTCACTTTTCCTCCCAGAACTTCCACGGATACTCTGGTAATTGTGAGAAAACTATTCTTCTGTGTTTTAATTTTCCCGGTATCTAACTCTGTTCACAGCTCAGCTTCTCGTCACTGCCAAACCAACAACTTCCTCTATTCAGTCGAGCAACACCTCATATCATCATTACTAGCACCACTACCATTAATGGTTGTCGAGGGTATTATTACCTATTCGAATCCATAAAGAACTCTACCACAATACCATTCCATCTCACCAATACTTCTTATTCCTACCCGCAGTCACCAGCTCGAGCAACAACAACATACTTTCCATCTCCATTAACAACCAACTGAACTTCATAATTTCTTCCATCTTCTCCACGATTCACCATCTATTGGCTCATTCCACTGTTGTTATGTTTCCCAGCCTCGTCAACTTCCAATAGAAACAACCAAATATTTGTCTTTACAGTAGGTATAAGACTTCAACAAATTTCCCTGTTCGATCCTGACCAAACTCTGCATCTCTCGGGTTCCTCCTTCCATCCGATAATGGCAGCAACCCAGTTCTTGGTCAATAGCCATCTCCTCCCTATTCAACTCTGCCACAAACTTTCGAGCTTCTACTCCACCGAGTACCACAGTATCTCAAATTGCATCAATAACTGCTATCTGATAATTGCAGCATCTCACAAAACTTCTTGGAACTGATCGTTGGTGAAGGGGACGATGATGGTGGCAGACCCGAGAAAAATAATTGTTTGCCTTTATCATTATAATTCAATTTTCAGTGTTCCAATATTGACATATAAATTCATATTATATGGCTTCCCTGAGTAATGCATCCAGGCGCCTATATAAATTCTGTGCATCTCCACTTTTCGACAACTTCGACTTGCTTCAAATGCTTGTAGATTCTTCATATGACTCGGATTTCTTGCAAACTATCCTAAGATCCAGGAAAACTTTATTCATATTGTTTCTGGTGGAATCGTCTATCCGGAGAGAAAAGTACCTTAAATAAGCGAAATCCCTTATGACCGCTCATTTAAAGACTTCTGTGGGGTCAAGAAGATCTATGAGTACTGTTGGTGGGAAATTAGATAATTTCATTGTTATTTTAATTTTCGATTATTGATTTGATTGACTAACGGTTGTTGCTCTGATTGCACCTAGTTTGATTGTTCTTGTGAGCCTTCTCTTATGACATAAGGGTCCCTCAAACTAGATCAAAGTATTGACGGGATCTCTAAAACTGTTTTTAGATCTTAATGATCAGTGCATAATGTTAGAGCACTGCTCGGTCGAACTCGCAAGAGTTGCTATATCAAGCTTGTTTGTCAAGTTTAGTTGATCAAAATTATAGTCTTGATTTCTAGTCTACTTATAGGAGTTTCAGAATAGGATAGATTGTGTAGATGAGATTTACACGTCACGACGCTTACAATTGAAGACTAAGATATACTGAAGAGCTCGGAGGAACTTCATCAACATAAGGTATGTGGAGACTAAAATTCATTTATCACTCAGAAGTATATTTTATTCTATTCTATCTCCTATTGAGACAAAAGTCGTATAGTGCTATAGACTTTCATATCATACACATTTGTTATTTCGAGCTGAGTATAACTCGCTTATCTTTTACTTTAAATATGTGTTGGTAGATTTTTGCTTTAGCTACATGCATCATTATTCTTGACGAGTTTAGTTGGAAACAATTTATTTGTTGAGAGCTAAATAATAAGTCAAAAGATGATCATGTGGAAATTTACTTGAAACATCTTACATGATTTGTGTGAGACAATCATTTGATGTCGACTTGGAAAGTTTCGTATTGATCATTCGATCACTTGAAAATTGCTTATAAGCTAATGGTTTGTGTGAGACAGCCATTGTCATCTTCTAAGAATGTTTTAATGATTGAAATGGGAGTTCAGAACTAAAACCCATGTTTAGAAAACATCACAATATGCATTCTTAGTGTACAAACTGTATTGGTATGATTCAGGTCCGGAAACCAAGTTTGCACACCAGTATGCGCACGATTTTAACTGTTAAAATCCGGGAACCAAGTTTGCATACTAATATGCGAACGGTTCTACCTGAGTTAGGTCTGGGACGAAAGTTTGCGTACCCGTTAGCAAACTTAGTGGTAAAAGTTCTAAAATCGGTTTAGTATGTTTACATACTCATGAACAAATACATTTATGAAATAAGAAATGCAATCTTTGCAAATCGTGGCTTAATGTTCATGAACTGATTCTTGTACTTTGTACATTACGAATCAATCCGATTTTGCTTCAATTGGATCATATATACTTCTATGTGATTGTCAACAATTGAAAAACTCTATGAAACACAATTAGATTCATTTTATTATCTTTCATGATTGATTGATTATCATAGTTGATCTAGATGTGTTAGATGAATGTGGTTAAGACAAAAGTGTTCATATGCCTAACTTTGGTTAACTATTATTGAGCCAACTTAATATACACGTTTAGGTACGGGTACCCATATCTAAATGAAAGTATATTTTTTTAATTTCTGTGTGACAAGCTAAGACCATCTAATGGTGGAGAGATATTGCTTTGGTTTCAAGCAGACTTAGCTTCTGTAACAGACAAGAAATTTTGACTTCTGCAGGATCGGGATCCAACCCGACTGGCAAGGCCAAACCACCATGTCCATTACTCGAAGAAGGAAAAGAAAAATAACATAAAGATGATACGTAATAATATTCATTCATTTTAAAAATTCAGCAACAATAAAATTTTCATAAGATGAAAGTTCAATGGTTGTAGCTGCGACAACGTGAAAGAAGAGAAAATATCTTTATAATCCTTTAATATTGTGGGTACTACAAAAGATGGATCAAAAACACATATATATATACACCATCTTAGTAGATATTTTACAAAAATCATTTTCTGATCAAGAATTGAAATGTAAAGAAAATCATTCATTCCATAACTTTACTTTAGGATAGAATACAGTTCTGAACTCGCAAGAAGAAATGCATAAAGAAAACGAACTTAAAAAACTTGGTTTAAAGTTTTAAACAAGACCCAAATGACCCTAAGGAGGTGTACATTGCACAGTACACTAAAGTACACTGTAACTTAAAGAAAAGATATTATATACAAAATTATCTAGATTTGCCGATAAATTTGACAACAAAAAGAAAGTTACGGACCTGCCAATAAAGAAATTCCAAGTAGGTAGTAATACTAATTTAAAACATATTAAATTTATAAAGGAACATGTGCACAAGCATGAACTCAAAGTGAATTATTAAAAACATAATGTATACACAGTGAAATCCAAGTACACCATTTTCTTAAAATTACATTCAATAAACATCATTTCCCATCACCATTTATGTTCATATAACTACTAAAAACTTAGGCATAGATGAGTGGGGATCCAAATAGATAGAAATATGAATAAGGGGATCTGCTAGTATATTAAGGTTCAAATAAAGCGGAGTTCCAACTAGATAACGATATATAAACTGAGACATGCCGACACGCGATCACAAAAGAAGGTTCTGTATGCAGTATATATACATGTCCAAAATCAGACCTTATATTTAAGACCATAGCTTATAAATTTACACAAAAAATGGATAAAAACACATATTCAAGACCAACATAAGATTACTCCGTGATATACGATATCATATAAGCTTACAAAATACTAACTTTCAAAGCTTTCAGGCTCCTTGTAAGCTCTGCTCAGCTTACTGCAGCACCCTCTCTTCGTACTCTGTGCGGGGGTGGGGGGTGGGAGTGGGGGTAAGAAAAACAAAACGGGAGTGAATGTCCGATAGGAGTTACGACATCATCATAATAATAGCGACATGAAAATATATATACGCACAAACATGGAAAAACAAAAATGATAAAATAGAGAAAGAAATCCTTATGCAAGTACCATTCAAACAATTTTCAGAAATAAATTTACTCTACTATTCATGGACAAAGCCACCGTCAGGGTAGTCCTGGTTACCAGCCATCGTTGTCGCAACGATCTTCCGGGTAGCCACCGAGGTGGTGGGGTGCCATTTAGACCCGACGTTCCTAAAGTAGATTCGCTTAACTTCCAATCGTGCTCAAACGATTAAATGTAAATTCACATGTACATTTTGAAATAATAAGATAGCTATGAAAACCAAATGATTAACCAACACTAGTTTAAATGCGGAAGTTTCAAGTTTTACTAAGAAGTCAGTTCCATAAGAACAATCCAATAATTATACGACCTTCGTTAAATCATAAATTACAACAATTCATACAAGAGGATGGAAAAAAGAACCATTAGCAACAGAAAGGTAGTAAAATTATAAACAAACATGGTGTAGCGCCCCCAAAGCTAGCAGCTGACTAATCCAAGAGATTAATGAATAAAGAGGCACTAAGGATCTAAAACATTTACTTAAACATTCAATTAAGAAAAACTACTACAAAACTTAACCCAGAAACTAGCCCCGCTCTGAAGTATATATATACAAGAACTCCTCTCAAATGATACTTATACAATAGTCATTTGGTTAAGAAATATAATATACAACATAATAACATAACAGAAATTAACCAACTAACGAAAAACAACCCTTGAAGGTTTCGTTGCGCAACTCTGATCTGTCTCTGAAACTGAAAGTGGGAATGGGTGAGCACATCATCCGTAAAAAGGGTTCCCAGTAGAAATAACATTTAACTTTCAATAAATCATGGGCAATACTTGGAAAACAATACATGCTTTCCCAAACATTAAAAAGTGACCAAGTCACTGAAATAAACAAACATGTATATG
This sequence comes from Papaver somniferum, assembly GCF_003573695.1. Lineage (NCBI taxonomy): Eukaryota > Viridiplantae > Streptophyta > Magnoliopsida > Ranunculales > Papaveraceae > Papaver > Papaver somniferum. The sequence goes on along the minus strand of NC_039358.1, from coordinate 27,675,232 downwards.
GACAAACTCCTTCTTCAAAAAATTTATAATATGGTTGTAAATTCTGATCTCGCAAACTCACACCTAATAGCATATATGGATGTCGACAATTCCGAACTCGCAAACTGATGACCAATATAAACATAAAAGCTCGAAAGTAAGTAGGTATAAATGTGAAGGAGTGTATCCTATATACCACAAGTGGAAATTCTTATTTCCCATAACAACTCATATTTACAAAAAAAAACATTACAAGTCCTTTCCAAATCTTGGAAAGATTAAAAGAATCAATAGAACTATCAATAATACAAACTAAACAATGCAAGGAATGCACGAACAGGCAATGCATGAGTTTGTTAAACATAAACTTTTGTAAAAGCAACAACAATGGTTTCAAAAAAGTTAAATGTAAATTCCCACCTCTTTTGATGACAAGCCACGCCTACAACGAGGTCCATGATCCACTGGTTCATCCTTTGAATCGATCGTTGTTAATAACTAACTGTTAATCACACAAGAACTCTAAGAATCTAGCCAAAATGGCTCACATAAGAATCGTACAATCTATCTAATGGTTCCAAGCTCATTTATGGTTCTACACCTTTTCATTCTCTATCGTTAGCATAGTTAAGGTTTAGTAATTCATTTGGGTTTGTTCTATAGTCCATTAGATATGTCTTATGAATATTTACAATTTTGTAGAAAGAACCAAAGACTAATTCAGACCACAAGTGGTCCAAATCATGTTCATAAAGAAAACTTGCTATATAGCCAAATTGACTAAACAAGACCATTAACTAAGGTCCAGTCCATCTGAGTCAACTAACGGTCAAACTGATAGTCACAGGTCAACTAACAGTCAACGTCTAAGTCCAGGTCTAAGGTCAAGTCAACGGTCAATGTGTCAGAGTAAAGTCAACTGGTTAACTCAGTTAACTAACTGAGCCAAGCGAGTCAAAACCGAGTCTACAGAAACAACTCAGTCATACCGTAACATTCAGATAAGTCAGCTTAACTGACTGGGATGATTAATAGGCCTAAACTCAAGGTTGCACAAGTTCATACAATTCAACAACTACAATTCTTAACAATAAACTTTTCTCAAATCAAATTTCATAATTCATTTACAAATACAACTTCAGTTTACCTGCAATTGCAGCTTTAAACCATACTGATCATCCCAACATCATTCATACAATCTCAGATTACTACCACTTGCAATTCCAATCCCTGACAATATTCAACACTTTAACTCCTTTGCAGTTACAACCCTAAGTAACAACCATAACACCAACTGCATTCATTAACTTCAACTGTAACTCAATCAATAGAACTACTAACATCCAACACACTAACACCATTCCATGTACATTTACCTAATCTCCATCAGTTCAACAAGTTGCAACTGTAACTCTCAAAACATTTCCTAAACCTCCACTAGCCACTTAGATTTCATTCCTCCACTAATTCCATGAGTTGCAACACCAACACCACTAACAGTTCAACTTAGCTCAACACTAAGATAATCTGCATCCACACCAACAACTTCTACAGTTCATCAACACCACTACAACTTGTAAGTCGGTACAAGCATATACATCTGCAAATTCATTTCCACTGTCCATTTAGTATTAACACTTGCAACACAGCTCACCACCTCCAAGAATATAACCACAGTAGTACATCCTTCAACTCTGTTTCAATCCTATTTCAGAAAAACAAACCATCAACCATAATTACCTGTAACATCAACTCTATATCCACCAGTTCCATTCTATAGTTATCTCAACCTTAGTTTCATTACACCTTCATCAACATCTCATAGCTCATCTCAAAACATCTCATAGCGCATCTCAAACTCAAATATAAACACATCCCAATTACTATAAACATTCAAATCAAAATATTAAAATTGAGACAATTAGAGACTTACCCAACAATTCGTATTCTCTGAATTGCTAAATCACTCAATACCCATATTCTAACTTCTTCTTACTCACCTTTAATCGAATTCTCGATCAATTACGGAAACCCTAATTATTCACTCCTTCATTAAAACTACTCCATAACTAAATTAAACATAAACCCTCTTTGTTCATCACACTCAACAACCTAATACTCTCATCAATTCCATACAAACTTGAATTCAAACGAAAACCCTAATCTCTAAATCTCCCTGATTTAATCACGAACCCAACAATCTCTATTGTTCTTCATCATAATTCACAACAACATCATCTTTATAAATTCATCATTTAATTCACTCAAATCACTCTCACAAACAATTCTCAACTCACTTGCAGAAGGAGAAGAATAAGAGAAAAGAAGAAAGAAAGAAAGAAAGAAAGAATAAGAAGAATGGAGAAGAATAAGAAAGAAGAATAAATCTTCTCGGTCGATTGGGGGATAAGGCCGACCAGGATTGCTAAAGTCACCTGACCAAAAGATTAGGGAATCCAAGGCGGCTAACTGCAAAATGACTATTTTGCCATTCATACTTATCCAATGAAATCTTCTTCGTCCGGTATCCAATCGACACGTTCGAGTAGTCCATTCTGCGTAACTTTTCGAGACCTATTCAATGATACTAGTTTCACGTCTAGATCGTTGTTAGATTAATTTTTATTAATTAACGTTCGTGTTAAACTAATCGAGTTATTATCGGATAATTCGTCACTTGACTGGTCTAATAGCGCTGACGAGCTTCAGAGTCTTTACATTCTCCCCACCTTATACATTTTCGTCCTCGGAAATCAAACCATCCTTCTGGACTTCAAAAACTCCTCACCTTATAAAATAATCTTATTTCTTATCTAAGCGCAAACAACTAGAAACAAAGCACAAACCTATATGGCTTTCTACTACCAAAATTTGTGGCTCTAAGTTCAATATATTAGTTTCTATTTCAATAAGTCACTGGTTCTAAGTACGAGAGAAGATATTCTATAATAAATTTTCTAAGTAAAATTTGGGATCTATCAATTTACTAATAGAAGTAAGTCTCCCTTGTATGCCTAGTGATACAAGAATGCAGTTTCCCTGTCTAGGTTCGCGACGCCTTACAATGCCTACCTACGTAACAAGTATCACCCGAACACATCAGAATTACCAACCTCACTATTCCCCAGTGCTGGATTAACTAAATATTAATTTATTAAGGTTAATTAGTCTTTAAACTTTTATCATAATTGGTGTAAGTCTTATAAATTTACTTCGTAAAATATATACATAGTTCACGGCATTCTAACAAATTTAATCATCAAAATTTATTTTATTTTATTTTTATTTATTATATTATTATTTATTATTATATCAAAGTAAGTAATCCAATTTCGATTTCATGTCAATTTATAATATCTGATATTTTAATTTTAGTGTAATACCATATATAAATTAAGTTTTTACTATAGATTTGCTACTAGCTTAATTACTCAAATAGTATTATCAATTGTGGTATTATTCTCATTATTCTTAAGTTGCTAGTCCAGTTGGTACACTAAGCATTAATCTTCTAAATATGATTCTACATTCATGTAAAGGTCGACATAACAGATTTTATTCATTCAGATTAAATCCATATACTATATCTTGTTAAATTTTGGCGTTGGTAATTTAATCTGATCTAAATTTGAGTCTGCATAAAATTATAATATATCTTAATAGTCTTTAGATTTTGCTATTAGTGTAAAGTATCCTATTAACATATGAATTTATTTTCTTTTAATTCAATATTACACTAAGTATCTGAATGCCATTATTACTACTTCATGTATATTTGTCCCATTTTAAAGATTTACTGGATCATTTGTTATACTAAACATAATTTCGGTACAAGATTACTAACAAGTTGAGTCTTTTTACGTCTAACGCCTAATAAGTATTATATTAACTATCTAGTTTAAACGCAAAACATATGTTTCCAATTAGTCACTAGTGTAATTTACAAAATTTAACCGTAGATAAGCGTTATTAATTTTTCCATAGCTATTTAATTGTAATTATTATTTTTATCGTCATATATCCTTATTAAAATTTTAGTTCAATTAAGTTTAATATGATACTAATTTATAAATGCTAAGTATTACTTTATTAAAATTAATATTACTATTATTTTCATTTATAATTACTAATATAATATTTTTATTATTAACATTGATTGTTTCTAACTACTCTTACAAGTATTATTGGGTCCCTAAAATATTACTAGCATTTACATAATTATAAATTGTTGACTCTACGTATAAGTCGAGGTACTTAATAAGTTTATATGTGATTTTCAAGATTTATCAATAATGTTAACCTCACTATTTTTCTAATATTGGATTGTGTACATGTTCATAATTTTAAAATAATTATTCTCCAATCTTTATTAGCAAAAGTTATTGGTGTACCCTACAATTTTTACTTTATTACATACACAAACAACCAAACAAACAAATCAATCAATCAAATAAATTTTTAATTATTGATAGCTTTTAGTGATTAAGATTTATCTCACAACCCAAACTAATCTATTTCACTAACTGGCACTGGCTAATTCTATCTTTTCCCATGTAAGATCTAATAGTGAGCTCTGATACCAACATTGTAGCGCCCCCAAAGCTAGCTGCTGACTAATCCAAGATATTAACGAATAAAGAGGCACTAATGATCTAAAATATTTACTTAAATATTCAATTAAGAAAAACTGCTACAAAACTTAACCCAGAAACTAGCCCCGCTCTGAAGTATATATATACAAGAACTCATCTCAAATGATACTTATAAAATAGTCATTTGGTTTACAAATAGAATATACAATATAATAACATAACAGAAATTAACCAACTAACGAAAAACAACCCTTGAAGCTTTCGTTGCGCAACTCTGATCTGTCTATCTGAAACTGAAAGTGGGAATGGGTGAGCACATCATCCGTAAAAGGGGTTCCCATTAGAAATAACATTTAACTTTCAAGAAATCATTGGCAAGACTTGGAAAAACAATACATGCTTTCCTAAAAATTAAAAAGTGACCAAGTCACTGAAATAAACAAACATGTATATGGACAAACTCAATCTTCAAACAATTTATAATATGGTTGCAAATTCCTAACTCGCAAACTCACACCTAATAGCATATATGGATGTCGACAATTCCGAACTCGCAAACTGACGACCAATATAAACATAAAAGCTCGAAAGTAAGTAGGTATAAATGTGAAGAAGCGTATCCTATATACCACAACTGAAAATTCTTATTTCCCATAACAACTCATATTTACAAACAAAACATTACAAGTCCTTTCCAAACCATGGAAAGATTAAAAGAATCAATAGAACTATCAATAATACAAACTAAACAATGCAAGGAATGCACGAACAGGCAATGCATGAGTTTGTTAAACATAAACTTTTATAAAAGCAACAACAATGGTTTCAAAAAAGTTAAATGTAAATTCCCACCTCTTTTGATGACAAGCCACGCCTACCTCGAGATCCACGATCCACTGGTTCATCCTTTGAACCGATTGTTGTTAATAACTAACTGTTAATCACACAAGAACTCTAAGAATCTAGCCAAAATGGCTCACACAAGAATCATACAATTCTATCTAATGTTTCTAAGATCATTTATGGTTATACACCTTTTCATTCTCTATCTTTAGCATAGTTAAGGTTTACTAATTCATTTGGTTTGGTTCTATAGTCCATTAGATATGTGTTATGAATATCTATAACTTTGTAGAAGGAACCAAAGACTAATTCAGACCACAAGTGGTCCAAATCATGTTCATAAGGAAAACTGGCTATATAGCCCAAATTGACTAAACAAGCCCATTAATTAAGATCCAGTCCATCTAACTCAAACAACAGTCAAATGTCAACTAACAGTCAACATCTAAGTCCAGGTCAAAGGTCAAGTCAACGGTCAATGTGTCAGAGTAAAGTCAACTGGTTAACTCAGTTAACTAACTGAGTCAGGTGAGTCAAAACCGAGTCTACAGATACAACTCAGTCATACCATAACATTCGGATAAGTCAGCTTAACTGACTGGGATGATTAATAGGCCTAAACTCAAGGTTTCACAAGTTCATACAATTCAACAACTACAATTCTTAACAACAAACTTTCTCAAATCAAACTTCATAATTCATTTACAAATACAACTTCAGTTTACCTGCAATTGCAGCTTTAATCCATACACTGATCATCCCAACATCATTCATACAATCTCATATTACTACCACTTGCAATTCCAATCCCAGGCAACATTCAACACTTTAACTCCTTTGCAGTTACAGCCCTAAGTAACAACCATAAAACCAACTGCATTCATTAACTTCAACTGCAACTCAATCAATAGAACTACTAACATCCAACACACTAACACCATTCCCTGTATATTTACCTAATCTCCATCAGTTCAACAAGTTGCAACTGTAACTCTCAAAACAGTTCCTAAACCTCCACTAGCCACTCAGATTTCATTCCTCCACCAATTCCATGAGATGCAACACCAACACCACTAACAGTTCAACTTAGCTCAACACTAAGATAATCTGCATCCACACCAACAACTTCTACAGTTCATCAACACCACTACAACTTGTAAGTCGGTACAAGCACATATATCTACAAATCCATTTCCACTGTCCATTTAGTACTAACACTTGCAACACATCTCACCACCTCCAAGAATATAACCACAGTAGTACACCCTTCAAGTCTGTTTCAATCCTATTTCAGAAAAACAAACCATCAACCACAATTACCTCTAACATCAACTCTATATCCATCAGTTCCATTTTATAGTTATCTCAACCTTAGTTTCATTATACCTTCATCAACATCTCATAGCTCATCTCAAACTCAAATATAAACACATCTCAATAACTATAAACATTCAAATCAAAATACTAAAATTTATACAATTAGAGACTTACACAACAATTCGTATTCTCTGAATTGCTAAATCACTCAATACCCATCTTCTAACTTCTCCTTACTCATCTTTAATAGAATTCTTGATCAATTACGGAAACCCTAATTATTCACTCCTTCATTAAAACTACTCTATAACTAGATTAAACATAAACCCTATTTGTTCATCACTCTCAACAACCCAATACTCTCATCAATTCTATACAAACTTGAATTCAAACGAAAACACTAATCTCTAAATCTCCCTGATTCAATCACGAACGCAACAATCTCTATTGTTTTTCTTCATAATTTACAACAACATCATCTTTACAAATTCATCATTTAATTCACTCAAATCACTCTCACAAACAACTCTCAACTCACTCGCAGAAGGAGAAAAATAAGAGAAAAGAAGAAAGAAAGAAAGAATAAGAAGAATGAAGAAGAATAAGAAAGAAGAATAAATCTTCTCGGTCGATTGGGGTTAAGGCCGCCCAGGATTTCTAAAGGCACCCGACCAAAAGATAAGGGAAGCCAAGGCGGTTAACTGCAAAATGACTGACTATTTTTCCATTCATACTTATCCGATGAAATCTTCTTCATCCGGTATCCGATTGACACGTTCGAGTAGTCCATTCTGCGTAACTTTTCGAGGCCTATTCAATGATACTAGTTTCGCGTCTAGATTGTTGTTATATTAATTTATATTAATTAACGTTCGTGTTAAACTAATCGAATTATTATCGGCTAATTCTTCACTTGACTGGTCTAATAGCGTTGACGAGCTTCAGGGTCTTTACACATGGATCCAAAGTATTTCTCTATGTCAGGTACACAATATAAATAAAAGCATTTCAAATATAATCCCATTTGAAAATTCAACCAAAAAGTTAGTCAATAATTGTCGATAAGTAATCAATGAAATAAAATGCTAACAAAGTATTCAAATTGATGCAAATAAATAAAGGAGTATACATGGACCCATAAGTTCTTTCAGTTGCTTAAGTTTGTACCAAAAATTCAAAATTGTAAGCAAATAGTTCAAGTTCAGGCATAAATGATTGAATTATTCAAACAAAGATTTTAAAAAGAAACTTGGGCTAGTGCCTTAAAACAAAACATTAATTGAGTTGAGAGTTTTAAGTAGCAGGGCGGGAAGAGTAATGAAATGTAAATCCCATGAAAAATGATTTCAACTTTATCGAAAATCGGCGGAGTCGAAATAAAAGAAATTTGCTTAAAATCTAAATATCATCATCTGCCATATTGATGATAGTTTTCAAATGCTCATTTAATGGAAAAGCAATGAGTTTAAATAGAAGAACAAAATCGGTTCATAAAAAGTTCAGTATCCATTTGATATTTTAAAATGGTTCTCAATGGGTCATTTTCACAAACATGTACAAGGAAAGGTTGCAAAACTCGATTCAAGACCTAACATAAATGTTGGAAATCAGAACTTGGATGGTTGCATAAAATTTTAATATTAGTAAAACAATTACAATAATTCAAAATTTTCCACAAATCCCATGCAAGGGTTAAACATAAAAAGTATAGGATTTCAAACTTTCAAACCAAAATTTCTGGTTGTGCAAAAATCATAAAAACAAAGGGGAAAATGATGTGATTTTTTTTTTTTTGAATCCATGGTTAACAAACACCTCAAATAGCTCATTTATGGAGTTGCATGAATCGTTTTTGTTAAAAAAAAATGATGGCTTTGCAAGAATATAACATCGAGTTAGAGTAAACACCCAATTCGAATAGCTATCAATTGCAAAATTTGAAGAGAAAGAAGCGAAAAGGAAAGAACCCCTACCTTTGCGTTTCCAAATCCTTAATCGAAGATGAAGGGCGAGTTGGGTTCAAATTTTTCTACACAAATCAACAGTTTCTGATTTGTTTAACATGGTTGGAAAGAAACAATGGTTTTAGAAGAAAAGAGCATGTCGGATAAAACAATGAAAATTGATCCTTCACCCCTTTAAAGTTTGTTTCACAGTATCAAAGACCCCAATATCCTTAGCTGCTCATGTCTGCCACACGTCAAGCATGCTAATTTTTTTTTAGAGTTCTCTAAAGTGTATACAATCATGCTTACTGATATTGCTAAGGGATAACTACTTACTTAAGACATCATATTGGGTTTGGTTAGGGATCAAAGCCTAACGAAAAAATTATACACGTCGTTACACCATTACACCCTAAAAAAAAGAATTGCGTCCCGCAATTCAAATTAAAGTGAAGAGCTATGAAGATTGCTTTCAACTAGTTTCAGTGCGAAACAAAATTTTAGCGCGAGAATGATAAATTAGAAAATTACCCTTGATTATGGAACTTTCAGCTTCCCCTTTGACCTCTGCAACATGATTAAGTTTTCCTTGAACGTTTTGTTTCCTTGTCTGAAAGGGTGGCGTGTTGTTGCGAGAATGATAAGGCTGCTTGGCATAAAATTTCTATTTCCGCGCATTTGGTTGTTGAGTTTGGATTGCGTCTTGTGGATCTTGGTGTGACGGTGTTGGAAAATCTCCTCCGCATCGCCAACAACCGCTGACTTTGTCCTTTTTGGGATCTGAATCAGAGCGAGGACGTTTATGGGGAGACGATGAGTTGTTTCCGTTCCTTTTCTTAACCTCATTCTCATCCCTTTCATTTCGTGCTTTGATCATGCTGGCCTCAATTGCTAGTGCTGCCCTTCAAACCTCATTATAATTCCTATGTAGGTGTCCAATAACTTGGTTACGGATACTTGGCCTCAATGCGTCTTCAAATTTGCGAGTCTTCGATTCTGCATTTGGGACGAGATGTGTGTCATAACGTTCAAGTTCACTAAATTTCTGATCCAGCTGCATAACCGTCATACTGCCTTGCCTCAAAAAAGCAAATTCATCACACTTAAGTGCCTTAATTGTCGGTAGGATGTATTTATTAAGAAATAGCTCCACAAACTTCTCCCAGCACATGTTGCTCACATCTTCCATGTGCTTGACAGATCTCCGCCAATGTTCGGCATCTCCCTCAAACAAGTAAGTGGCAAGTCTAACCTTCTTCTCTTTTGGAATTTGCAACGCATCAAACTTTTTCTTGATGCCCAACAACCACTATTCTGCCTCGGTAGGCTCTTCCGTCCCACTAAAGTTTTTTTCTTTACCTACCACCTTCTTGAATTCCTTTAAGTACGTAGTTTTTCTCATCCGCTTAAGGTTATTAACGGTATTAGCAATAATGTTGACAGAACCCAACAATTTTTCAAAACCATTCTCAAGGCGTGTTGTCCTCTTGCTGAGATTTTTTTTTTCTTGCATACAAAGTTTGATGTTATAGATTTTGAGTACCTCGACATCTTCAAAAAAAATAACTAAGCGTCAAATTTATAATTGGTTAGTAATATACATTACTAACACACGAAAATGATATGTATATCACATTTATGGTTAGTTTTCCCCAATCCCCAAAATCAACATGACTCTTTCAAACAAAAATACCGTCAAATTTTTAGCAAACATTTCAGGAAAAACTTTAACCATCATATTTCAAATTTCAGAGTTGCAGAAGAAAATAAAATACGTTAGTATGAGCAAAAAAAAATGTCATTCGTAAACTGAAACAGATTCAAATGTGATTCACCAACATATTACTATAGTATTTAAACAATCCGAAGTATAAGTAAGTAAATGTCATTCGCTCTGATACCAACTGTAACGGACAAGAAATTTGGACTTCCTCCGGATCGGGATCCAACCCGACTGGAAAGGCAAAACCCCCATGTCCATTACTCGAAGAAGAAAAAGAAAAATAACATAAACATGATACTTAACAATATTCATTCATTTTATAACTTCAGCAAAAATAAAATTTTCAAGAGATGAAAGTTCAATGGTTGTAGCTGCGACAACGTGAAAGAAGAGAAACTATCTTTACAATGTTTTAATACTGTGGGTACTACAAAAGATGGATCAAAAACACATATATATATTTACCATCTTAGTAGACATTTTACAAAAATCAGTTTCTGATCACGAATTGAAATGTAAATAAAATCATTAATTCCATAACTTTACTTTAAGATAGATTACTGTTCTGAACTTGCTACAAGAAATTCGTACATAAAATGAACTTAAAAAACTTAGTTTAAAGTTTTAAATAATACCCAAATGATCCTAAGGCAGTGTACATATGCACGGTACACTGAGGTACACCGTAACTTAAAAAAATATTATATACAAAATGACCTAGATTTGCCGATAAATTTGACAACAAAAAGAAAGTCACGGACGTGCCAATAAAGAAGTTCCAAGTAGGTAGTAATACTAATTTAAAACATATAAAATGTATAAAAGAACATGTGCACAAGTATGAACCCAAAGTGAATCATGAAAAACCCAATGTATACATAGTGAAATCCAAGTATACCATTTTCTTAAAATGACATTCAATACACAACAGTTCCCATCACCATTTATGTTCATATAACTATGAAAAACTTAGGCATACATGAGTGGGGATCCAAATAGATAGAAATGTTAGAGCATTGCTCGGTCGAATTCGCATGCGTTGCTATCTTAAGCATGTTTGTCAATATTAGTGATCAAAACTATATGTCTTGATTTCTAGTTTACTTATGACTAAGTATCAGTCTAGGATAGTTAAGTGTAGTTGAGCTCCAGACTCCATGGCGATCATCTTATGAAGACGAAGAACTACTCGAGGAACCAGTGGAACTTCATCCGACTAAAAAGGTTTGTGGAGACTTGAACTTATCTGTCACTCAAAAGTCTACTCTATCTCCTACTCTTGAGACAATAGTCGTATAAGTATGATAGTTTTCATACATACACATTTGCTATTTCGAGCCGAGTTTACTCGCCTATATTTTTCTCGAAATATGTGTTGGTAAGCTTTTGCTTTAACCACTTTCATCTTTACCCATGACGAAAGTCATGATGACGTTTCAATCTTGAAAATAGCTTTGATGACGATAGTCGTGAATAACGATTGTTATAACATTGTAGAAGAATGTTCAATGATTAAAATGTAGAGTTGATATTACGTAACCAACTATGGATATAAGCATATATAGTGTGTTCACACATTAGTGTATAAATCCATGTGCCGGAAACCAAGTGTGTGCATATGTGTGCATACGGTATTGGTGAAGGACACAGGTTGGGTACGCGTACCAGCGGAAGTTTTCAACCGAAAATTTCTGCTGAGTTTGTAGTTTGCAAACTAGTAAACCAGTCACCTTAGGTACGCATACCCGTACGCGTACCCACGGAAGTTTTTGAAACGAAAATTTCTGCTGAGTTTGTAAACTCAAATCCGGTAGCTAAGGTACGCATACCCGTATGCATGCCCAAGCTGGTTATTTCTCAAATCGGTAGTTCATGAACTTAAAACAATAAATTATAAGGAATGCAATCTTTGCAAACTGTGGGTATATTGTTCATGAATTGATTCAAATGGATCAAACCGATTTTTTTTCAATTGTGTCTATGAATAAAGACCTAAGAAATTGAATAACTCTTCAACTAGTTCTTATGAGTCATTTGAACTAGTTATGAGAAAGATGAATATGGTTAATATGAAAGTGCTCATATGGCTAACCATTGGTTAACTATTTGTGAACCAACTAAGCGTACACGTTTAGGTACGGTTACTCAAACCTAAATGAATACATTTCATTTGTGTGTGACAAGCTAAGTTTCGATCTAACGGTTGAAAGATATTAGCTTGGTTGAATCAGGTTTTTCATCTAACGGTGAATATTAAAAGCTTTGTTACCAAGGTAACTTGGATTGCAAACCCTGATTTGAAAACTATATAAAGGAGACATCTAGCAACTGGAAAAACTAATCCCCACACCTCATGTGTGATACTAGTTAGTTTTGCTAGAGTCGATTCTCCTTTAACCTTAGGTTTCTTCTCGATACCCTGTAGGTTAACGACTGAAAGACTTCATTGGGATTGTGAAGCCAGACGAAACTAATTCTCTTGTAGTTGAGTGATCTGATCTTGCCATTTTCTATCGTACGAGTTCAATTGAATAATTGACTTGAGATTATATCTCCGATAGAGCAAGATAAAAAGAAATCACAAACATCTTCGTCTCATCGTTTGTGACTCCGCAATATCTAGTTTCGCTACCATACGATTTTGATTATTGTGAGGTGATTGATAATACTAGACTGTTTTTTTGGGAATATAAGTCCAGGTTATCAATTACTTCCTGTTCACCTTGATTTATCAATAGACGGAACAAAAACTCATAGGTTTATGTGTGCGAGACAGATTTATCTATCATCGTAGACTTTTCTGTGTGATACAGATTTGTTTATTAAATTCTTCGACTTTGGGTCGTAGCAACTCTTAGTTGTGGGTGAGATCAGCTAAAGGAATCAAGTGCGTAGTATCCTGCTGGGATCAGAGACGTAAGGAGCGCAATTGTACCTTGAATCAGTGTGAGATTGATTAGGGTTCAAATACAGTCCAGACCGAAGTTAGTTTGTCGTAGGCTAGTGTCTGTAGCAGCTTAATACAGTGTGGTGTTCAGATGTTGATGAATGAAGAATTTCTTCATAATTCGTCATCAGAAATTCAGAAGTTAGGTCTTCTAGCAAAAATGTTGTAGAATCTTCGTCCGAGGTCGGGATTTCGCTGTCTACCTATGTTTCTTCATCCTCAGAAAATTTTCAAGCTTTGGCAAAGAAGCGTTTCGGCTTTTGAGCACGTTTAAGGGCCGAAATCGACGAAACAATAAACTTCCAGGAGACTTTCAGAAATTTTTCAGCTGACATGTGGTCCAATGTTTCAGCCACATATCTTTGCTCGTTTATCCAATTGTTTTGAATTTTGGATATGTTGTAGAGGACATCCATACGAAGAGAATGGTATATGACTCATCCCTAGATTCTTCACCAGTTTCTCCCAGCTTGCTTCTTTGTGCGGGACAGTGTAAAATCATCTCAGACGAGCTTGTTGTAAAACACTCCTGTTGTATTTTTAGACCATTCGCTTATGTCTTGAACAGTTGGTGAAGGATTTTAATGTCATTGATGCATTTGAGATCAACACCCATGATTGATACATGAGCATGGTGCTTGCAATGCCATCTTGTTTCTGTCAGTCGTAGAAACATCACTTCTGAAACCTTGGTCACGGGACCTTAACTGAGGTTGTTCTCAAGAGGGGATGATGTAATGACCATAGTTATATGTCTTGGTTGTAGCATTCGTTTTATGATGAATGATTAGCGTAGGTGAACTTGGTGCCAGTCACGAGTATTGGACTATGAACTAATCGTCATGATCAGTGGACCGTCAGTCCCCAGTATTTTGTTAAATCTCTCCCTTTCTTTTCCCCTTCTTCTGGCAAGACCTAGATAGAGGACCCAGGTACAAAAAACTTTATGTAAACTCCTAGGTGGTCGAAGTAGGAGGTACCTTGATGAAGGACTTAGCGAAAAGACATGGTGGACATCGATCGACTGTAGAGGTTATGAATCCCGTCCACGAAATTCTTCTTGCATGTTGTATGCTCTGGAGGCTGTAGGAACCTCATACGTCGTCGGAATTCGGTGCTTGACCCCAAATTTTGAAGCTAAGAGACCGAGTTATCATATGAGAAAATAATCACCCAATTTGGAGTTGTCTAGGTCAGCCAACGAAGCGTGCACATTTGTAACTTGTAATCCCGTGCAAGTTTTTAGATTTCATGACCTTGAGAATGGAGGTCATATCTTTCATCTCGTATGTCCGATTGATGCGCCCTTTGGTATGTTGTAGAAGAGACATATACGAACATATTTCGTTGAGGAAGTATTGTCTAATTCCTCACTCATTGGTACGTTTTTGTAAACCCATGGGATGAAGTATGTTGTATCTCATTTGTAGAGGTGATGAGAACATCTTGTAGAAAACTTGGGATTGTGCCCGCCTGTTTTGCAATCTTCGGAAAGACTTTCATGTGAACATATTTCATGTCTACACACCTTGATATGAATCATTAGTGCTTGGAGAAGTCTGATCCATCGAGTAACACTTCAGAGAACGGATAGTTGATGAAGCTGGTCATGAGAATGTTGCCCCTGAGACCGTCGTTGATGCTGGATCACGATAGAATTTTCTCCAGAAATGCTTGTTGATGCCGATACTATGGTCGGAGTTGCTCCAGAGACCGAAAAGGCTAGATCCGTAGTCTTTACTCCTTCATCCAGTGAGCCTTTACATTCACGAACTAATTAATGAGTTGAGCGTCCCTAAGATGAGGGTGTAGGGTTTAACCCAAATTCTCCTGAACCTTTACTGTGAAGTTCCTTGTCAGGGAATCGATGTTGTTGCGGTAGATAGCAGCGGCAGTTTCCATTCTGGATGTGATCGGTGAAGAGAGGAAGTTCCTCAGTCGTGCATGGAATTGTGATGTAGAGAGACCCGTTGATGAAGTTCCATGGAATCACATCAGGTTGCAATAACTTGTTATGTGGATAACATTTATTGAAATATAATTGATTTCTCCAATAAGATCAAGTCCTCGGTGTATGTTGAAGGAGTTTGTGTCATCCATGGATGAATGATGTTGCATCTGCTTCAGAAGTCTTATCATGGGATAAATTCAGTTACACTTTGATCGTGCTGGTGTTGAATCAGTGTGTCACCGTCGAGATATTTGTGTTGAAACTAGATGCGTCATTATAGAAGGCGTACTCTTTGATTGGGAATACAATTTGAAGGCTTCTTAGATGCTTGAGCGTTGAAGCGTCATATTCCTTAAGATCTTAGGTTTGATCATCTCGGCCCTGAGTATCTTCTGTTGATTCAGCACTCCTTTCGTTGCAGTAGTGGGATTCAACACTTGTGTAGACATCAGAGCTTTCTGATTTTGTGGCACACATGAACACTCCTGTAAGGCTACGTCCAAAGTGTTCTTTGCCAGGCTTGGACATCATCTCAGTAATGAATGTCTCAGTGTTCGATTCAGAGTTGCTAGCATATTAAGTCCCCTTGCTAGGATAGCATGTGAGGAAATAAATGACATAGACATGGGAGGAATGAGACTTGCCTGAGTGTGGAACCTCTTGATGAATGTCTATGTATCTTTGCAGGTTCTTGCTTCAACCTCGTCAAAGTTCGAAATTCCTCCAAGTGCTCTGATGACGGAATACCCGCCAAATCTTCTGGATCAGAACTTTCTTCATTGGAGACATGTGCAACCAAAGGTGCTTTATCAGTAGCCATCTTTTCAGCATGAATCCACGCTCTTCTGAAGAACATGTCATATCCTGGATCTTTCTGATTATGTGAAACTTGGTTTCTCCCTAGGTTGAACTTATGTTGATATAGCCATAAGTATTTACGAGTGTTCCTTCAAGGTCTCTGATTGAGATAGATCGCAAGTAGATTCTTGTCAAGTGATGCTTGCGGCTCTGAGGGTTTTCAGTGAAATGATGTTGATGGTGGTGTCAGCACCGATCAGCATTCTTCCGAATTCATTTCCTCTGATATGGTCTGTGGTAAGCAGTCCTCAATCGTGCATCTCCTTGTCTGGGGATGAAGGTTCAAGGAGTATTTCCGGGATGGACGTCTGACACAATGTAATTCGGTGTTGTGAACATGTCTTTCCTTTGTGCCTTTATGCTCGATCAACGATTGAACTGCTTCTTTGACTGGTTGTTCAGAGTGTAAAGGTTATGACTGGGTATAATTATTGTGTACTCCTTCAGTCCCCAGTTGAAGCTATTAGGGATCAACCTTCTCTTTGAAGATGTGCTTCAAAATATTGCAGTTACTTGTTGGATGATCGATGAACCTATGAAGGTGACAGTACCTGAGATTCTCCATTTCTTCTTCAGTTGGCTCTCTCCTAATGAACGACAATTTGATTGCACCATCTTGAACCCAGACTTCCAGTAACTCGATCACTCCTTCATGAGAAGAGAGGTTTGAGTCTATCTGACCATTTCCCCGTTCGTTGATGCCGGATCGAGGTTTGTGCATTTCAGGATTGGTTATATTTTCTTTGTGCCTTCAGAGGAGCCTGAGATGTTGGAGAAGCATTCTGATGTTGTGTCTCAGCTTTCTTTTCAGCAACAACGTTTGTTGAAGGCTGGAGATTGTACTGATTGTTGACTAGGCGTCGGCTACTTCAAGGTTCCTCGACCATGCAAACTTTGCTCTTTCCAGTAAAGCAGGTGCAGTAGTCGTTGATCGTTTGGCTGCTTCATGAGGCTCTGAGAAAGTTTGGAACCGGAGATTTTCCAGCAAGGCTCTATAGACCGGGATCATTCCGTTGATGCACAAGTCCATAAGTTGTTGTTCTGTGACATTTGGGTCATGACAATCCAAAGCTTGCACTCTGAACCTCTTCACATAATTATTAGGATGTTCATTGTTCTTCTGAGACATTTTTCCTAAATCAGAGAGAGTGATCTGCTCTGAGACGAGGAAGTATTTTCTGTAGAGAGCATTAATCATTTTTTCCCTACTGGTGATACTTCCTGGTGCAATGTTGTTGTACCATGTGTATGATATGCCTGTCAGAGACTTTGAGAATTCCTTCAAACGGACGACATGGTTGTGCTCATGTTCACCCAGTGATTCCAGAAACCGAGAAACATATTCTCGAGCATTGCTCGTTCCATCATAAAGAGTGAACGTTGGAGAGGTATAGCCTTTTGGCAGAGGAATCCTTTGTGTAGCAGCAAGGTATGGAGGTTGGTGACGGTGGACAGATGATGTCTTGTCTTTTCCTCGATCTTCTAAAAAGCGCTTCAGGTCCTCTCGAGTGATGAAAATTGCAGGTTCCTTTGTTGGTGGATTGTTGATTTCCTCTGGTTTCTTCAGGAGATTCTCTAGGAGGTGGATTGTTGATAGTGCTAGTAGCATTACTTACAACATTAACATGAGTGATCACTGGAGCACCAACACTTGGAGGAGTAGTGGTAACATGTGGCATGACATTGCTGGCCGGAGGAGTGGTATTAGCGGTACCACTAGAGCCTGCAACGTTGAGAGCAGTAATACTTGCGGTGGCAGTACTACTAGAACTTGCGATGTTAGAGTCGGGTGTTGGACCCAGATTGGTAACTGAACCAGACCTAAGACCGACCATTTTTGTGAGAATTGAGATTTGAACCGAGAGGTTAATCTCTCACTGTGGTCGCCAATCTGTAGATGGGGCAAAAAGAGTTGCTGGTTTTTACGGAATTGAGGAGACGGCCGTGCAGAGGAGACTCCTTGAACCGAGCAAACTGCTCAACCTCACACAGATGCACTGCAAGAAGGGAATGCTTTAAGTTCGAGAGATCAATCTGTAGGACTCCGGCCTAAACCAAGACAATGGTCTTTCCAGAGTCAATTTGGTCACAAGAGAGGATGGGTCGATCTGTAGGAGGGAAGCTGAGAAATGTGTGAGATCAATGGTGATCAAAGATTGTAGGTATGTTGTGCATTCTGCGCGACGAAATAAGATATATAAGCTCTGATTGATTGAATTTGCTCTGTTGAGAGTAATTGCTCAGACGTTGAGTTCTTAATCTCTTGTTGCTTGTTGACGAGAGATTGTCTCCTTTTTCAATCATGATTCAGAGACTTATTTATATTGCTAGAATTGTAAACACCTTGATCCCATGAAGTGTGACAGTTGCTGGAGTCAAAGAGTGGGAAAGTGAAAATCGTGTGAAAACCAGTTGCTCGTCGTGCGGAGACTTGGTTGATTTTCTACCCACTACTTTGCTAACTCCTCTAACTGCTTGCACGACTTGCTCACATTCTCATCGTGTATGAACAAGTGTTGTAGACCGCCAGACCAAAATCCTAGTTAATATCCCCCCATATAACACGATTGATGTCTCGTGATTGTGGAGTCTGCAAGGCAGACATGTATTTATTTAGTCAGTTGCTGACTTTATGGGACTATGAGTCCTTGTATTGCTGAGTCGAACGTGATTTGAAAATGTTCTAAGACTCATGAATCGAACGTGTCTGTTGAGACAAAGGTATAATTCTTGAGTAAATGTTGATAGTTAAGGTGAGAAAATATTGCTCATTCGATGGATTTTTGAATATTCCTTAGTCTGAGCAAATATTGCTCGTTTGATGAATTATTGGTAACGGGACCAAATAAAATATTAATTTAAAATACTGGCAATTGAACCGAGTATAATTAATTAAAATGTCGATCACAGGATCAACATAAAATTATTAGTGTTTGAATTTGCTCAGAATTATGTTTTGTAGAGCTTTGGATTCGAAACCCTAATTGCTGATCAATTGATGATTTATTGAAAATCAACCACAGAGTGAAGGAGGGACCGGCTACATGGGATGATGAATCGACCATGTAACGCCCAGATGCTCGAGTTAGCAAAATACCAAAGTCTCTTGAAGACAGTTGGTGAAAAGATGATTAAATGTTGGTTTAATCCTTCATTAAAATAATGTTCATCTGAGCCTTAGGTGATAAAACCTAATTATGAAGAGATGAGGGACCGACCAAGGGGTCATGAAACCGGCCCTGGTTGGTCATGGGACCGACTGACGATCCTTTTATGAAATTCCAAATTGTTTGGAAGAGTTTGAACCTAATGTGAACAAATTAGGTCAAATGATGAAAATGTGTGGGACCGGACTCTTGCAAGACAAAGAGACAACCTTGGTCGGTCAAGATAATATGCTCATGTCAGCAAAGTGTTCGCATCTCAGTCCTGAAAATTTTGATATTTTCTGATGTGCGTTTGAGCAACTTTTAGAGAAAATACGAAGAAATCAAGGTTTTTGTTGAAACTGAGGAAACTTCGTAAGATGAAGGAAATAATAATAATAATTAAGTAATCATGAAGTGTGGGACCGGCTATGGCTAAGGCATGGTCGGACGGCCAATAAGCCCGGTCTCATGACACTTTTCCTAATTTATTGTTATTTTCATGATTTTAGGGAAATACCATGAAGTCAAGGAGTTTGTTGAAACTAAGGAGTTTCCTTGAAGTGAAGGAGTTTCCATGAGATGAGGGAAACAACTAATAATAATAATAATGTATAAATTGACGTTTAATCCCATATTAGTTGGGATTTAGACACTCTAGTCCAGCGTTTTCAGGCCTAGTACTCGCTAGTCCAAATTTACAAAACCTGGAACAATTTAGTCCTTTTTTAGACGAGTTAGTCCAAATGGAAGCCGATTTAGGAAATGCGATTTTTCGTTATTTACCTAGTTACCCTTTTGATGTTTCAGTATTCAATTCTTTTAGATCTTTAGATTTTCTTTTGGAGAGAGACAAAACCAGAAACGATTTAGTATTGTTGTTCTTCAGCTGAGATTCTTACTTCGTGTCACCGTTTGATCTTTTTCGTTTTATGTTTATTTGATTGATTTCTTCATTTGTTCTTCTTCGATTTTCAAGGTTTGATTTATTTATGGAAATCTCAAATTTAGTTTATTCAACTTCATTTAGTCCTCGATCTTGTTTTGTTTAATGTCGTTGATATGTAAATCGCAGGAGTGAGTTTAGTTACAACTAACCGAAAGACATGAACGAAGAAGATATGATTGCATCTGTTAAGAACCATAAGTTACATACCTAATTTCAATTATTTTGTTAATTTTACCTTTTAATTGCTAATGTATGTGAATTTAGTCTCATCTCTCTATTTAGATCTATATTCTCTGTCGGAATCCACCTCAATTTGAAATCTCTATAATCTTCACTCGGTTGTAAGATTTTATGTTATTTTCAATCAAATCAAATAATAATGTTAGTACTTTGAAAGAAATGTAATCTCAGAGTCCATCTTATATAATGATTGAGATTATCTCATATATGTACTTTACACTGGTTAATATGTTGTATTTACAAACTTTTTTTTTTTTATGTTTTACAGTCTGACTGTCTGAGCATCCTCAAACGAATTCCTTTGTATTGATTTCTTGAATTCATTTAAGGTTTAATATGTGGATAGTAAAATGGGCAAGTAGTTCTTATTTCTATAGGACTCGCATTATTTACAGCATACCAAAATCACTCACCAAAGTGTAATTAGGACATTTACTACTTTTTTTTAGTTGCACAAAAAATGCAATTAAATCCACTCGTAACCTAGGCATGGGAAGTAAAAAGTGGAAATCATCCCAAAGACGTATTCTCTACCCAAATATTTGCCATGATCTGTAGTCACCATACACTCTTGCATGCCCACTATTTATGTATCGATCAGTAGACATGATAGTATTATGCTAATTGACTCTAGATTCTTTGTTTGATTGTGTAGTCAAAAAACTTGCAAATTATACTGCATTCTGGAATATGACATATCTAAAAGTTCCTAACTTAGTTCTTGCTTTCTTGCAAGCAAGACCCCTAGCATTCCAATAACAATTTAGGTTTGGCATTTCAGCCTCCTTTTTTAGTATACTCACTGTTGGCGTTTCTGGCTTCCACTGTTGTATTATTCTCTTGGAAGATTATGTTTTATGTGATGGTCCAAAATTAATAAGGTATTCGAGATGTATCATGTATGTATGTTTTATGTGATGTATAAGTTTTCATATTAGTGCACCTGTAGTACAAGTGTACATATTGGTGCACCTGTTATATGGTGATTTAGAGGAGGATTTGAAGGTTTCAGCTTAGAAGAACAAAGAATGTTGTAGTTTTAGCATCTCGTATGATTGGGTTTGAATTTGTGTTGGATTTGCACTGAATTCTTGATCTGAGAGTCAGTAAAAAGAAGTTATTGAATGCCAAAAATTTTTCCGTGGGTATGTGCCATGAATTCAGGTGTCCGCATTGGACAGACTGAGATGGGTTTCAGCGATTGGTAAGAACGGAAGAGCTGGGTACATATTTGTTTAGGAATCAGTGACGGTGGTAGCTTTAGGTTGTTGGTTTGTTACGGAATTGGTGGTTTATTCTAAGAGGAATGGAATTCCTCTAAAATTGAAGTTGGTAATAGTTAATCGATGAAGCTTTTTAATTTAAAGAGTGTGAATTAGCAATTCCATCTGATGTCAGGCATGCGATTCTCATAGGCGATGAATGACAATTACCTGCATGGTTCATCTTAATTTATGTTTCTTACTTTGAATGAGATTGTAATAAGACTACTTGAATTGTTGTTTTATTCCTCGTAGTTAGATTTCGGTATAAGTTGATTTCGATAGAACTCTCTTTGACAAATTAGTATTTACAACGAAATTGACCATTTCTTGTAAATAATCGTTGTGTTTGCAGGTTAAAGTTGATATGGGTCAACCTGTACTTAGAGCATTGGATGTACCTACCAAATTACCAACCAACAAGGACCAAGTTGTGGTGAAGGCATGACTTGAAATTGTTGGTGCAACCTGGAATGTGACATGTGTTAGCATGGAAAATCCTCATTGTGTTACTTTCTCCACAAGTGAATGCAAGGTACGCATTTTTGGAGGAAATTAGTAACACCAAATTTCATGCATCATGCCATATGTTCCTTTACCATGTTACCGTTGATCTCCGAGAATGCTCCTTAGCACTTCGGCCTTCTTTAATATATCAGTGCAACATCTCATAATAGTGTTTGAACATAATTTTCTGGTTGGCGACTTAAAGTTATCAGAGATTGGTCCGAAATTTTAGTATCATGAAGTATTTCCTGCTCGAACTAATACTGATTAGTTTATTCAGTTTCTTATTTATCACTGACAGCCTTTGATTCTCCATTTTCTATTAACACATGGTTTCCTTTTTAATTTGAAAAAGTTCATATGATTCTTTTTCTTCTTCTTCATTTTCAGAGTTGTGCAAGTGTTATCTCGTTTCCACCTGAAAATGCGAGTCTGGGAGCGTGGTGCAAGTAAGTGATGCACTTAAAACTTTTTTTTATGCTGGATTTACTTGAGCAAGGAAGTTCACTGTCAATTTTGAATCTGGGTTGCAACTTGTAACTCTATATTCTTAATTGCATTTCACATATCTAGATGTCCAGAGTCCTTGCATAGGTTGCAGTATCCATTGTGTTGGATCCAATGGGATTATTTATTTAGTTTGACCCTGTGGGATTATTTATTTGGTCTTCTAAGCTTGCAGATAGAATCACTTGGGTAAACATGTTGTTTTTTTATTTTTATTTTTTATGTGTATCTGAAATGAGTATTAATGTAGGAGCAACACTAGCATGTGGAAATCACAGTGTACAAGTTAGTGCACCATGGAAAAAAATGAAGGGATAAGCTTATGTTTGGGTACAAATGAGGGCGTAAGCTTATGACGGCTAGGTTACAATAACACTTCCTTTCTCATTTTTTTTTTGGTTCCCAGGTTTCATTTGCTATTAACAATTTAACATTATTGATAGTTTGATTTTGCTAGAATGACTAATTATGGAGGTGGGTGGCCTAGTGCTCATGCAACTTTCTGGTACTATGGATAAGATAACAAACTTTATAAATGTAAGGTTTCATGTGGTCAGTGTTTCATTTTCTTTATAAAGTTTCGGGAAATTTCGTTTTGATGTTTTAACTATGTTAATGTCTTGTTATTGGTTATCTCAATTTTAGGTTACTGAATTGTGTTGATATTAAATTGTTAATGTGTACATAGTTGTACACATGATTCTTAATGTGTACATAATTGTATACATGTTGATTTTTAATGTGTACATAGTTGTACACCTATTAATCATTAATGTGCACATAATTGTACACATGAGTATACATGTAAAAGTAGGTCTGTGTTTGGTTATGAATTATAGTTTCTCTGCATGCTTTGCGAGGGTGTACATGTTGGTGCACCAGTGGAATTCCCATGAAAAAGTTGGTTCGTGGGTGGTTATGAATGATTGGTTTTATGCATGTTTTGCAAGGGTGTACACATCGGTGCATCTTTGTATTTTCCATGAAAAACTAGGTTTGTGTGTGGTTATGAATGATCGGTTTGGTGCATGTTTTGCAATGACGTACATATTACTGCACCTATGTTCTTTCCATGAAAAATTAGGTTTGTGGGTGGTTATGAATGATTGGTTTTATGCATGTTTTGCAGGGGTGTACATATTGGTGCACCTGTGTAAATCCCATGAAAAATAGGTTTCCCATGTTTTACAGCGGCGTACGTATTGGTGCACCTTATAATTCCCATGAAAAATAGGTTTGCGTGTGGTTTTGAATGATCAGCTTTATGCATGTTTTGAAGCGGTATACATATTAGTGCACATGTGTGATTCCCATGAAAAAGTAGGTTTGTGTGCGATTATGAATGATCGTTTTTTTGCATGTTTTGCAAGGGTGTATATATTGGTGCGCCAGTGAAATTCCCATAAAAAATAGGTTTGTGTGTGGTTATGAATAATCGGTTTTATGCATGTTTTGTAGCGTTGTACACATTGGTGCAACAATGTATTTTCCATGAAAAAGGAGGTTTGTGTGTGGTTATGAAGGATCGATTTTAGGTATGTTTTCGCAGGGGTGAACATATTGGTGCACTAATGTAATTCTCATGAAAAAATAGGTTTGTGTGGGATTATGAATGATCGATTTCATACATATTTTTTTGTAGGTGTCCACAAAGTAGTGCATGTGAAAAATGACTCCATAATCTTAGGTAAATTTTATGCATGTTTATTTTCTTGTACACATTATATCGGATAAAGAAAATTAAATTTTTAGAAAATGAAAATTATAGTCATATGAGTACTCTTTTGCAGGTCTTGGAAAGAGCCTAAGTGGTGCTTAGTGGACGATTCGAGTTGTATGCTGTGTGCAAACTGGTGCACCTTGTCTTTGTATTTTCGTAGATGTGTACATGTTTGTACACTAGTGTAAACTAAGATTTTTTTTTTAAAATGCGAATTATATAGTCATATGGGTACTCTTTTTGTAGCTCTCGGAAAGAGCTTTCCGAATATATAAAGTTTGTGAATTTTGGACAAACGGTTCAAAAGATAAATTATTTTTTTAATTATTTTTAATTTATACTATATAAAATTACCGACATCATTATGAGTCACTTTGGACTAAACTATAAATATTTGGACTAAATTGTAAATCAGGAATGCTATATATGTATTTTTCATATTTTGGACTAAATTGTACCTAGTTAACTCGGGATGGACTAATCCGTACTTTTTGACGTGTTTTTGGACTAAACCGTTTTTTCCCCTAATAATAATAATAAAATAAGGGCGTGTAGGACCGTCCACGACTAGGGCATGGTCGGACGGCTAGGGTCCGGTCCCGCGAGTCTTCCCTAATTCTATATCTTTTCCTTGATGTGAATGAAATATCATGAAATCAAGGAATCTCATGGGATGACGAAAATAATAATAAAATACTCCCTCCGACCCTAATTAGTTGAGCTATTTGGTTTTTAAATTTTGTCCCAAAAATAGATGAGCCATTTCACTAATCAAGGGGGTATTTCTAAAACTACCCTTTTAATTGATTATTGTTACTATAAGAAATATGTATAATTTGATAGTCATGTTTATATTCATTACGTAGGTGTTTTAAAATGTTTTTCAACGGTATAAAGTTTACAAAAAACCGTGGTATAGTTTAAGAGATAAATTATTTCGAAGTTTTACAAGTTATTATCCATAAGGGCATTCTTGTAAAAAATACTTAAACATACTCCCCTTCTTTCCTTGCCTTCAAAATTGTGCAAACTACAAATGGCTCAACTAATGTGGGACGGAGGGAGTAATAAGGAATGCAACTATGGCATGACCGACTGGCTAGTAGGCTTGGTCCCGCGACACCTTTCCTAATTTTTTATTATTTCTTTGATACGGAGGAAACACCATGAAACTGAGGAGTTTCCTTAAAATGAAGGATATTTGTTCAAATGAAGGGATTTTCATGAGATCGAGGAAAATAATAAAAATATGATAAAATATAGAATTGGGTGTGGGACTGGCCACGGCATGACCGGCCGGCTGGTGGGTCCAGTCCCCTAGCGCCCTAGCTAATATTTTATTATTTATTATTTTTCTTCATATTTTTCATAGGTTTATCGTTCCTTCGTATTTCGGAATGCTCGTTCGTGCATTCAGGTGCTCGTTAATGCATTATTGTTGAATACACTTGCACCATTTTGGTCGGGGCTTACTCGATAGCGGCTCAGATGCCCGTAAGTTGAATATTTATCACTAACCCATGAAATTCTGCTGGGAAGAACCATGAATTGAAGTAATGAAATATTATGAAGAACGTAGAATATTTTCTAAGGATTCAGTTAATGAATCTAATGATTTAGAAATAATTAATTGATGGCTCTATACTAGCACGATCGTCTAAGAGCACTAATTATTTAAGAATTGAGCGATTTGAGCTTGTTGAAGCGTCATATTTCTTTTATATAGTCAGGGAAAACATTGTTACATCCTGAAGACGTTATTGATCTATACTAGCAGGCAAGCTATCTAGGAGCCGTCCAATCGTTAAGATTCTATATGCATGTCTTTTATATAGTCAGTAAAAACATTGTTACATCCTGAAGACGTTATGTTCTATACTAGCAGGTGAGCTGTCTAGGAGCCGTCAAATTGTTCGATTTTATATAAAAGTGATTACTGAAATTGCTCAGTATTCATGAGATATGTCGTTGCCTCAGTTGAGAGACTGCATATTCACGTATTCTCTGAGAGACAATAAACTCAGTCAGAGACTCTTGCGGCATGAGTTTTCATGCTTCAATGAGAGACATGGGCTTCAATACTCATCTGATTGCTGGATTAGGAATATGTACAATTATGGTTTTACGATTTTAGCCTTTGTCGAAAAATCCACCATCTACAAGCTTATATATTTACACAACAAAATGGATAAAAACACATATTCAAGGCCGACATAAGATTACGGCAGATAACCCGGTGATATACGATACCATATAAGCTTACAAAATACTAACTTTCAAAGCTTTCAGGCTCGTTGTTAGCTCTGCTCGGCTTACTGCAGCACCCTCTCTTCGTACTCTGTGGGGGGAGGGGGGGGACGGGGGTGGGGGAGCAAAACAAAATGGGGAGAGCAAATGTCCAGTATGAGTTACGGCAGCAGAATAATAATATCGACATGAAAATATATAAACGCGCAAACAGGGAGCAGAAAAAATGATAAAATAGAGAAAGAAATCCTTATGCAAGTACCATTACAAGTTTCAGAGCCATAAATAAATTTACCCATCGTTTCCGCAACGATCTAACGGGTAGCCATCAAGGTGGTGGGGTGCCACTTAGGCTCGACGTTCCTAAAGTAGAGTCGCTTAACTTCCAATCGTGCCCAAACGATTAAATGTAAATTCACATGTACATTTTGAAATAATAAGATAGCTCTGAAAACCAAACACTAGTTTAAGTGCGGAAGTTTCAAGGTTTACTAAGAAGTCATTTCCATAAGAACAATTCAATTATTATAAGACCTTCGTTAAATCATAAATTACAACAATTCATACAAGACGATGGAAAAATAAACCATTAACAACAGAAAGGTAGTAAAATTATAAACAAACATGAATCCAAAGTATTGCTCTATGTCAGGTACACAACATATGCAATGACACGTTTAGTAAAGGCTCAGTTTTCATCTCAACGAATAAGGCGACGGATCGGGCGATAATTGAGTCACCCCAGATCTCACTGATTCACATTTTTCGGCCATGATTTCATGAATCTTTCTGGTTTATCAGTCATAGATAATCAATTCAATCAGATCTTCAACCTAACCCTTATCACCCTCAGAAAAACCAACTTTAATATCACTTAATTGATCTCAAATCTCTTCCTCTACCAAAAATCTAGATTCAATCTTCAAAATCAAATCCAAAAGAAGATTTCCATGGCAATGAATTCCAGACAAGAGTAATCTTTAGGACTCCTGGGGGCGGAAAGATAGATCAAGAGATGGGATTTGTGGATTGAGGAACTGATGAAAGGCACAATTTTTGAAAGGTTTTCTTGGAATCTTATTCCTTTTGAGCTTTGATTTGATCTAATCTCTTGATAGGGGTAAGTCTAAATGTTTTGACGTTTAGAACAGGGTCTATGTTCTTGTGTTTATCATGCTCTATTTGATTATTAGCAATGTATGATCTGTCAAAATCTTTCAAAAAAAAAAAAATTGTTTGTACTTAGTTGTGTAGGCGTATCTTTTGTTTTTGGTTTTTGATTTTCTAAGTATGCTCTTAGCTTTAGGATAGTAATTGGTATGTACTAAATCTTCCTGCTGTTATGATTGGTGTGTTTTCCGCATCTTGGTTTGGAGCTCCGACTCCCAACAAATTTCGATTGGTTAGATATGAAATCAGTTAGCATTTTGTTTTGTGCTTGAGTGCTAGTAACTTAATTTTAGCAGATGAAATGCATTACTTGTATTGTTTGAATTGCCTCTTCTTAAGTTACTCATTTAGAACCATTAATTTCTTCTTTGTTTAATCTTTCATGTTGCTGCCATCTTCTTAGAATCGTAATGTGATTCCCTGTTTAGGATTGTTTTTAAAATTTGGCACATCCAATTTTCTGTTAAGGCTACTTTGATGTTATGAGTTTAAATAACTTAGAACATTATATTTAGGTAGAATATCTTCCACAGAACTTGTGGAGATATTAGAGTCTTATTTATACTGAAACTTGTTACAGAATTTGTTAGACTCCAAGAATGAAAAGACTTGAACAAATTCAAACTACTGACTAAACTGAAACGTAAATATAGCCAAAAGACTCTCCCTGTTTACTTATCTAGCTGACTGAGTTACATAGAAATCCTGTTATCTCTAACATCCCCTATCAAGTTGTACCGGAGCTGGTGAATGTGCAACTTGCTTCTAATGTACTGAAACCGTGGTGAAGATAGCCCTTTTGTATGAGAAAATTGGTGTTTCTCTTCAAATTCATAGTGTGAGATAGTCAAAATACCTCTTGAAATGGTTGTGTGAGATAGTCGAAATACCTCTTCAATTGACAGTATTGATCTGTGTTGGTTAACAGATATAATCGGTAATGGTAATGATTTGTTTTGGTATTGTTGTTGAAAGGTATTGAAGTTTGTTTAGAACTGGTTTTTAAGAATGGTTTTAGTATCAGATCTAAAGTGTTGAATCATCAAACAAAAGACTCTCCCTAGAAGAGACATTTGAACAACCTTTCTTAGCAGCAAACGATGTTAATGGCGACTGGCTATCATAGCAGAAGAGTGAGGGATCGAACCCTCCTGATACCAACTTAGAACATTATATTTAGGTAGAATATCTTCCACAGAACTTGTGGAGATATTAGAGTCTTATTTATACTGAAACTTGTTACAGAATTTGTTACAGACTCCAACAGAATGAAAAGACTTGAAAAAATTCAAACTACTGACTAAACTGAAACGTAAATATAGCCAAAAGACTCTCCCTGTTTACTTATCTAGCTGACTGAGTTACATAGAAATCCTGTTATCTCTAACAAAATATTTTAGTGAAATTTGGTGTATGATGATATAAATTGGGATCTCCCAAATGGATTTAGTGTATGATGACAAAAAGTTAAAAAAAAATTAAAAACCTTGTTGTTTCTTTTCTTTGTCGAAACAAAACTTGAAAATTTGAAAACCTTCCTAATGGTGTCTGTTGTTCTTGGTGGTCTTATGGCCAGTTCCTTCGATTTTTCTTGCTTGTGAAGTAGTTGCCTCAGTTGTGATTGATGTTGGTATTCCACTGATGTTAGTTAACGTAATAGTTCTTATGCTTCTCCTTGTCTCTGTTTGATGAAGGATTTTACTAATCGATCAGTTGTTTCATATGTGTTTGTAGCCTTGTTTTGATAATCCTCGCATAAGCATTATATTCTAATTTAGATGAAGGATTTTTCTAATTGATCAGTTGTTTCATATGTGATTGTGGCCTTATTTTGATAATCCTAGCATACGCGTTATGTTCTAATTTAGATCCTTGCTCTAGTTTTCTGCTTAATAATATTGAGTTCTTCACCGTTCCATCTCTCTTGTATCTTTTCTATTTGCATGAATTTCTCTTTAACTTAGATAGTCTTGAATCATTGCATGAGAAGTTGTGTGTTCTTTGCCCGTTCTGAATGTGGTTTGTGTTTTTGCTATTTTTTCTTTCCCTATCTTGTGGTTGTTTCTCTTTAGTAGCTTCCTTCTGGTTTTTCCTGACTTGGGATGACAACCATTTTTCTAGACTAGTTCTAATTTTTAAAATTTTAAGATTATTTCGGTTCCATGTGTTGTGAGTGATAGTCATAGTTTAGGGCCTGTTTTTTTGTCTTGTCCTAATAGTTACCTCTTTTATGCATCTGATTTTTTATGAATTGTATTTTTACCTACCAATTAAGTGTGCCCAAATGAAGAATTCATCCTCAGTTTCCATTCCCAAGCTCCTCTGATCAGTCTAAGCCCCCAGGTAAGTCCACTTAACTACCGTTTAATATCCTCTTTTCCATTTTGTTATCTTTGCCTTATCTCTTAACTCCCCTGCTACTTTAGTTTATAGCTTTGCCTGCAATTGGTGTTGTTTAGCATTTTCAAATGTGTAATAGGTCTGACAAATGTATTAGTCTGAACTAATTACTGTTTTTCCATATTTTATATCTTACAATTCTCCTTGTAAGTGCTGCATTATAAAGCACACCTTCTTAATTATAGCTATACTGCTTTTTGTATATGCTGTTTTTTCTACAACACACTTTTTAGGCTAGATTTTCACAACATTTCTTATAGGTTATAATTGTATTTGAAAAGTTTTTGCTTGCAAGTGTTGTAATACAACCCCTCACGAACCTAGTCAACTTTTCATAACACAACAACTGCTATGTTCTTGAATCCTTCATCCTAATCTCCTATTTTACACCCACTATACAACTTCTCGTTGCTTCATTCTCACACACTTTCAATTCATCAAAACCAAGCCTAACCTTCTTCGGCACTCAGTCACATGTAATAGTCAGCAAAACCCAATTTAGTTTTATCAACATCAACACCAATACATTACCCCATCCTCTCACACCCTCCTTTTTTCCATCTCGATATATTTCGTTACTCATAATGACTATCCTAGCTTGGAATTGTCAGGGAATAAACCACCCAATATCTATACAACACCTACGTGGACTAGTCTCCCTTCACAAGCCAAGCATTGTTTTTCTTTCCGAAACTTTAGCAAATCATCATCATATGCAGGGCCTAGCACGTTCATTACAGTTTCATAATCACTTTTTTGTTCCTAAAATTGGAAGAAGAAGGGGACTTTATCTAATGTGGGAGGATAACCTAAATATTCAAATATTACTTCATTCACAAAACTACATTCACGCATTGGTAATGCCTCCACCCCCTGAACAACCCTGGATTTGCACAGGTATATATGGGTCACCACGCCCGGACATGAGGAGAAACTTTTGGCAAAACTTTCCGTCAATCTTCAACAATATCAACCCGACTATTCCATGGCTTTTTTTAGGAGATTTCAATGACGTTCTGGATCAATCAGGAAAAAAAAGGAGGAAGACAAGTAACGTATGCTCAATCTCAACCTCTCCTCACAATGATGGATCAGATGGGATTCATGGACCTAGGATTTATAGGCGACCCCTATACTTGGACGAACAACCAGATGGGGCAAGAAAACATTCTAGAGAGATTAGATAGAGCAATAGCAACCCAACATTGGCGTACTGCAAATCCACATGCAGCAGTTACTCATCTCCCAAGAATAGCATCCGACCATGCTCCAATTCTATCACAAGGAAAAGCAATAGATTGGCAAGGAACAAAAAAAATACAAATTTGAACATTTATGGCTCTCACATCCGCAACTCAAACAGGTGGTTGATTCGGCTTGGGTACAACAACAAGATTTGGAACCTACCCTGGACCTTCAATTAAAGCTTATAACAACTGGACAAACCCTCATGGAGTGGAACAAGGAAACTTTTGGCCATCTTCCAACTATGATCAAAAAATAGACGTCAAAGATAAAACAAGCTCAATATCAGTGTGCCACCCAATCGGGTAACGACCTGGAATTCTGGCTGGGTCAGGAACAACAACTAAGAAGAGATCACACAGAACTGCTACAGTGTCACACAACATACTGGCAACAAAGATCCAGAATCCAATGGCTACAATCAGGTGATCTCAACACAACCTTCTTCCACACTAAAGCAACCATCCATCGAGCATGCAACAATATACAACAACTTCAGGACCCACAGAACAACTGGGTCAATAAGAAGGAAGATGTGGTTCAACTCATTCTTGTCCATTTCTCCCAAAAATACATGGCTCACCCTACAATCATAGATGAAGATCTTTTCAAAGATATCAATCCCAGATTAAGTCCCAGACAAATGGACCTTCTTACTAAAGAGGTAACTGCAGCAGAAATCAAACAAGCTTTATTCTCAATAAACTCCGAGAGTGCTCCTGGTCCAGATGGTTATACGAGTAAGTTTTTCAAAAAAATTTGGGAAACAACTCATCCTCAACTGATTGCCATGGTTCGCAGTTTTTTCAATGATCTTAATATACATCCACTCATGAACCACACAAACCTAATACTAATACCAAAAGTGGACCACCCATCAAAACCTTCTCAATTCAGACCCATAGGACTATGTAACGTCACTTATAAAATCATTGCCAAAATCCTAGTTAATCGAATTAGACCACTACTCCCTTTTCTGATAAGCCATTTTCAAAGTGCTTTTGTACCACAAAGATCAATTCATGATAACATAGCAATTGCTGGAGAGCTATTTCACCATATAAAAACTTCAAGCCTCACCAAAGACCCGAAAATAGCTCTAAAGCTGGATATCCAGAAAGCCTACGACAACTTAGATTGGGGATTCATCAAAGCTTCCTTCTCAAAACTTGGATTTCCAACAATCTTTGTAGATTACATTATGCTATGTGTCACAACTGTTACATACTCGGTCAACATAAATGGCACACCTCATGGATATATCAACCTAACTAGAGGTATTAGACAAGGAGATCCACTATCTTCCTATATATTCATAATTTGTGCGGAAATCCTATCTACCAATCTGGGAAACCTTCAAAATCAAAAGTTAGTTCGAAGATTTAACATCTCGAGAAAAGCGCCACCGATTATTCATTTAATGTATGATGATGATCTTCTAATCACATATAAAGCTTCTGCTCAGAGTAATCTCCAACTCAAGAACCTGTTTCACTTTTACGGCACTTCAGCAGGCCAGGTAATTAATACTTCCAAATCAGTAATTATTCATCACCCGAGATTAGATCTGGTTGAAATAATTAATCTGCAGCAATTTTTCGATATGTCGTCCACATCAAAACCCCCAATTTATCTTGGAGTCCAATTCAAACAAGGAAGAGTATCTAATCACACCTTTGCACCGTTCCTTCAAAGATTAGCTCGAAAAGCTAAAGGGTGGATGACAAAGTGTCTGACTCCAGCTGGAAGAATTGTCCTCATTAAAACCTCCCTAACCCCCACCTCAAACCACCTCATGCAAACACAAAATCTACTCATCAATGTCCATAAACAAATAGATCGTATCACGAGGAATTTTTTCTGGGGACATGATTCGTTAGTTAAAAAGCTTCATCCTATTGGATAGGATAAAGTAACAAAACCAATATCCGAAGGAGGGTTAGGAATAAGGAAAAGCAGTGATCATAACAAGGCACTTCTCATGAAAAGAATTTGGAATTTACATGAACAACCTAACTCCATTTGTGGAAGTCTATGCAGTGAAAAATATCTCAACCAGCAACCAATTCTACAGGGCATTGATACCATACCGTCTTCCTCCAGCGCTCAATGGAGACAATTAGCATCACTCGTCCCTACCATGCAACAATTGGTTTTTCATTGTATTGGAAATGGGTTATCAACACCAATAGAAGCCAACTGGATTCCACACTCCCCAAACCTAGACCCAGCTCAATGTTCCCCTATCCGGAAAGTGGCTGATATCATTGATCCGATCTCTCATAACTGGAACCAAGAAAAATTAAACACCCTTCCCAATCATACAGCTCAGAAAATAATAAACATCCACCTACCCCAAGATAGCCCCCAAGATAAAATAATCTGGCCCCATTCAAAATCTGGAAAATACACTACCTCATCAGGATACAAATGTCTAAACCAAGGTCAACCTACTCAAAACCCCCTCCCACCTACAAAATTCTTGTGGACTTTACCGTGTCCACCAAACGTTCAGCTTTTCTTGTGGAAAGCAATGAATGAGGGTCTACCAACCTTCTCTCTCCTACATCACATCCATCTGACCAATTGCGACATTTGCCCCAGATGCAACGCTAATCAGGAATCATCGACTCACCTGCTAATTCATTGACCAATGACGACTTCATCTTGGAACACCTTATTCACTCAACTATCAACCTTACCAAACTCCAATTATAATCCCACATGTATTTTAACACCGCAAACAACCATTTCTCAAATTCTACAACAATCAGCACCAGTATCTGTAATCTCTTCTGTTTGCTTTCTATTCTGGACCTTATGGCTGGCCAGGAATCAACTAATTTACCGTCAAAAGCAAACAACATCAGAAGAAATACTGGCTTGGGCGAAAAAACAACAACAAGAATATTCAGTGGAAATAGAATCCTTACCTCTAGTGTTACCAGGAGATTCACCGGTTCTTAACCACTCAAGAAATGCCAAAAGGATTTCGACAATTTCGGTAGGTTGGTCCACGCCAAACTTGAATTGGATTAATATTAACACCGATGGGGAAGCCAGGGGGCATCCAGGTTTCGCAGGTGCCGGTTTCATTTGCAGATACTCCGAAGCGCGAACAATTACGGCTTTAGCCCAACCTCTAGGAATTACAACTGCTTTAACTGCAGAAACTTGGGATTTTCTATTGGCATCAAGAAAAACAACAGAAAGGCAATGGCCAAAAGTTTCTTCGAGACGGACTCAGAGAACCTTCTTCTCTTCGTCACATCCTCTACTGATCCTCCTTGGCATATCTCAGGGATGATTGAAGAAATAAAGATTAGAATATGGCAGATTTCGCAAGCCGCTATCCAACACAATTACAGAGAAGGAAATCAAGCAGCGGATGGCTTGGCCAATCATGCGGCTGACGGAAGTCAAATGGGAAATCTTTCAACCAAAATTTGGGACCAGGCAATCCCGGTTTGTATTAGTCAAGTTATTTTCCATGACTCTGTGGCTACCACATACCCACCTCAAATTGTAATCTAATCTTCTATCAATAAAATGCATGCTTCAAAAAAAAAAAAAGGTACACAACATAAATAATAGCATTTCAAATATATTCTCATTTGAAAATTCAACTAATTGCTCAGTAATTGTCGAGAAGTAATCAATGAAATAAAATGCTAACAAAGTATGCAAGTTCATGCAAATAAATAAAGGAGTATACAAGGACCCATAATTTCTTTCAGTTGCTTTATTTGTACCAAAAATTCAAAATTGTAAGCAAATAGTTCAAGTTCAGGCATAAATGATTGAATTATTCAAACAAAGATTTTAAAAATAAACTTGGGCTAGTTCCTTAAAACAAAATATTAATTGAGTTGAGATTTTTAAGTAGCAGGATGGGAAGAGTAATAAAATGTAAATCCCATGAAAAATGATTTCAACTTTATCGAAAATCGGCGGAGTCGAAATAAAAGAAACTTGCTTAAAATCTAAATATCATCAACTGCCATATTGATTATAGTTTTCAAATTCTCATTTAATGGAAAAGCAATGAGTTTAAATAGAAGAACAAAACCGGTTCATAAAAGTTCAGTATCCATTTGATATTTTAAAATGGTTCTCAATGGGTCATTTTCACAAACATGTACAAGGAAAGGTTGTAAAACTCGATTCAAGACCTAACATAAATGGTGGAAATCAGAACTTGGATGGTTGCATGAACTTTTAATATTAGTAAAACAATTACAATAATTCAAAATTTTCCACAAATCCCATGCAAGGGCAAAACATAAAAAGTATAGGATTTCAAACTTTCAAACCAAAATTTCTGGTTATGCAAAAATCATAAAAACAAAGGGGAAAATGATGTGAAAAAAATTTGTTGAATCAATGGTTAACAAACACCTCAAAAAGCTCATTTACGGAGTTGCATGAATCGTTTTTGTTAAAAAAAAATGATGGGTTTGCAAGAACAGAACATCGAGTTAGAGTAAACACCTAATTCAAATAGGTATCAGTTGCAAAATTTGAAGAGGAAGAAGTGAAAAGGAAATAACCCATACCTTTGCATTTCAAAATCCTTAATCGAAGATGGAGGGCGAGTTGCCTTCAAATTTTTCTATACAAATCAACAATTTCTGATTTGTTCAAGATGGTTGGAAAGAAATAGTGGTTTTAGAAGAGAAGAGCATGTCGGATAAAACAATGAAAAATGATCCTTCACCCTTTTAAAGTTTGGTTCACAATATCAAAGACCCCAATATCCTTAGCTGCTCATGTCTGCCACACGTCAAACATGCTAATCTCTTTTTTAGAGTTCTCTAAAGTGTCTACTAATCAAGCTTACTGATATTGCTAAGGGATAACTACTTACTTAAGACATCATATTGGGTTAGGCTAGGGCTCAAAGCCTAACGAAAAAATTATACGTGTCGTTACAGCTTGTATCTTAAATCAGATTTTCATCTAACGGTGAATATGGAATGCTTTGTTTCTAAGCTAACTTAGCAAACCCTGGTTTGAAAGGCTATATAAAGGAGAACTCTAGCAACTGGGAAACCTAATCTACACACCTCCTGTGTGATACTAGTTGCGACTAGAGTCGATTCTCCTTTAACCTAGGTTTTTCCTAAAACCATTATAGTTTAACGACTTAAAGACTTCATTGGGATTCTGAAGCCAGATATAATTATTTTCTCTGTAGTTGCATATTCTGATCTTACTTGTTCTATCGTGTTGAGTACTATCTTCTCTCAGATTTGCTCGAGATTTATTACTGATAGGTAAGGTATAAAAGGTAATCACAAAGCTCTTCGTCTCATTCTTTGTGATTCCACAATAACTTGTTCTACTACCGTATAGTTAAGTTGTTGTGAGGTGATTGATATTTCTAGGTTGTTCTTCGGGAATATAAAACCGGAATATCAATTGGTTCATGTGCACCTTGATTTATCATAAGACGAAAAAAAACTTCATATGTATTTTTGTGAGAGACAGATTTATCTATCAGAATACACATTTCTGTGGGAGACAGATTTGTTTATATGTCGTCGACTTTGGGTCGTAGCAACTCTTAGTTGTGGGTGAGATCAGTTAAGGGAATCAAGTGCGTAGAGTCCTGCTAGAGGCGTAAGGAACGCGATTACACCTTGATCAATGTGAGATTGGTTAGGGCTCAACTACATTCCATTCCGAAGTTAATTTCTAGTAAGCTAGTGTCTGTAGCGGCTTCATACAGTGTGGTGTTCAAAACTGGACTAGGTCCCGAGGTTTTTCTGTATTTGCGGTTTCCTGGTTAACAAAATTTCTGGTGTCTGTGTTATTTATTTTCTGCGTTATATTTATATAATTGAAATATCATAGGTTGTGCGTAGTTCAATCAATTGGGAAACCCGACTTGTTTGCTGGGTAGTAATTGATTGACACTCGAACATTGGTTTTTGATACCGTTCAAGTTATTTCTCATATCAATCGGGCTCACAGATTTCTATCTGTTCGATTGCAGATTGTATTGAGAAATAGAGATACAACTCTTGGATATATTTCCTTGATTGAGTCTGACTGTCTAGTTGATTCTCACGGAATTATATTGGAGTTAGTCCATACAGATTGCCTAACGAAATATTGGGTGTGGTTGTTAGACCCCCGATTTTTCAATTGGTATCTGAGCTGGCAAACACACTAAGACCTTATAAGTATGTGTTTGTAGCAATCTTCCTCTATGGACAGAAATGCTATCTCTGTAAACGTACCGTCAGTCTTTGATGGATCGAATTACTTATGGTGGAAAATTTTTATGCATGCCTTTCTTCAAGCGCGTGATTTTAAATGATGGGTTCGTGTTGTTAATGGCT
Source organism: Papaver somniferum (assembly GCF_003573695.1). Lineage (NCBI taxonomy): Eukaryota > Viridiplantae > Streptophyta > Magnoliopsida > Ranunculales > Papaveraceae > Papaver > Papaver somniferum. The sequence goes on along the minus strand of NC_039358.1, from coordinate 27,637,336 downwards.
ATGATCTTCCAATGGTTACAGTAGATGGTGTAACTGTTGCAAAGGATACTAGTGAGTATGAAGATCATGAGATTCTTGCTACAAAGAAAAATTCTGACGGTTTAAATGCTATCATCCATGCCATTACCCCAGATCTTTAGGACCATGTGACTATGTGCACTCGGTCTAAAGATGCTTAGAAACCGTATTTGAAGGGAATACCTCTCTGAAAGAAGCTACACTCCAAAACCTAAATTCTGATTGGGAAAACCTATGTATGGCTGATGAAGATTCTTTTGATGAGTTTAATCACAAAGTGTCTGAAATTGTTAATGCATCTTTTGCATTGGGTAAGACTATTCCTGAAAAGGACATTGTGATGAAAATTCTCAGATCGTTTCCAGTCAAATAAGATTCTAAGAAACATGTCATCATTGAGGGAAATAACCTTGATACTCTTTCCAGAAATACTCTTGTTGGAAAGCTAAAGATTTTTTATCTTGAACTAAGTAAAAGAGAAAAACTTCATGTGTGTTTCAATCTCATTGCTACACCTGATGTAAATTCTTTATGTCCTGAATTGATTGATATGAAGGATGAATTGCTTTAATTCAACTCTTTCACTGTTTGTACAACAGTTAAAGAAAACTTTTAGAAGGAGAAAAAGAAAGTCTCGTAAAAAAAAAATCTTCAATCAATGAAATGGATAAGAAAGTCCACAAAGACTTTGATAATGGAACTTATTCCAAGTGCTACAAATTTGATCATCATTTCTCTGATTGTCCTAATAAGGATGTTAGTGAGATAGCCAAAGCATGGAGGGAAACTCTTGACTACTATCCCGAGGAAGAAGCATGTGGAAGTTCTCTCACTTATTTTGCTGATAATCACACTTGTCTCTCCAACAGTTCTTACTATTCCATGATGACCAAACTAACTTCTCCAGAAGAGAAAATTATTCTTTTGACCAAAAAAAACTGTACTCAATTAAGAGTATGTTTCAACTGGAGAAGGAATCCTGGATTAAAAGGATTGAAAATCTGGAATGTCAACTGAAAAATTAAGACAAGAGAATGCGACATCTCGCAATCGTGATTTTAAGAAGAAGGATCGATTATCTTCGATAAACTCTTTTACACCCAATCAGCATATTACTCCTGAGAATATGTCATGTTCAAACTTCTCTTGTAATAAGAGAGACATGATAAAATACAATGGCACGAAAATCCTAAGTCTCCTTTGTATACAAAAATAGTATCACCCAAAGACGGTTTACACAAAGGTTCTTGAAAAATCTTCTTCTATTAATTTAATTTATCAGAAGAAGAAAAGAAAATATCATAAGAAATCACCTTCGAAAGAGATATTCAGAACCACTCATAGTTTGTGAAAATCAATAAAAAGGGCTTTCAAAACATTGTGGGAAAGGAAGATGTCTCCTCTCAATATTCCTCCATAAAGAGAAATCAGAAACAAGGAATAACGAGATCATCCTCTTCTCTTGAAAAACCACTCGATCCTTTATTAGATGGGAGATATTACAATTTGTAATAACTTCTAAGATTGTTCTTGTTTTTCCCTTCGACAAGAGCCATAATCTCCAAGAGGGTTGTGAAAAGATTTCTACTATTGAGAAAGTCAAAATTTTACTGCTGATGTAGCTCTTTTTTGTGCTCTATTTTTATTATGGAGCTAAGAACCGTTTCTGTGAATATGAACGGTTTTCCTAAATAATGTCATGTTTGGATATCCAAAATTCTGTTAGGGTTTTGGTCAAAGGTCTTTTTAGGAATTTATTCTGTATCTTCTTCTTTTTAAGTTGGAAGATTTCATTCCTTTAACCAAGCATTTCATTTACCTTTTTTCTATCATGTCCTCATCAAGTCTTTCCCGTAAAGAAGATGATGTACGGTTTGTTCTCTTTCCCTCTAGGAAAGTTCGTTTTGATTCTTCTGATAATGAGACGTGTCATGACAAACGTGATTCCTCCTCTGATGTGAATCCCACTATATCTCATTTTGATATGCTCTCATTAACCATGAATCTCGTCTTGGAGCAAGTACGTGCTTTGAAGAGTGAACTTGAATCTTCAACCAAAAGACTTGAGGAAATGATGGATAATCTCGAATCCATGGTTGATCTAATCAAAGGTGAACTTGATGATTATAGGGAATATGAGAAGAGTCTTCAAAGTAAGTAAAATGACTTTTGTTTCTTGCTAAAATAATGTCTAGGAAACTTCTTATGAGAATTTATTCTTGTGTTTTAAGAAGGATAAGTAGGGTTTGGAATAACAAATATTGTGATTAGACATAGCTATTGCCAACGGATTTTCATCTTGAAATGTTTTTAGATTTATTTATTTAAATTCTAAGTTATTTGGAAGATGATTTTGCAGTATTAATCTTTATTGGTTTTATATATTGCAAAAATATTTTACGTCCGTCAACTATGATTATCTCATATATGTCAAAAGTTAAGTCTATTGTGTCATTATGCAAATATTGATAAAAGATAGAATGAACTTTTGAATATTCCGTAGTATCGATCTTTCCATGATCCACTTTATGTGAAAGTACTGTATGGCTCCGTAAGTTTTCTTATGTTGAGCATTTCTAATTAGATTAATCAATAAGGTCTCTTATGGATTAATTTATTCGAGTTTTCTGGATACAAATTGATGTTTCATGTAATTTGTTAATGTCCAAATAAATCCTTCTTTTCTTGTAAAATTAAGGTCGTTCTTGTTGTTCTTTATGGAATGGCATTTTATGGGGGAGAGTTCTTAATTGAACTTGCGCTTAATTGCCAAATCTTTGTGGGGAGTGCGGTCTTGGAATACTGTAGGAGTTATCTTGTATCTTTATTAACTCCTTGATGAATACACCAAGTTTCGACTATATGAAATCATCGAAACAAAGTTGATATGTTCCCTTTAAATCATGAAGTATCTCTATGAGAATTTCATTATGATCCCGTAGTTTTCCTACCTTTGCCAATTTATATTGACAAAAAGGGGGAGAATTATTTTGTAATTCACACTACATACATATGGATTACGCATCATTATGTAAGGGGGGTGGTTTTCATTGTGAGATGAAGTATTGACTAAGGGGGAGTGATACATATCACCATAGTATTATTGTCAAAGTTGTGATACAATTGATGTTGTGTAATAATACTATGACATTGTATTACAATATTTGAGAACAACTGTTTTCGTATTGTTATGCATACGGATCTTCAACAATAATGGTGTTGAGTCGAACACATTCTGAATCACTAGAGTACTTGGAGCGGCTAAGAATTCAAGGAATGTTGAAGAACCAAGGAAATCAAGCATGATGGATGAGAAACGACAAAGTTTATTTATTTTGTAATCCATATGTATTGATAGCTTTGTCACTAAAATTGACAAAGGGGAAGATTGTTAGAGCACTGCTCGATCGAACTCGCTAGCGTTGCTATCTCAAGCTTGTTTGTCAAGTTTAGTTGATCAAAACTATAGTCTTGATTTCTAGTCTACTTATAGGAGTTTCGGACTAGGATACATTGTGTAGTTAAGATTTAGACTTCACAGCGCTTACAACTGAAGACGAAGATCTACTGAAGAACTCGAAGGAACTTCATCAACAAAAGGTATGTGGAGACTGAAACTTATATATTACTCAGAAGTCTATTCTATTTTATCTCCTATTGAGACAAAAGTCGTATACTGATATAGACTTTCATATCATACACATTTGTTATTTCGAGATGATTATAACTCGCTTATCTTTTTCTCGAAATATGTATTAGTAGCTTTTTGCTTTAGCTACATTCATCATTATTCATGACGAGTTTAGTTGGAAACAATTTATTTGTTGGAAACTAAATAATAAGTCAAAAGATGATAATGTGGAAATTGCCTTAAAACATCTTACATGACTTGTGTGAGACAATCATTTGATGTCGACTTGGAAAGTTTCATATTGATCATTCGTTCACTTGAAAATTTCTTATAAGCTAATGGTTTGCGTGAGACAGCCATTGTCGTCTTCTAAGAATGTGTCAATGATTGAAATGGGAGTTCAGAACTAAAACCCATGTCTAGAAAACATCACAGTATGCGTACTTAGTGTACAAACTGAAAAAGTGGGGGTCTAACAACACCACCCAATATTTCTCTTAGCAATCTGTATAGACAAACTCGAATATACTTTTAAGAGAATCAACAAGACTCAATCAATTAAAAGTATATCAACGAGTTTATATCTCTCTCTTGATTTTATTTCCTCAAACAGAAACTGCGAGTACTAATCAAATACAAGGAATAACTTGGATGGTACCAAAGACCAATATCCAAGTGTCAATCAATATCAATCAACAACCGTTAGGTCGGATTCTCCAATTGATTGATCTAACGCACAATCTGTATTATTTCAATTATAAAGATAAAAAAATATAATGCGGAAATTGAAATAACACATACACCAGAAATTTTGTTAACGAGGAAACCGCAAATGCAGAAAAACCCCGGGACCTAGTTCAGATTGAACACACACTGTATTAAGCCACTACAGACACTAGCCTACTCCAAGCTAACTTCAGAATGGACTATAGTTGAACCCCAATCAGTCTCCCACTGATCCAAGGTACAGTTGTACTCCCTACGCCTCTGATCCCAGCAGGATACTGCGCACTTGATTCCCTTAGCTGATCTCACCCATAATTAAGAGTTGCTACGACCCAAAATCGCAGGCTTTGACAATAAACAAATCTGTCTCACACAGACAGGTCTATCAAAGGATCAATCTTTCTCCCACAGAAAAACCCTAAATCTTTTGTTCCGTCTTATGATAATAATCAAGGTGAACAGGAACCAATTGATAAACAGGTCTTATATTCCCGAAGAACATCCTAGATTAATCAATCACCTCACAACAATCTTAATATTATGGTAGCGAAACAAGATGTTGTGGAATCACAAACAATGAGACGAAGATGTTTGTGATTACTTTTTATATCTTGCCTATCGGAGATATCAAATCTCAAGCCAATCAATCTGATTGTACTCGTACGATAGAAGATGCAAGATCAGATCACACAACTACGATAAAAGAAGTATCGTTCTAGCTTCACAATCCCAATGAAGTCTTTAAGTCGTTAACATGGTTTTAGAAGAAGAAAACCAAAGGTTAAAGGTGAACCGACTTTAGTACGCAAAATAGTATCACACGTAAGGTGTGGGGATTAGTTTTGCACAATACTAGAAGTATCTTTTATATAGTCTTTCAAATCAGGGTTTTTCCTTGGTAACAAAGCAATCAATATTCATCGTTAGATGAAAACCTGATTTAGATTCAAGCTAATATTTCTCAAACGTTAGATCGAAAACTTAGCTTGTTATACACAAATGAACTGCACGCTTCTAGGTTTGTTAACCGTACCCAAACGTGTACATTGTTGGTTCAACAATAGTTAACCAAAAGGTTAGTCATATGAGCATTTCATGTCAACCATGTTCTTCTTCACCATAACTAGTTCAAATGACTCAAACGAACTAGTTAGAGAGTTGTTCAATTGCAAGGAAATCTTATGTAACTACACAAGACACAATTGAAGAAAACATGATTTGATTCACTTGAGTCGGTTCATGAAATTTTATAGCCACGGTTTGCAAACTGCATTCCTTAGTCTTTTTAAAGTTTAAGTTCAGAAATCATCTTTAGATATATAAGCTTCTCAAGTTCGCAGACTAGGTTCGCGGACTTAAGACACCGGGCAGAGTTTACAAACTCCAGCAGAAATTCTCAGGATGAGAACTTCGCCGGTTCGCGGACTGGGTTCGCGGACTTAGCTCATGCAAGTAGTTTGTCAACTCCAGCAGAAATTCTCGGGTTTGAGAACTTCGGCAGTTCGCGGACTGAGTTCGCGGACTTGGCACTTGCCATTCTTCCGGTTCTCTTGATCAACAAAGTTCGAAATCTTTGGTTCAAGGAATAGGACTTATACATAAATTTGTTTCCACAATAATGCTTATGTCCATCATTGGTTATGTAATCTAAACTCTCATTCCAATCATTGAAACATTCTTAGAGGACGTTATATAGTTGTTACACCATTTCTCGTCAAAGCAATTTTCAAAGTGATTGAAACATATCATGACCCTAGTTAGTAATTCGGGATTCGGCAAACATACGGAACGGCAAACGTACGAGTATTATACGGTTTTGTAAAATTCAGATTCGGTCCAAAATTCGGTCAATGGGACGTGATTCGTCAGTAATTCGGAACGGCATACGTACGTGTATGATTCGATTTATAAATGTGAGTTCGGCTCTGAAAATTCGGTATCTATATATAACAAATAATTTGTATTTATAAGGTCATAGACCAATTTTTATGCATATGTGTGAGTTGTTTAAAGAAAAAATAAACTTAATATGATGATATTAATAATATATACAACATTAGTTATCCAAGAGGACGTCGTATGGTGGTTTAGATGCTTGGTTAGTGAGTTTGAGATCTCTCTCACCTTCACCTTCAAATCTCTTCAGTCGTTTTTGTTTCATAAAAATCACAACACGTCTAATATTCGGTCGTGTATGCTCGGGAGGCAGTAAAGCCCAAAAAATGGAGTCTTTGAAAAGTAAAAGCTAAAGAATTTATGGCGAATTAAACGGACGTATCATTCGGGATACGTAAAATTCGTGAACGGTTCGCGAATAATTCGGAAATACCACATAATACACGACTTGGGTTCGGAGTTGCAAACGTACGCGAATAAGACGGTAAAATTCGTGATACGGAAAAATTCGCGAATGATTCGCGAATCATTCGCGAACTTACTAACTAGGATCATGACTTTTGTCACTAGGTAAAGATAAACTTGGTCGAAGCGAAAAGCTTACCAACACATATTTCGAGATATGGATAGGCGAGGTATACTCGGCTCGAAATACCAAATGTGTATAATCTAAGTCTATATATAGCATACGACATTTTGTCTCAAGAAGTAGGAGATAGAGTAGATAGACTTTTGAGTGAGATAAGTTCAAGTCTTCACATACCTTTTTGTCGAGAAGTTCCACCGGTTCCTTGGGTAGTTCTTCTACTTGTATGATGAATCGCCATGACTTACTTGAGCTCAACTACACTTTCTATCCTAGTCCGAGATTTACCTATAGTAGACTAGAAATCAAGACTTATAGTTTTGATCACTAACATTGACAAACATGCTTGAGATAGCAACGCATGCGAGTTCGACCGAGCAATGCTCTAACAATCTCCCTCTTTGTCAATTTTGATGATAAAAATATCAATACATATGGAATACAAAAAAGATAAAGAAACTTAAGTAGCTCCTATTCCACATGTCTAATCTTCAACATTCCTCGAAATCTTCGTCACTTCCAAGTACTCCACTGATCCCAAAGGTTGTAAGTTAAGCATCACCGTTGTTGAAGATTCGTAGCTATAAAAATGAGAAAGCATCGATTTTGATCATTGTTATACAGTGTCATAGTATTATTACACAGCGTCAAAGTTCAATTGTATCATAACTTCAACAATAATACTATGGTGATATGTATCACTCCCCCTTAGTCAATACTCCATCTCACATGGAAACCACTCCCCCTTACATAATGACCCGAAGACCATATGTATTTGTAGTGTGAACTACATATTAATTATCCCCCTTTTTGTCAATAAAATTGGCAAAGGTACAAGAACGGGATCATAATGAAGTTTCCGTAAGAGACATTTCATGACTAAAAAGAAAGAACACACATCATCTTATTTAGATGCAATCATATAGACGAAGCTAATAACATTCATCAAGGAGTTTAAAGATATCAGATAACCCCTCTAAAAATTCCACAGCCGCACACCCCTCAAGATATGACCATTAAGCACAAGTTCAAAAGAACTCTCCCCCATTTGATGTCATTCCCGAAAGAACAACAAGAGCGACCTTAATTTCGAAAGAAATAAAGGATTTTATTGGACACCAAAACCATAAGAATGATTTTTATATCCAAAACTCAATCAAATTAATCATAAGTAAACCTATGATTAATTTAATCGGAATACGTAATCAAATTAAACACAAAAAGTGATCAATTCAATTGTTTGTGCTCAACATAAGAAAACTCATGGAGACACAAAAATACTCAACTAGATTAATTACAACAGAACCCATAATTAATCTAATTGGAATACACAACCAAACTAATTACGAAAATAATCAATTTAATTGTCAATTGTTTTGCTCGACATAAGAAAACTTACGGAGCAATAACTAAATAACCAAACAAGATGATTAATTTAGTTCAAAATGCTCAACATAAAGTACCTTACGGAATAACCAACAAAGCTAATCAAAAATAATCAACTTGGTTGTATCGTGCTCAACATAATACACATTACAGAGCCTCACAGTAATACATATGAATATGGATTAGGGATGATCAATACTGCGGAATACACAAGGATTCATTCTATCTTCAATCATTATTTGCATAACAATAATAGACATAATCCTTGAAAACAAAAGATTTTAACCTATCTTCCATCAACATAATTGACAATATAGGCTTACTTTTGTATTTGCAAAAGTCCATTCATCCTTTTACCAGTACGTGAATACCGAACACGAACGACATTACTTTTGACAAAGTATGGGACCTTCAAGTTCACAGACGCAAACATACATATCCCGTAACAAGTTGCAATATCACAAATCATAAAGATTAATACTGCAAAAACATCATCCTCAAAATATTTTTAGAATTTTATACCAAAAACCTAAAAAATAACACAAGAAGATGAAAAATAATAGCTACGTGTAGTCACAATCATTGCTATTCAAAGCACTAGTTATTCTTCCAACTAAACCGAAAAGAAGATATACTAGGCAACAATTAAAACAAGCTAAAGGAAAACAGACTCCAGTGCTATTCTGAACAAGAACTACGATTATATGAACGGTTCAGAATCCCCACAAGACAACGGGTCTTTGAGCTTATGATCAACAGCTTTCTTTGCATCATCGGAAAGATGATTCTCTTGGCGAAGATCCTTGATTTGAGATTTTATGAGACCAAGGTCTGAGGAAACCTTTTCCAACTCAGTTTTAACTCATCAAGACCTTTTACAGAATCGAAAAGCTGTTGTTTTGCTTCCCCAAAGTGCTTAAGTAAGTCATGAACAACTTCAGCAGAAATCATATCATCCTTTTCAGCATCTTCATGAACGTAGGCAAAATAACATGAAGCTTTAGGATGATCTTAATCTACAAGGGTTCTTTTCTTCTTGGACTCAACAACAAAACCTTTGTCAAGGAATCCCCTTGCAAAACCACCATGGCAAGATGAAGAAGAAGACATTCTTGACAACCCAGAAGTCAACCTAGAGTATGCATACGTGACATTCGTAACTCAATAGATTGATATTTAAGGGTCTCTTAGGGACGGGATTCTAGGGTTTTCTTAAACAGTTGACTCGTCCCATAACACGGATATCCGTTCGAGTACAACATGACCCCCCAAAGAAAAATAAAGCCCAAAAGAGACTTTTGAAACAAAAGACTCGAAAAATTCCATAACCCAGGAAGACAATTTTGATCATAGTTGAAGCAAGAAACAAAATTCAGAAGAAGACTTCCTAATGACAATTTACAAACAATATTTTAAGCACAGTGAGTCTGCAATCAAAAAGCTTAGCTATGGACGATAAGAAGATAGCTCAACTTAACAGATGCATATGCCAAAAGTATACCTGAATATTAACACATCTTACTCAACCGGGTTTTTATGAGTAAGCTCTTCAACCCTTCTAATTAATTAGCACAAGTATTAGCCACAAGCTCATCAAGAGATTTGTGTTTATGGTCAAGTTTCTTTTTCCTCCTGAATCTAGAGAGGGACTCCCTTTTATGTGAGAAATTATCATAAAACATACTGTCATCAAAATATGAGACATAGTTTGAGTTCTTACCAGAAGAATTTTGATTTGAGGAGGAGGAAAACCTGTTGAAGAATTCTTATACCCTTCAATTATCTGTTTCATATTATCTCTCATTTCATCAATTTTTCTTCTTTCTTCTGAACTTCCTTTCTCAACAGGAGCAGTGTTATTTCCAGAGACCACGACATGATCTTCCTTTAGACGATGTTTATTAAGACGTCTGTTTTGTTCTTGAGTGTTTGAGGAACTCATTGAACTGACTTTCCTGGTAACATACACAGGGTAGGTACGAAAACCAATTGGTTTTGTCATGCGAATGTCAGTTACACCTTTAAAAATTAAATCTAAGGTGTGTTGAAGTTGAACCAAGGAGTTTTTCTTCAACCTAGAGGTTCCCTTTTGTTTAACAGACTTCTTTATCTCACAGACAAGACATACTTTATGATCACCAGATAGTACGGTCTTAATATCATCATTAGAATATTTCTTCCCTTCATTTGATGTGTAATGATAGATGCATTTATATGTCTAATTTGTCCTCAATGTTTCGTATTGTTAGTACTCGTTTTCGTCCTTATTATGGTGTTTTGTGTGTTTGTAGGTATTTTTTGGAAATAAATATTTTTGGAAATTTCGGACTCTCATCGTTGGTTAAGGGGCACCTCAATTACTAAGGGGCACCTCAGTTGGGCACCTGCTAGTCGCACCCCCAGTTTGGTTAGGGGAATACCCTTTCTTCTTCATTTGAATTATGAAAACCGGCGGGAAAAACCAACCTTCAGCTGCCGAAATTAGGGTTGCGATTTGAGCTCGTTTCAGTGAGACTAAACGGCTGAATTTGATTGGATTTGTTCATATGGGCTTAACAAACGTGGTGTGATATTCAAAATCAATCCAGTTGGACCAGATAATCGGTGAGAAGGAAACAGAGTTGCGTGTTCACGGGAAAAATATTCTGGATTTGGTTTGGAAAGTTTCTGGTGAAATTCAATCGAAGTTTTAGCTTGGTTTGGGCCTGCTAACCGCAAACAGGGCTGGTAATCCTCTTAGACTCGTCAAAGTACGGTTGTATCACCGATTGGAAGAAAACAGAGCATCATATATCCCAATGAGTTATTCTCGGGATTTTCTTTATTCTTGGAAAGATTGCACGAGGTCAGAGCATGTACATCCTATTCTATGACGTGTATGAGTCTGTTAAGAGTATGTTGGATGGATACAGACGCGTGAGAAGCTGTAAAAAGGGAAGAAATCCCGTGACAAGCAGTGAAGAATATTATCGAGTAATGAAGATTATTCGGAGTTATTGGCGAGTATTTTTGATTCTGGAGAGTATATAAAGGGTGCTGAGGGTTATGAGAGAGGAGGGAGAGTTGGGGAAGAGAATAGAGAGCTACAAAGAGGAGATTGGACGAGTTGCAGAGAATATTTTTCTGCTGCTGTAGAACACGAAGAACACGAAGAACAGACTGCCAAAGACAGTCGTTTTCCAACAGTGACAACGACACTTAGCGTGGGTCTTAGAGCAATAGTATCAGTGACACACACTGTGGGTCGTAGTTCTATGGTTTGTAACAAATATAATTGTTACAAACCCGGTTTTGAATTATTTCTCCATTTTCTCCTTGTAAGCACCTTTTTGAGCAATGAAAAATTCCTTTGAGTGTGTCTTCACCATGCGGAGCTAGACCCCATCACTGGGACAACGGAGGAAGCAACTTTTCATGATTGTGGTACATGAATTAATTCTTTTATTGACTTTTTGCATAGATTTAATTGCTTTATGATTTCTATTAATTATTTGTTATTTTGTAAGATGCCGCATGCTTAGTTCTAAATACTTTAGATTCGTCATGCTTTTAACTTACAAATAATATTTTACGAAATCTTTTTTTGGCAAATAACTAGAGTCACAACTTCTTTTGTTTGAGCTATATTGTCTAGAGTTAATGACTGAATCATAACAATATGAAAAGTAGTGGAATCCCGCGTCTCTTCATCTTGTGACAAATTGTGTATATATATTTCTCCTTATTTTCTTTATTAAGTCTTAAAACAAATTCTCAACAAATCTGAGTGAACGAATCATCTTACAACAACATCATTGAAAAATACCGTCATGTAACATCCTTGAGTGATGGTAACTTCAGGCATATCTGTTTTACTCGAAGGGACTTTCGTTTTTACTTCTGAGCATGAACCATCTTTAGTTGTGTCAGAAGTACTTGGCATATTGGATTGCTTTGAGCATCCTTGAATAGAGAGTTTACTCAAGTGATGTTCAATTTCCAAGGCATCTCTTCAAAGACAAGCTTCAAGAGACGTACACGAAGAACGAACTTCAGTATTGCCTTTGGATTTGCAATCTCTTACTACACCAAGTAGAACATTGACATGATGCTTCAACCGATTGAATCTATCAGCTTGGATTCTAACAAGATTTATAATCAATTCACTATCTTCAGCTGAATCCCGTTCATTAATGGAGAGACTCTCATTTGAAGTATAATCGGGAATACACATGTTCGTGTTAGTCTGTCTCATCAGTACAGAGGGTTCATCTATATTCAAGATTGCAGAACCTTTCTATTTAATAGAGTTAGACGAGATAGAACTTTTATTTCTGGTGACATGTTTATCAGAGATAGTACTCTTGTCCATAGAGTGACAGATCGCTACAAACACATACTTGTAAGGTCTTGAACGTGTTTGCCTGCTCTGATACCAATTGAAAAAGTGGGGGTCTAACAACACCACCAAATATTTCGCTTAGCAATCTGTATGGACAAATTCGAATATACTTTCAAGAGAATCAACAAGACTCAATCAATTAAAAGTATACCAACGAGTTTATATCTCTCTCTTGATTTGATTTCCTCAAACAGAAACTGCGAGTACTAATCAAATACAAGGAATGTAGTTGCAGGAAATCCTACAACACACCCCTTGTATTATCATGACTATGATTTCTAGATCTACACTTATTTGATATGAAAATAAAGATAAAGATAATGAAAATAGAAAATAAGACACAAGTTTTACGTGGTTCGATCAATGTGATCTACATCCACGGGGTTAGGGATCTTCACTATGATTGTTTGTAATTACATATGGATTACAATTGAGACTCCATTAATGAGTATTTGGATCTCTCTATATCTAGTTTTTGGGGAAGAAGATGAATACAAAAGAGAAGGTTTACCTCCCTTTCTCTCTCTACAAAACGTGTCTCTCTACAAAGTGTGTCTCCCCTTTTGATTATTATTCTTTCTCTCTCTTGCCTTTCTCTTTATATAGGTATTTACATAATGGATGACAACTCATATATGGTGGGGTACAACTAACATTTACCCTAATTTCGGATCTGGCTTACGGTATTTTCGCAAACTTACAAATGTTAATTTCGCAAACATCATAAATTTCGCACGATCATCATACTTTTCTCACGTTTAAGCTGATGTCATCTGTTATGTCATTTCTGAAATCATGCTGCGATGTCTTCGTGATGTATTGCTAGTAATTTCGCAAGCATGTTGTTGTTGCGAGATTCTGATCCTACATCTTGCCTTTTTTTCTTGAATATTGCTTGAAGTGCGATCTTTAGGAAAAAAATCTGTTGTTGTAGTTGTTGGAGCGATATACGTGTTGTTGGAGTAGTCTTTGATCTTTGTTGATGAAGGAATGAGTGAAAGAATACTGGACTTGAAAAGTACGTACTTGTCTCTATTCTTTTGTGAAGTTCCGGAAAGTTGCAAAGTAAATAAGAAGTATCATCTCTTGAAGTATGCGAAGTATGAAGTATCCTTGAAGAAGTATGCGAAGTATGAAGTATCCTTGAAGAAGTATAAGAAGTACTCAATCCTCGAAATATAAGAAGAACTCTGCGAAGTAAATAAGAAGTATTTGTCCTTGAATAATAAGTATTGCCTCTATTCGTGCGAAATTATTACTCCATTTTTGGTGAGGATTTTTATTGTTCATTAGCGAACGTCCACTTTGGGAATGATTCTTGCCGAGGAGATAAAGAACATAAAATGTTTTCTTGGTAATCCATACTTGCCTCTGTTCTTTATCTATGAAGGTAGAATCCTTGAGAAAATGTTGAATGTGCGAATTGTTTCCTTATTCTTATCTTTGCCTCTGTCTCATGTTTTGTGCTCATGCAATAGTATAATCTCTTCAAGTTGTTTATAATTGTGCGAAATAATTGAGGGAAATAATCATATCGTTCGGAATAATCACATTCTGCGAAATAATCACATTCTGCAAAATTCGGACACACTCTGCGAAATTCTAAATAATCCTGCGAAATTCTGAATACTCCTGCGAAATTTTGAATAGTTCTGCGAAATTCTGAATAATCCTGCGAAATTATGAATAGTTCTGCGAAATTCTGAATAGTTCTGCTAAATTCTGCGATATTATTGCGAAGTTCTGCAATATTATTCCGTATAGTTTTGTAAAGTACTTGTGCGAATATAATGCTTATGTGATGATTATGTTATGAAATGTGTATGCGATGTTTATGCCATGAAATGCTTATGCAATGCTTTTATGATGCGAGTATGATGCTTGTATGATGAGAATGCTTATCTATTGCAATGTATAGTTAAGGTTTGTGTTACTTAGCTCATTTTGCCGTCTAAAATTGATGTAGCTTTAAATTGCTTCCATTCTTCATTTCTCTGCCTTTTTCTTTAGTGTATGCATTCTTCTTCGTGTAGTTATTGTTCTTCACAAGTTCTTAATTTTTTTTCATCTTCCCTCTTTCCTGCACTATTAGTATCTCATAACAGTATGATCATAATATCAAGTCTGCGGCATTTCCACTGCCTCAGTTTCATTTCCATGTACATATTAGCAAGCTTGTTTGCTTACATATAATCATTCTCGCAAGCTTACTTGCTTACTCATTTTCTTATGTGGTCTTATTTTGCCTTCCTAGTTAAAGGTCTTATTTTTCCACCTCTTGTCATTGCGACAAAATCGCAGGACGTCTTTGCACTTTCATGCAAAAACCCATTGATCTTGCCTTAACTTTCTCTTTTGTATTATTGCCTCTTCAGGATTGTTGCGACAATATGACATGCCTAAATATTCTTGCGAAAATAAAGCCCCATGACATTGCCGTCTTGCGACGAAATCGCAGGACGTCTTCACACTTTCATGTAATGACCCATTGATCTCGTCTTATCTTTTTCTCTAGTATTATTTCCTCTTCAGGATTGTCGCACAAATATGACAAGCCTTAATACCATTGCGAGTAAAAAGCCTCATGACATTTGCGTCTTAAGACACTTATCAGCTCCCTAATGGAGGGTGCCGCCCTTATCTCCCCCCTGGTTTCCCCTTCAAGGAGGCGTACTTCTACCATACAAGGTTAGCTCCTCTCATCCAGTTGTTTTCGCAGCCTCTTATCCCTTTTACCTATAGGGCTTATGGTTACGAGACTGCACCCTAAGTGGAGTTTTCTTCAGGCCGAGTGCAGTATAAGCCAAGACTTGTCAAGAATGGCAAGGTGCGCTTCAAACGCTCCTGGCACTCTTGACTAAACCGTGTACCTCGGAGCCTTGATCATATTCTGCACTCCTTGGGAGAGTCCTTATTACCTTAGTCGCCCAACCTAAATCATATGCTTAAGCTGAGAATCCAAGGTGCCTCTCCCGGATGGGCTTTATTGACCCCAAATCTCCATGACTCAGGTTCCAGGGGAAGTGTAACCTTTTCCCTGACTCATGCTACAGGTACCCCCTTCTATGACGTACTTTAGGTCTTACATTTGCCTCTTGCGAAATTTTATTCGCGAACTAGGGTGTACGCCATAAAGGTTCTCCCCATTCTAATCTTAGATTTTTATGGATCTTAGATTGTCTCTTGCGAAATTTTCGCGTTTCTTTGTTCTTTTATTCTTTCATTCATTCTTTCATTTATGTCATTTCTTTCATCCACTCTATCATTCTCATAATATCATATCATTTGAAGCAAAGTAAATATTCAAGAGAAATTCTAATACATTATAATTCTGAAATCTTTGTAACTGTGAAATCTTTGTAATTATGCGATTGTTTCGCATTTTGTAAATCAAATCAAAAATCTTTTTATTCTCTGCAAAAGAAATATTCTAGAGAAACATATAAATTGAATTTTCTCAGTTTTCTGTAATTTTGAAATCTCGCAATCTTTGTAATTTTGAAGTCTTTGTAATCTTGAAATCTTAGTAATCTTTATAATCTTTGAGATCTTGAAATCTTTGTAATCGTGCGATTTAATCGCTTTTTGTAAATCAAATCAAAAATCTTTTTATTCGTTCTTAGTATAAAGTAAAATGTTCAAGGAAGTGGTACTTATCTTTCATGTGAGTCGTTTTTGTTGTCAAAGAAGTGAATAAATGTCTTGAAATGTATGAATTTCGCGCAGCAAAAAGAAGTGTGAGAAGTGAGACTTGAACCCTTGACCTGCTTCTTGGATTTTCTCGCACCATACCAACTGTGCTAAGCTTCTCTTGCGAAATAATCAAAGGTCTTGCGAAGTAATCAAATTCCAACTGTGTGAGAGGCAATTCTGTATAAATTCGTATAACAAAAATAAACATGTGAGAAGCAAGAATTGATCCCGCGACCTGCTGCTTGCATTCATGCCTCCTGACCAACTGTGCAAGCTTCTTCTTTGCAAAATATCTCTGTGAAATTATCATCAACTCTCTTGTGTACGAAATAATCATCAACTCTTTTCTGTGTGAACCAAGTGTGCGAACTCTCTCATGCGAAATAATCAAAAACAAATATGCGAGTGGAAAGAATTGGTCCTATGACATTCTCCTTGCGAAGTATCACACTGAACCATCTGTGACAACTCAGCTGTGCGAAATAACTAAACAATTGTAAACATTTATCCTCATCTTCACCCTTAATAGCTTAAATATAAATATGCGGAAAAGGAACGCGTGAGGTGGGAATCGAACACGTGACAATGAGCTCATAAACTTCGCACATGACCAATTGTGCTGCCTCTAATTTGCGAAATAATGAAAAAATATTGCGAAACTATTCATCTTTTCGCTCTCTGTAAAAAATAAGAAAACTATGTTCACAGGCGAATTCGAACTTGCGACCACGAACGCATATACAGCTCTCTGGACCAATTGTGCAAGGACCTCTCTGCGAAATTCTCACATAACTTTTTTCCTTATTATTTTATTCTCCCATGCAAATGAGAAGAAAATGAAAAATATGTGTCTCTGCGAATTCGAACCTGTGACCTATTTTTTGTTCGCTCAGCCTTGAACCATCTGTGCGAATTTCTGTTTGTGACAGAAATCACAACTTCTGACTCTTATCATTATCTTCGTCTTTACATTGTTTCTTCACAAAATGCCTCTTGCTTTCTCCTGAACATGAACATCTTCCACTGAAACTTCCATTTTTTCCTTAAATTTCACCACAACAACTAATTTTTTTCTCTCACTCTTTTCATGTCTTTGAATTGTTGATGATGTTTACTCCCTGAAAGTGTGATTTCTTCCATAAAAATACCATTTTTGAACCTAAACTTTGTAGATCTAGAAAAATATGAACAGTAGCTAATCTTCATGAAAATTTCTTGAACCAACAAGTTACAGGAAGGATAAATTCTTTACTCGATCCCTGTTTCTAGCGCCAAAATGTAGTTGCAGGAAATCCTACAACATACCCCTTGTATTATCATGACTATGATTTCTAGATCTAAACTTATTTGATATGAAAATAAAGATAAAGATAATGAAAATAGAAAATAAGACACAAGATTTACGTGGTTCGATCAATGTGATCTACATCCACGGGGTTAGGGATCTTCACTATGATTGTTTGTAATTACATATGGATTACAATTGAGACTCCATTAATGAGTATTTGGAGCTCTCTAGATCTAGTTTTTGGGGAAGAAGATGAATACAAAAGAGAAGGTTTACCTCCCTTTCTCTCTCTACAAAACGTGTCTCTCTACAAAGTGTGTCTCCCCTTCTGATTATTATTCTTTCTCTCTCTTGCCTTTCTCTTTATATAGGTATTTACATAATGGATGACAGCTCATATATGGTGGGGTACAACTAACATTTCCCCTAGTTTCGGATATGGCTTGCGGTATTTTCGCAAACTTACAAATGTTAATTTTGCAAACATCCTAAACTTCGCACGATCATCATACTTTTCTCACGTTTAAGATGATGTCATCTGTTATGTCATTTCTGAAATCATACTGCGATGTCTTCGTGATGTATTGCTAGTAATTTCGCAAGCATGTCGTTGTTGCGAGATTCTGATCCTACAAGGAATAACTTGGATGGTACCAAAGACCAATATCCAAGTGTCAATCAATATCAATCAACAACCGTTAGGTCGTATTCTCCAATTGATTGATCTAACGCACAACCTGTGTTATTTCAATTATAAAGATAAAAAAATATAATACGGAAATTGAAATAACACATACACCAGAAATTTTGTTAACGAGGAAACCGCAAATGCAGAAAAACCCCGGGACCTAGTTCAGATTGAACACACACTGTATTAAGCCACTACAGACACTAGCCTACTCCAAGCTAACTTCAGAATGGACTATAGTTGAACCCCAATCAGTCTCCCACTGATCCAAGGTACAGTTGTACTCCCTACGCCTCTGATCCCAGCAGGATACTGCGCACTTGATTCCCTTAGCTGATCTCACCCATAATTAAGAGTTGCTACGACCCAAAATCGCAGGCTTTGACAATAAACAAATCTGTCTCACACAGACAGGTCTATCAAAGGATCAATCTTTCTCCCACAGAAAAACCCTAAATCTTTTGTTCCGTCTTATGATAATAATCAAGGTGAACAGGAACCAATTGATAAACCGGTCTTATATTCCCGAAGAACATCCTAGATTAATCAATCACCTCACAACAATCTTAATCTTATGGTAGCGAAACAAGATGTTGTGGAATCACAAACAATGAGACGAAGATGTTTGTGATTACTTTTTATATCTTGCCTATCGGAGATATCAAATCTCAAGCCAATCAATCTGATTGTACTCGTACGATAGAAGATGCAAGATCAGATCACACAACTACGATAAAAGTAGTATCGGTCTGGCTTCACAATCCCAATGAAGTCTTTAAGTCGTTAACCTGGTTTTAGAAGAAGAAAACCAAATGTTAAAGGAGAACCGACTCTAGTACACAAACTAGTATCACACGTAAGGCGTGGGGATTAGTTTTGCACAATACTAGAAGTCTCCTTTATATAGTCTTTCAAATCAGGGTTTTTCCTTGGTAACAAAGCAATCAATATTCCCCGTTAGATGAAAACCTGATTTAGATTCAAGCTAATATTTCTCAATCGTTAGATCGAAAACTTAGCTTGTTATACACAAATGAACTGCACGCTTCTAGGTTTGTTAAACGTACCCAAACGTGTACATTGTTGGTTCAACAATAGTTAACCAAAAGGTTAGCCATATGAGCATTTCATATCAACCATGTTCTTATTCACCATAACTACACAAGACACAATTGAAGCAAAGATGATTTGATTCACTTGAATCGGTTCATGAACTTTTATAGCCACGGTTTGCAAACTGCATTCTTTAGTCTTTTAAGTTTAAGTTCAGAAATCATCTTTAGATATATAACCTTCTCAAGTTCGCAGACTAGGTTCGCGGATTTAACACCGGACAGAGTTTACAAACTCCAGCAAAAATTCTCGGATGAGAACTTCGCTGGTTTGCGTACTGGGTTCGCGGACTTAGCTCACGCAAGTAGTTTGTCAACTCTAGCATAAATTCTCGGGTTTGAGAACTTCGGCAGTTTGCGGACTGAATTCGCGGACTTGGCACTTGCCATTCTTCTGGTTCTCTTGATCAACAAAGTTCGAAAACTTTGGTTCAAGGAATAGGACTTATACATAAATGTGTTTCCACAACAATGCTTATGTCCATCATTGGTTATGTAATCTAAACTTTCATTCCAATCATTGAAACATTCTTAGAGGACGTTATATAGTTGTTACACCATTTCTCGTCAAAGCAGTTTTCAAAGTGATTGAAACATATCATGACTTTCGTCACTAGGTAAAGATAAACTTGGTCGAAGTGAAAAGCTTACCAACACATATTTCGAGATATAGATAGGCGAGGTATACTCGGATCGAAATACCAAATGTGTATAATCTAAGTCTATATATAGCATACGACTTTTTGTCTCAAGAAGTAGGAGATCGAGTAGATAGACTTTTGAGTGACAGATAAGTTCAAGTCTTCACATACCTTTTTGTCGAGAAGTTCCACCAGTTCCTTGAGTAGTTCTTCTACTTGTATGATGAATCGCCATGAAGTCCTTGAGCTCGACTACACTTTCTATCCTAGTCCGAGACTTAGCTATAGTAGACTAGAAATCAAGACTTATAGTTTTGATCACTAACATTGACAAACATGCTTGAGATAGAAACGCATGCGAGTTCGACCGAGCAATGCTCTAACACAAACTGTGTTGGTATGATTCAGGTCCGGAGACCAAGTTTACATACCAGTATGTGAACGGTTCTACCTGAGTTAGGTCTGAAACACAGTTTGCTTACCCGTTTGCAAACTATTGGACAAGACCAAAGTCTGGAACTAAAGTTTGCGTACCCGTTCGCAAACTTAGTGGTAAAAGTTCTAAAATCGGTTTAGTATGTTTACATACTCATGAACAAATACATTTATGAAATAAGGAATGCAATCTTTGCAAACCGTGGCTTAATGTTCATGAACTGATCATGTACTTTGTACATTACGAATCAATCTGATTTTGCTTCAATTGGATCATATATACTTCTATATGATTGTCAACAATTGAACAACTCTATGAAACACAATTAGATTCATTTTATTATCTTTCATGGTTGATTGATCATCATAGTTGATCTAGATGTGTTAGATGAATGTGGTCAAGACAAAATTGTTCATATGGATAACTTTGGTTATGTATTGTTGAGCCAACTCAATATACACGTTTAGGTACGGTTACCCATATCTAAATGAAAGTATATTTCATTTGTGTGTGACAATCTAAGACCATCTAACGGTGGAGAAATATTTCTTTGGTTTCAAGCAGACTTAGCTTGTATCTTAAATTAGATTTTAATCTAACGGTGAATATGGAATGCTTTTTTTCTAAGCTAACTTAGCAAATCCTGATTTGAAAGGAAATATAAAGGAGAACTCTAGCAACTGGGAAACCTAATCCCCACACCTCATGTGTGATACTAGTTGCGACTAGAGTCGATTATCCTTTAACCTAGGTTTTTCCTAAAACCATTATAGGTTAACGACTTAAAGACTTCATTGGGATTCCGAAGCCAGATCCAACTATTTTCTTTGTAGTTGTGTATTCTGATCTTACTTGTTCTATCGTGTTGAGTACTATCTTCTCTAAGATTTTCTCGAGATTTACTCCGATAGGTAAGATATAAAAAGTAATCACAAAGCTCTTCGTCTCATTCTCTGTGATTCCACAATAACTTGTTCTACTACCATATAGTTAAGTTATTGTGAGGTGATTGATATTTTTAGGCTGTTCTTCGGGAATATAAGACCGGATTATCAATTGGTTCATGTGCACCTTGATTTATCATAATACATAACAAAATTTCATATGTATTTCTGTGGGAGACATATTTATCTATCATAATAGACATTTCTGTGGGAGAAAAATTTGTTTATAGGTCTTCGATTTTGGGTCGTAGCAACTCTTAGTTGTGGGTGAGATCAGCTAAGGGCATCAAGTGCGTAGATTCCTGCTGGGATTCATAGGCGTAAGGAACGTGAATGTACCTTGATCAGTGTGAGATTAGTTAGGGCTCAACTACATTTCAGTCCAAAGTTAATTTGTAGTAGGTTAGTGTCTGTACCTGCTTAATACAGTGTGGTGTTCAAAACTGGACTAGGTCCCGGGTTTTTCTGCATTTGCGTTTTTCTCGTTAACAAAATTTCTAGTGTATGTGTTATTTCTTTTCCGCATTATTTTTATGTAATTGAAATATCATAAGTTGTGCGTAGTTCAACCAACTGAGAAATTCGACCTTGTTTGTTGGGTCGTAATTGATTGACACTTGACCATTGGTTTTGATACCGTTCAAGTTATTTCCCATATCAATCGGGCTCACAGATTTCTATCTGTTCGACTACAGATTGTATTGAGAAATAGAGATACAGCTCTTGGATATATTTCCTTGATTGAGTCTGACTGTCTAGATGATTCTCACGGAATCATATTGGAGTTAGACCATACAGATTGCTTAACGAAATATTGGGTGTGGTTGTTAGACCCCCGCTTTTTTACCTAATAATGTATATTTCTAGATCATTTTGTTGTCTTTTATCACATCTCAAGTGCTTTAATGTCCCATATTAACTCAAATATGCATTTCGCGTGTCGGGTATCAATAATCCTTTTTGTTGTAAATATTGATATTATAAGTTCATTTTGTAGGATTGGTAATTATGGGGATTCATAAAGCGAGTGGGTGACTGAAGGTTGGAGTGGCAACATTATAGAGTGGAGTTTGCATGGGGCCCTGAGGATCAACGCATATCAGAAAGAAGATGGACCAAGTAATGGGCTTAATCCGTGTTTCGAAAATGAGAAAACAAGTTAAAACTTCATTTATCGATACATGCCTAAGCTAAGGAAAGCACACAAACATGCCCTACAGAACTTTACCATCATCATTTCCAAGGTCAGAAACAAATTTGCTCAACTTTTCTTTCTCCCTTGAACCACCTATCATACCTTCTCTGTCGACTAAGAGCAACTGCAGTGGTGCGAGTATAACCAAAGATCAAAGAGGAAAAAAAAGACCAAATTTTGGGTTTAATCTGGGTGTGACCCTACGTTGGAAAAACTAAATTTGGTCAGACGGACATTATACCAACGCCTGGTGTGGGGCGTAGAATATACCAACGCCTGGTGTGGGGCGGGGAGTATACGTTCGCCCGGTGTAGAAAAAAAAATAAAAAAAAAAAAGAAAAAAAAGTGGGGCGGAGGTATTATGCCCGCCCCATGCATTTGAAGTTTGTAAAGAGTGGGGCGGAGGTATTAAGCCCGCCCCACACAAAAGATTAAAAAAAAAAAAAAAGACGGGCGTGCATTATACGTTCGCCTGGTGTGGGGCGTGGACTATACGTCCGCCTGGGATGGGACGTGGACTATACGTCCGCCTGGTTATGGGGCGTGGACTATATAAACGCCCGACTATATTTGGGTTTGGTCTTGGTCGCAGACCAAATTTGGTCTGGATTTTAGTCTTTGATCAAATTTTGATCGATGATCCGTCCCACTACGCCTATCAACTGGACACTATATTTGGGTTTAGTCGTCCATTGTGGACGCTCTAAAAACAGAGGGACGGACCAAATACCAAATATAGTCGTCCATTGTGGGTTTAGTCGTCCATTGTGGACGCTCTAAGAGCAACCACAGTCATGAGACGGACCAAATACCAAAATCCAGACTAAAAGCCAAAAAAATTTGGTATTCTGGGTGTTCAAGCGCAATGGGGGACGACCAAAATTTGGTGAAGCGTAACTTATACGAACGCTTGGTGCGAGACGGAACTTATACTCACGTTTCTTGACCGAGCGTCTTTATAATATGCGTCTGAACGAAACGGAGGTATTACGTGCGCCTGATTGAGGCGCAGGTATAGTTCACGCCTAACATGGGACGGCGATGGAAAGTGCGTCTACTGGGACGGAGATGTTATGTGCGTCTGATACATACGGAGATAGAAAGTGCGTATGACTCGGGCGGACATAGAAGGTGCGTCTGGGTAGCCAAAGAAAAAAATCAAAAATGTCCGTGAGAAGTAAATGATTTGAGCACTGCACATTCGTTTCTTGCTTCCTCCTCAAAGCGGGTAGTTTATGATGTTGATATGGATGGGGGGCGTAACTGCTTAGAGCAACCACATCCATGGTGAAAGAGGAAGTTAACTGGGTGCATATAATCAACGAAAATTAAAACTGGTATCAGGCGCACACTATTCTTCTGCCCATCTCATACGTAACTTAAAGTTGTGTTTCATCCAGACGCACGTATAATCAACGCCCATCTCATACGTAACTTAAAGTTACGTTTCATCCAGACGCACAATAAAACTACGCCTGATATTGGGCGGATGTATTAGATGCGTTTGAAGGGGCGGAGTTTATACATGCGCCTGACTCATACGGTGTTTATATGCTCGCCTGATTGCATACGGTGATTAAACTTACGCCTGGTTTCATACGCTCCTAATACTTCCGTCCCACTATATCTTCTTTAGTCTGGACAGACGACCACATTTGGTCTCAAACCCTAAATTTGGCGACCAAATTTGGGTTTACTCCTCACCACTGCGGCACTCTCTAGGACCACATTTGGGTTTAGTACCCAAATTTGGTCGTGACTGTGGTTGCTCTAAGCACAAAAACAATCCCATCTATGATAACCCCATCCCTCTCTACCCACTTTTTTCCCTGTCTCTCTTTCCATTACCATTTCAAATCAAAACCATCTCTCTGTGACTCTCACAACTTCGCTTCTCTCTATTGTTAGAAGTACGGTTATGAAGTCAGAATCAATATTTAGAGACAAGGAGGCAAATTCAAGGGGCGTTGTAAGGTGGTTTCTGTGAGCACAAGCAACATGCGGTGTCAAATTAGGTCTAAACGCAACATCAAAATCATCATATGTTGAAAGGGGTGGTTGTGAATGAAGACTATCCGTAGGTAGTGAGTTTCAGAAACATCAAATCCCTAATTTTCTAATTGTACTTAATTTATTAAGAATAGGAATTGGTTATTGGGATAAGTCTTATATAATGGGGAGGAGTTTTCATTTTGTAAAAAGGAAGCCCGGAGTAACCGGTGCAAGTTGTAGTAGTAATATCTAGGTTTAATTTCAGTTCTTTTGATGTTTTAGTTTTCTTCTTTGGGTTGAGATGAAACCCCTAAATAATTGAAATCCTTTGGTTTGATTTTACATTGTTCTTCACTTTAATTGAAAGCATGATTTAGTCTCTGAAAAACATCAAAGTACTTTCACCTTGTATGTTATGCATCCATGGTAGTTAGAATAATTCTTTGTATGTTTTCAAGCACTATGTAAACTGATTTAGCTCAATTTGTGATTATCTATGCCTTAAACAGATAGGTAATGTTAAGAATTGACATATTTTGTTGAGGTTAAATTATCCATTTGAACTAGTGATTTATCACATCTTCAAGGTAGTGTGAGGCTAGAACTTCTATAGCTCCTTGATTGAAAGGAGAACTAGTTTATCAAATCTAGGATTTCTATGCATTTAGGAGGTGGATTCGAAACCATTGTCATCTTTATACTTGTTTCGATTTTGTTTCTCCAGTAATATCATTCATGTTATAGTCGTATCGACAGCCCACTTCATTTAAATTAGTATTAGTAGAACCTTAGAAGTTTAGTTTGACCAATCCAACTCCCCGTAGGATCGACCAATATTTGTCGTTATCTATGTTCTAGACACCGTGCACTAGCGGTTTATGATTATAGATTTCTAAACCTACCAAGTTTTCGGCGCCG
The DNA here is from genome assembly GCF_003573695.1 of Papaver somniferum. Classification (NCBI taxonomy): domain Eukaryota; kingdom Viridiplantae; phylum Streptophyta; class Magnoliopsida; order Ranunculales; family Papaveraceae; genus Papaver; species Papaver somniferum. Next base: position 27,611,805 of record NC_039358.1, on the reverse strand, counting down.
CTGCAGGGGAGTTGGCAAACGATGTAGATACATCTTTTAGGTTCTTTTTTTACTAGTTTGTAGTTAGGATTGTACATAATCTTTGCTTTACTTTCTAAAAAAAAACGTCTTAGTACTGATTTGTCTTCCATTCTTTGTAGTATAAAGTATATCACTATTGGCAGTACTAAAATTTGGTGCTTTGCTCCTTTATTCTTTGGCCTTTGTAATTGTTGTCATCTGCTCTTGAAGTTAGACAATTTGTCAGTGATATTTTTCATTTTTCATCTTTGTTGCATCATAAGACTTTGCATTCCCGTTAATTTTTTTCCCTCTTACATTGTTGTAAATAGGTGCTGCATAAATCCGGATTATAAATTAGGCTCTCATATTTATTTATTTTCTTAGCTTAGGTACATAAGTAAGTGTATTTTGCATACGCAGGATCTAACTAGATTTTGTCATGTAGCTTTGGTATTTGAATTTTCACTTAGACTTTAAGATTTCGTATTCTTAATTTGTAGTGCTAGTAGTGTTTTACTTATAAGCCATAAGATGTTTCAGTTTTCAAAACTAGTGTAAGTTAGGCTTTTGCATAATAATTAATTGTTTGAACTTTCGTAGTTTTGTTAGTAAATGTGTCGTAGTTCAAAGTTACTGTCACTCTGTAATATAATATTTCTTTTTCTGATTGTAGTAATAGATTTATTTTATTCCTTCTTTGATCTGCATATACAATTGTGGGCACTGAAAGTTTTACTTAAGCTTATCAGGTACTCACCAAGCTGTTGTACAAACCAAAAAATAGAAGAAATGAAGGCAGTTTTGTGGTGCCTACTGATAAGCACGTAAATGCTACATTTTATGTCCATATTTATATGAGCTAGGACTTGATATTTTGGCTAACAACACCATTTTAATGCTTTTACAGAAAGTACAAGTAATTTTGATTATCCGGGGCATCAACAACCTAAAGCACGAACTAAATAGCGTTTGCGACGAAAATTACAAAATATATAGCTGGCCTGGTATTTGCATACATCAGCAGCATTCACAGTCCGACAGTGATACAAGGAAACAAATGTTCTCATTGTTAGATGCCAAACACATGAAAGTCCACTAAGTGCTAGGCAGTATGGCGTGGCAAACTGTGAGCCACATTTCTCATTACTTATCAAGAGAAGAAATCATGTTTTGTTAGCCAAGCAGTTGCTGCTTTCTTTAGTCGCATGTGTTGTTGCCGAGAAGGAACTGGTGGAGATGGAAACTTCATGGTACTATAGTGGAGATGGGAGAAAAGATGAATTCTCATGTGGTGTTTAGACGGCGTTGTAAACAGAATGGGGTTTTGCTGTCGACCTCGAATGGCAAGATGGACTTGGGTGCTGATGCTGTTGGCTCAATGGAGATGCAGTAGCTTATGGAGTTTGGGAGTTCATACATGGACTGAAACAAGGTTCATCTAGAAAGTGAAATCAGTGTCGGAGTGATGTACTTCTTAATGCGTTGAATCAAAAATGGAGTTGCATAGGTGCTGATCGAGAGAAAGTTGTTCTCAGCCAGAAAGGGAATGAAGAGGAGTCGCTGCCATTGATATTTAGGAAGTGAGCTGGTGATTGTCCGGCCAATGAATATTGAATTGCTTAGCTGCCGCAATCGATGGCAGAATGTGTTGTGTGTGCCAAAGGCAGTAAATGGAAGCAAAGTTAGAGTTCAGAATGGAGATGGCATTGATGTTCTACTCGAACTGAAGTCGATGGAGTTGCTGTGCGATGGAGCAAAGAAGCCAAGTAATGGCTGTGAACTGAAATACAGAGAGATAGATTTTGTACGGAGCAAATAAGCGCAGGCAACGGAGTCTGTGCAGTCGATGTCTGAGATAGGTGCAGCCGAGTAATAATGGAGTGATTGACATGAAATCGCAGCAACCAAGTAGACTTCTTATGTCAGCTGGATTGAGTCTGTGTCGTGGCCTGAGTTGAGAAGAACGACGTTGGCTGTGCTAGGTTGTTGCGGTCGAATTTGGGTGCGAGTTGAACAGAAAAAGAGCTAGAGAAGGAGAAGAAACACAGCGACGAATGGCTGAAATCAGTGCAGGCAGCAGTGGTCGATGGCAGTCGTTCTTGAAGTCCAAAACAGATTGAAAGTGGCTGGTTTGTTTTTGCTGCGAAAGTGGTTGAACTGGGTTCCATTGTTTGGTTCGAGATCAAGCAATCGATGATGAGAAAAGGAAATGCAAGAGATGGAGATGTCGATGACAGAAAGGTCAAGCATGTGGTGTTCATCTAATCTGGATAAATTGCATGAGATAGCGGTCGAACAGTGTTGGTTCTCGTCAGGTATTGGCAATGATTTTGTATGGAGAGAAGAGCAAGGAAGAAAGGAGGCTCCAATGACAGCAGCTGCCAATGATCTCTTGTGGCTGAATGGGTTTGTGCTGTTGCATCCGTGCAAGAAGAGATTTTGACAAGAAAGGATAAATAGAGTGTGGAGGTGCTGTTACGTTCACCAGTTTGTCTGCGATCAATCACCAGTTTTTCTACTACAGGTTAATGAATTCGTATTATGAAGTGGGTCTGTGGTTAGTTCATTGAGAGAGGGAGATGGGTTGGCTGAGATGGCAACGAAACAAGGAGCTGAGTTGCATCTGTGGTGGTGATCGATCGGCAGCGAAGCCGGGAATGGTGGTTGGTGTCGTAGCCAAGATGTGAAGATGGAGACTCGAGTGATGAATTGTACTCGTAGTGGAGGTAATGCACAGTGAGTTAGAGAACAATATGGAGATGGTCGGACCGGGAATACAATTTGGGTTGGCTAGTCAGGCAACGGAAATTGCAGCCTGTGGTTCACGAGTCTGTTTTGCAAGGAGTTGGTGCTACGGATAAGTTGAGATTAAGTGGACTGGTCCTAGGCAATTGCTAGGTTTTAGTGAGACACACTACTCGCAGCAACGACGGAGGGACATAAACAAACTGAGAAAGAGAAAAGAGGAGACGGGTTTTGAGGCTAGAGAGCCGGCGAACATAAAAAAAGAAGGGAGCCGCCTGGAGTGGTTCTGATCGGGAAATATTTAGAAGGCAACAAACGGGCAGAGCTGTTGCTGTGGTCAGTACAGGGAGGAGTTGGATTTGGATATGGGAATTTTAGGCGCAGGCCCAAAAAAAAAAAAATCTTACCGCCAGGCCCATAATTAATTTCTGATACAGTCGCACCCATAATTATTTAAAAATATTTAAAATGTACTGAAAGACTCTATTACCCTTCATCGTTTTTGGGCATAATTTTTTTTCTTCTCCGCCGGTTTCTTTCCCTATTCCTCCATTAATCTCTGTAACGGATCTGCAAAGATTTTTTCTCCATCATTTAAAGAAATAAATCATTTAAAATCGATGATTCAAAGAAGTAAATCATTTTTGACTAAACCCTAGAATACATTTCAACAAAAATGGATGAAACAGACGAAGAAGAAAAAATCAAGTAGAAGAAACAGAAAAAATGTTATGCAGCTAAATTTTCCCTTATATTGTCTTATGCACTAAACAAAATGATGCAGAAGACATTATGCACGTGCATAAAAATTCATAAATCAGAAAAGTGAAAAAAGTAATGCATAAGACAATATGCAACTAAAACAAAATAATGCATAATGTCTTATGCATCTAAAAAAACTAATGCATAACCAGAAAAAGTGAGAAAAGTAATGCATAAGACATTATGCAGTTATGCTTATCATAAATCACTGCAGATGCAAAAAAAATATGCATAACTAGTTATGCAGTACAAAGAAAATGTGCATAACAAGTTATGCAGTACAAAAAAAAATGTGCATAACCAGTTATGCAGATGCATAACTTGTTATGTGGCACAAAAATAAAGATGCATAACAAGTTATGCAATACAAAAAAAATGTGCATAACTAGTTATGCAGTACAAAGAAAATGTGCATAACTAGTTATGCAGTACATAGCTGAGATATCATCATCAGACATTGTCAAGGTCAATCCCAATGCTACACCAAGAGCTGCAAGGTGGGACTTTGCAGCAATGAAGAAAGCAATGCTCAAGAAGCATATTTCAAGCTTAGAGGTACTTGTTTATGAACCTTAAGAATGAATGTATATTTCAAGCATATGAAAGCAAACATGCAGAACTACATAACTTATTATGCATAACTTGTTTAACTGCATAAAATACGAACATTGTTTAACTGCATAACATCTTATGCATATCCAAAAATAACTGCATGACCTGTTATGCATTGTTTAGAGTATATGCATAACTTGTTATGCATATAAGAAGTGTTATTGTTTTTGTTAAGCATTCCCTGCGTCACTTATTGTTTTAATGCATAACATCTTATGCAGATCCAACATTGACAGCATGACAAGTTATGCATTGTTTAGGTTATCTGCATAAGTAGTTATGCATATAAAAAGGTTTTTACGCCTTCCCTGCGTCACTTATTGTTTTAATGCATAACATCTTATGCAGATCCAACATTGACAGCATGACAAGTTATGCATTGTTTAGGTTATCTGCATAAGTAGTTATGCATATAAAAGGGTTTTTACGCCTTCCCTGCGTCACTTATTGTTATAATGCATAACATCTTATGCAGATCCAACATTGACAGCATGACAAGTTATGCATTGTTTAGGTTATCTGTATAATGTCTTATGTATCTAAACAAAACTGATGCATAACCAGAAAAGTGAAAAGAGTAATGCATAAGATATTATGCATAAAACACTATGAAGCCAAAATAAATAATGCATGAAACATTATGCACATATATAAAAAGGATACATTATCAGAAAACTAACCATTTTCAGCATTTATACCGGTTGCAGCCATGAGGCATCCTCTAAATCTCCCTGTAAGAAAGGTAGCATCGACATAAATCATGGGACGAAGGTAACGGTAACCACTGATGCATGCCTCGAAAGCAATAAAAATACGCACAAACTTATTTGAAGGTGCTTCAACTTCTAAATCAGTTAAACTATCCTTGTTCGATTCAGTTTCATCCCTTTGAACTTGAAAATCAATACAACTCCCAGGATTTGCGCTGCGAATGGCATCTACATACCATACCAGATGCGAATACGAAATGGCATCATCACCAAATATATCCTCATACACTTTCTCTCTTCCATTGTAAGCTTGGTAGTATTTCATATTGATACCGTAGCTATGTTTAAAAAACTTTTTCAAATCAGAAGCTTTGATACTCGGATCACTTCTGATTTCTTCCTTGATAAGACTAGAAACAAATTTACTGCTGAGCCTGTGGAAAAGCCTTTGACATCCCACACCACAGTGATGACTGCTATAATATTTCTTAACCTTAAGCATCTTGTTTTCAACATCAACAGCACAAACCTTATACTCCCAAGGCAATTTTCTTTAGAGCATTTTGCATAGAACCTGCTAGGTTCATTCTTAGTATATACAAGAACATACCCAGACTTTAGCTCGTATTTCTTCACTGCAATACGTACCTCTGCTACACCTCCAAAAAAAAACTTTACTAACTTCACCAAGTAATTTATCCCAACCCTCAATCCTAAGAACCTTGTTAACAAGGACATAACCATCTTCAAGGAAATTCACCATAGCTTGTTCTGGTTCAGGTTTTATTAAATGCATACTTGATGAAGCTCTACTACGACTGCTGGAACAATTGAAAGACTTGGATACAACTTCAACAAGTAAATCAAAGCTCTTCTGACCTTTATAGTGGCAACGAGATACAAAACACTGAAGCAGAAAATCAGAATCAACTCGCAAAAACTTGCTTCCATCATTAAAAGAAAAACTGACATGATGAGGTAGTAAACGAGTCCACTTCAGGCAAACGGTTGTCTTCAAATTCTCCAGATTTTAATTGACATCAACATGATGTGCTAAGAATTCACTGAAGTAGTGAATCACAGCTAGTGCACTAATAACAGGCATTTCACCCTGCAAAACACAAAAAGAGAAAAAATCAAACATATCTATCTTGCATGTTGCTTCAGAAAAAAATTCTTACTCAAAATTAAAATATCAAATCAACAACAACAAAGATCAAATTTAAAAAATCAAATCATATCTATCCTGCATAACATCTTAGGCAGATCCAAAATTAACTGCATGATTTGTTATGCATTGTTTAGAGTATCTGCATAACTGGTTATGCGGTAAAAACAGCTATGCATAACGTTATGCATAACTTCTTATGCAGTAAGAGCAGCTATGCATAACTGCGTAACTTGTTATGCATAACTGGTTATGCAGTAAAAGCAACTATGCATAACTGCGTAGCTTATTATGCATAACTGCTTATGCAGTAAAAGCAACTATGCTGAACTGCGTAGCTTATTATGCATAACTGGTTATGCAGTAAAAGCAAACATGGTGAACTGCATAACTTATTATGCATAACTGCTTATGCGGTTAAAATACAAACATTGTTTAACTGCATAACATCTTATGCAGATCCAAAAATAACTGCATGACCTTTTATGCATTATTTAGAGTATCTGCATAACTTGTTATGCATATAAAAATCCTTATTATATTGGTTAAGCATACCCTGCGTCACACATTGTTTAACTGCATAACATCTTATGCAGATCCAACATTGACTGCATGACAAGTTATGCATTGTTTAGAGTATCTGCATAACCTGTTATGCATATAAAGTTATGCCTTCCCTGATGAGTGTTATTAAATCATGTTGCAGTTTTAGGAGAACTTTAGAGATGAGTACAGTGCAATGGAGTTGGAACTCTGTGAAATCGAAACTAAAAGATTGAATCGAAAAGATCTGCATTGATCGTAAATTCAAAAACAAGCTTAAAATATCTAAAAATCCATTCGAAAACCTAAATTAAACTCTGTAACTTAAAATAATAGATCATAATCTTAAAGAAACTAAAACCTAGAATCGAATCAAGATTAAACAAGATCAGAATCAAATTTAAATAAGATCAGAATCAAAGATAAAATGAACGAACCTGAGCTTGAATTTCAGATTATCTTTGCTGAGTAAATTGAATCTCTCAATCAGCTCCTTCGCAACTCTCGATAATTCAATACTTCAGCTCTCGCTCCGGCTCTATCTCAATCTCTCAGAACAAAATCTCAAAACATAAAGTGAGGTTAAACTTGGAAATAAAATAAAAAGAAAACTGAATTTTGAAAATTTTGGGTTTCGGCAGAATTTATACGCCGATTTTGGGTGCGCGTGTGAACTTTTACACGCGTGGGTTTGACAGTGGTGGAAGGTGAGAAAATGGGTGTGGCTGTAGTTTTCACTTTGGATATTGGTGGGTATTGCATTGGGCCCATTGGGCAGTGTAATGGTTAGGTCTTATTTTTGAATTTCTGGCGTTACTTGATATAGACGGGAGAACAGCTTTGGAACAGGGGGGTCGGCGACCAAGCCGCAGAGAAGAGAAGAACAAGAAGAAGCTGTCGCTACAAGCCGAACAGAGATATTAGGGTTTGAAGTTTTTTTTCCTTCTTTGTTTCAATTAGATAGAGATTATTTGAGATTTGTTTATGGCTTTTGAGAAAGCCATGTCTGGCTAATCATTTTGTAACTAGGGTTTTTATGGTTGAAATTACATGGGTATTATGCCATTTTTTATTAATTGGATTATATAGCAATAGACCATTTTGAATTGAATAAATAATTCCATGATTTTATATATTGATTTAATGATAATATGAGTTGTTGCTTCACCGGTTTCGTGTAACCTTTGTGCATAATTGTTAGGATCGAAAATATATTTGTCTACTTATTTGATATTTCATGCTTGGGTTAAATTCTTTGATGGGGTATGCTTAGAATACCAGGTATTATTTGAGAACCTGTATTTAGTTTCGTATAAATTTCTCGCTAATGCAATTTGATGGTGCATGCTTTGGTTTAGTCTTTTGATGTGCCATGCTTAGGGTGTCCCAGTGATATTTGCGACTCTAATATATATAATAGGTGATGTAAATAGAACGAACAATAAATAATTCATGAATTATGTTTCATTTCAGTATTTGAATAGAAATAATGGTGGATACATTAAACCCTGGTTACCAACTCTCCCATTTGATTCGTTTTGTTACTTGAGTTTATTCTTCTCATTGTCTTTATTCTTTCAAAATTCCAAAAACATCTTTATTTGTTAGTCCATTAGAGATATTGATTACGTATTTCCACCGCTCCTTGTGGGAATGACCCGTACTTGCCTCTGTCTACTAGTTGGACACCGTGCGATTGCGGTTTATATAAATAGGTATCTCCGGATCCTATCACCTACTCTAGCCTGTCGATGGAGTTTTTTGTAGTTAGAGAAACTACCACTAAAAGGTAAGAACAAAGAGACTCAAAAGAAAAGAGGGAATATTCAGTTCCGAGTTGCCTTCTCCCGGATGCGCACCGGAGGTAAGTTTCTTAAACACTACATCAAATGACTACGTCTCTGCCTTTGTAATTGCTTATCATGAATTGATTTGATATTGGGGTTTAACAACTGAGCTTCATATTTTGTTAACAAATACGAGTTGGACTCTCGTTAGTTAACCATATTTTTATTGCTATAGTCCAATAAAAATCCAGTTTAGGATTGATAGTCGTCGTTTAAAAAGCGGCTCTCTGCAGTTACTACAGCAACAACATTTTGTTAAGTGTAATCTTGTACTAAGTGCTTAGTTGTTGTGTTTAGCCTTAGTATCTTATATATAGTTTTTACATGCGTCATTCTGTTTAGGATTTGTTAGAAGCATTTAGAATAAAAATCATTTCAAAAATATATATATATATCATGTCAGGATCTTGGACTGGTAACTCTAGACAGTATGGCAAGCTTTCAAATGAGTTGCTTTATTCTGCCTAAGAAAATTATAGAGAAAATAGATGCATTACAAAGAGATTTCTAGTGGGGGAAAGAGACTAACTGTGAAGGGTACTACCCGATGTCTTACTCTTGTTTATGCAAACCCTTAAAAAAGGGAGGATTAGGCTTTAGAAATGTACACAAGTTCAACTTAGCAATGATTACAAGACTGGCTTGGAGATTACTAACAGAACCAAAAGCTCTGTGGGTGTCACAACTAAAACCTAAATACTTTAGAAATACTTCGATTTTTAGGGCTAAAACCCCATCCACTAGCTCTTGGATATGGAAATATATTAGAAAAGGAATTGAACTGGTTGAACAAAATAACACTTGGGAAATAGGAGATGGGAACAATGTGAACATTTGGGATACCACACTTAGAAAATAACCTTAGTACTTTTAAGACAACTACTAACTCTTACTTGTTGCTTGTGAAGGACCTTATGGATCCCTCTACTTTGAAGTGGAATCCTTCAATTATTTTTGAACATTTCCCAACTGAAATAGCTAGGAAAATTTGTAATTTTAGAATAGCCAAGGGTAAGTCTGATACCCTTAGATGGCTTCTTACAAGATCTGGATCATTTACAGTAAAATCCATGTACAATAAGCTTAATGAAAGAAATGTAGATGACTACAACTTAGGGTAACCAGATTCCTTCTGGTCTCATTTATGGAATCTCAAAGTATCTCAAAGAATAAAAAAAATTTGCTTGGAAATGTCTGCATAATGCTATCTCTACAAATCTGAAACTTTCATGGATGATGTTAACCCTAATTGCTCCTTTGGATGCAATGAACCTGAATATCTAGAACATATCCTACTCTTCTACCCCTTCGCTAAGTCTGTATGGGAAACTGCACCATCACCAGTCACTCTGCATTTTCACAGCAACATAACTTTCTTAGATATCTGTAAGGACTGGTTAGGAAAGAAAAACACAAGTATATCTATAGAAACTCTTCTGACAAAAGCTTGGTTCATATGGAAGGAAAGATGTAACAGAGTCTTCGAGAATAAACAGCAAACAAGTGCTCAGTTAGGATTAGAAATATCGAGATATCAACAATTCTGGAACAAAGACAACAATTCTGTTAGGCAAATAACTAGCATTATAGCAAAGATATCTAAATGCATTCCACCTAAGAAAGCTCAATTGAAACTTAATATAGATGCGGCTTGGATTTCAAGTAACTTGCCTGCATGTTTTTCTTTAATTCTTAGGAATGATGCAGGAGATTTTAAACATGGAAGAGCAGGCCCTATCTCAGCAGCTACCCCTGAAGAAGCGGAAGCCCTAGGAATCTACCAAGGAGCTAAATGGGCGTTAGAGAAAGGTTAGACCAACTTCAGCGTGGAAGGAGATTGCAAAAATCTCATTGATTACTTGAATGGCACATCTTCTCAAATTGAATGGCAGAATCAGGCTCTGATGGAGGAAGCAAAATGCAATTTTAACAAATGCAAAAACTTTTTGGGTTTCTTTTATATTCCTAGACTTGCAAACCATGTGGCAGACACTCTAGCCAAGGAAGCAAAATCTTTTGTTAATCTAATCAATTGGGACAATAGTCCACCTATCTGTATTTTATCTAACTTAGAAGTAGATAAATCTAATGTAAGAGATAAAATCCTTAACTCTACATTAGAAAGCTCTACTGGAAAAGATGTAAGGGTTATTAACTCCCAAAGTTAGCTGTTTCTGAATGCATTTTAACTTACAAAAAAAAGGGATCTTGGACTGGTGTTAGGGATGAAAAATCATCGCATAAATCAATCAGAGAACTTGCACAAGAGCATGCTTCACGTTATGAGTTTCCAGTAAACCATGATGTCAACAACTATAGGTATTATTACCAACCTTTTCAAGGTTCTGAGCTTCCATATACATACCCTAGTGGATATGCACACATGGACCAATCACCACAATGGGAAATTGACCAATTTTGTACTCCCCTTAAACAATTTAATATGTTTTTTAAAAATGAATCCGGTTCATTTACAAAATGAAGGAAGGGGTAATTTCAAAACGAAATGTTTGTCAGCCCTAATGAAGTAAATTTTGAAAATAGTGTTTATGTTCCTAGTCAGGCTACTAATGTTGAAAACGAACCTAATCTAGAGGTAAACGAATGGACTAGAGACACTATGATTTTTGAATCGGGCATTGCATTCTTGTTATAATGATGATGATGTTATGTTAGAAGAGCATGTTTATTCTGAAAATTTTGTTATGGAACCTTCGGGTTCAAAGACATTAGCTTCTCTGTTGCAACCTTTATGAATGATGTTTCTTCTAGTATTCAATCCATATATACACGTGATGTTGATCCTAATTTGGGGCATGTACAATTGTTCTGTGAAGAAGAGCATGAAACATAACTAGTGTGTGACTTAGGGGATGTTGAATTCTATGCAGATACCAATGACCTTATGCATGAAAATAATTGTAATGTGTCTGACTCCCTGCCTAGGTTGCAATATGTTGTTTCTTCTGATCCAGATTTGGGTACTTTGGATAATCATGATTCTGATATGGGTCTTCTTGATTTGTTCTATGAATGTGAGCATGATATACCTGTTGCTGAATTAGGGAGAGTATATGATGGTATTGATGGTCTTATACATGAACACAACTCAAATGTGCCTACTTTCCTGCCTAAGTCACAAACTGAGACTCTTCCACCAAACCTAGATTTGGTTTGTAACACAATTGTGAAACCAACTTTTCTATAAGTACCTAATCCAGGTTTGGAATTGTGTGCCTCCCAGGTCCTCTTGGACTATTTTGCAGCTAAATATAATACCTTTGAGGAGCCACAGTTGGAATGTGTATCTTTGCCCATCCCTGACAATGTCCACTTTGAATTAGATCTTGTGCATGGAGCACCCCTGAAATTGCAAGATTTGTGTTCAAAAACACATCTGTTGAAAACTTTTGGTTTGGGGGTAACTCGTGTACATCTGCAGTCTTACTTGTACTCTCATGTTATATATGTGTAATACTATTGACTTTTATGCATGTCTTTTTTTGGATCAATCCTCAGCTTTTTAGGTTGTATATTTTTGGTGAATCATCTGTGTATATAATCCAGTAGGTAATGTTTCAATCTTAATTTTCTTTTGTATATATCGTACTAATCCAATGTGATCTCAGCTGAAAAATGTTGGATTCTAGCCGTGAATAATGGAGTTCAGTTCTTGCTTTCGCTCGATATCTGTTGATCTCTTTCCTTTTCTCTGCTCAACATGATTCTCATGGTATGTTGTACTTATAATTTTGTTGATCTTTAGAAACATTGAGGGAAATGTTTAGTTTAGGTTTGGGGTGAAGAGTAGATACCATGTCGCTGTCATTGTGCTATAATTGAAACTGAACTCTGTCATACTAAAAAAAATTAAAAATTAAAAATTAAAAAAAATAATAATAAATTGTTGAGCTCAACTAACTTGATTTGTAGTGCCTGCATATATGATATCTTAGGATTCTTAATCTAGATGATGAGGCTCCACTTGATTCTAGCACAATTCACATGTAATAAGAAACTTGCACATGCACGATCTACCATGCCTGTATAGCGTTGGTTTTCGGATAAGTAGACTGCCAATCATTTTAGAATACCGGATGAGACTTGACTAGCTTGTTCTTTGGTTAGCTTTGTTATAAGTTGGAAGATTCATTGAGAAAAGCAACCATTCAATTTCACCGGGTACATCGAAAAGGGATACCTCTTGCTACGTGTCATGTAATTTTTCTTTTGTTCATAAGTCAAAAGTGTTATTACTGTTCTGTTTTTGTTCTTTTGACTCAAAAAAAATAGAAAATTCAAAAAAAGAAAAGGTTTTTAAAATAAAAACTAGAAAAGAAAAAACAATATCAAAAAATATATAAATAAATGATAAGAGAGTCCATTTTGTTATGTTTCAAATGTTAAAGGCAATGTTTCTCTCTTGCCTCAAAAATAAGAGAGTAGTCGATGTAAATAAAAGTCATGTTTTGTTATATGTTGTAAATAGTCATGTAATAAGAAAGGGAGGGTGTATGCCATCGATGTATAATGCGGGTAAACTGTTTTTTTACTAACTTCTCAGGTGAACATTCACAATTCTCGTAAAGCCGGACATCTAGCTTGTCTTTGAATTCGGTTCTTAGCTAAAAACTATCTCTTAGTAATTGGCAGTCATAACTTCTGATCATTCTCTATACACGCGCAGATATACTTTACACTGTTATCACATGTCCATGGTTGTTTCAGTGCTAGAATTTTGCCTTTGAAAACTAGATTGACAGATCCATTTTGCTGTGAGCTTAAACTGGAATACAGGTGTTACATATCATAGAAGATGAGCTTTTTTTTTGACCTAGAAATTTGTGGGTATGTTCTAAGAAAACCCTCACGAGACTTCAACTCATCCACCAGGGACACTTAGTGGTTTAAAAGGCTTATTGCATTCGCTAAATGAAATCGAGAAACTAGAGACAGTGGTATAGGTAGGATTTTCTTAGTTTTTGTTTTACTCGAGGACGAGTAAAGTGCAGGTTTAGGGGTGTGATCGGTGCCTAATAATGCATATATCCATATTATTTTGTTATCTTTTATCACATCTCAAGTGCTTTAATGTCCCATTTTAAGTCAAATTATGCATTTTGTGTGTCGAGTATCAATAATCCCTTTTGTTGTAAATATTGATATTATGTGTTCATTTTGAAGGATTGATAAATATGGGGGATTCATAAAGCGAGCGGGTGACTGAAGGTTGGAGTGGCAACATTATAGAGTGGAGTTTGCATGTGGCCTTGAGGATCAACGCATATCAGAAAGAAGATGGACCAAGTAATGGGCTTAATCCGTGTTTGGAAAATAAGGAAACAAGTTAAAACTTCATTTATCGATACATGCCTAAGCTAAGGAAAGCACACAAACATGCCCTAGAGAACTTTACCATCATCATTTCCAAGGTCAGAAACAAATTTTCTCAACTTTTCTTTCTCCCTTGAACCACCTACCATACCTTCTTTGTCGACTAAGCACAAAAACAATCCTATCTATGATAACCTCATCCCTCTCTAACCCTATTTCACTAGCCATTTTTTGTCCCTGTCTCTCTTTCCATTACCATTTCAAATCAAAACCATCTCTCTGTCACTCTCACAACTTCTCTTCTCTCTACTGTTAGAAGTACGATTATGAAGTTTATGAAGTCTGAATCAATGTTAGAGACAAGGAGGCAAATTTAGGGGGCGTTGTAAGGTGGTTTTGGTGAACGCAAGCAACATGTGGTGTCAAATTAGGTTTGAACGCAACATCAAAATCATCATCTATTGAAAGTAATATGGTGGTTGTGAATGAAGACCATCATAAGTGGTGAGTTTCAGAAACATCAAATCCCTAATTTTCTAATTGTACTTAATTTATTAAGAATAGGGATTAATTATGGGGATAAGTCTTGTATAAATGGGGAGGAGTTTTCATATTGTAAAAAGGAAGCCCGGAGTAGGCGGTGCAAGTTTTAGTAGTAATATCTAGGTTTAATTTCAGTTCTTTTTTTAGTTTTTTTCTTTGGGTTGAGATGAAACCCCTAAATAATTGAAATCCTTTGGTTTGATTTTACTTTGTTCTTCACTTAATTGAAACCATGATTTAGTCTCTGAAAAACATCAAAATATTGTTACCTTGTATGTTATGCATCCATGGTAGTTAGAATAATTGTTTGTATGTTTTCAAACACTATGTAAACTGATTTAGCTCAATTTGTGATTATTTGTGCCTTAAACATATAGGTAATGCTAATGATTGACATATTTTTCTGAGGTTAAATTATCCATTTGAACTAGTGATTTACCACATCTTCAAGGTAGTTTGAGGCTAGAATTTCTATAGCTCCTTGATTAAAAGGAGAACTAGTTTATCAAATATGGGATTTTTATGCATTTAGGAGGTGGATTCGAAACCATTGTCATCTTTATACTTGTTTCAGTTTTATTTCTCTAGTAATATCATTCATCTTCTAGTCGTATCGACAATCTACTTCGTTTAAATTAGTATTAATAGAACCTTAGAAGTATAATTTCACCAATCCAACTCCCCGTAGGTTCGACCCGTATTTTCCGTTATCTATGTTCTAGACACCGTGCGCTTTCGGTTTGTAATTGTAGGTTTCTAAGCCTTCCACTTAAGACAACTTGTGATCATCCATTTTAACAGACTTCGTTCTGTGTGTGATCGATCATATGTGGATTCGAGTTGTGTTGTGTAGGTACAATAGAAGGAAATTAAAGATATGGAGACAAGAAGATTTTTCTTTATTGGTTTGTATCCCGTGATTTGTGCACACATCTTTATCGGGTGGGATCCAACTAGATCTTGTTTATCTTTGATAGACTTGTGATTGTCTAGTTGATTAGATTATCTCTTATATTTATCTTTGAGATCTATTTAGATTGATTGTGAATCTAGATCTAATTACTTCGGTAATATAGAACTTGATTGATCTAAACCAGACAAAGGAGTTTATCTGTTAAGCGGAAGAGCCTTTGTTGTAATCAACGTATCTTTATCTTAAAGATTGAATAGAGTGGTTACCAAACAACTTTGTTCCTTTATTGTTTGGAAGACGATCAAAAGGAGTTGAGTGCTTAAGACTTTACATCGGTAAATCAACTCAAGATAGTGATTTCTGTCTTCGGATTCACGTGCGTGACCAGACGGTCGTAGACGCATGGATACCGAGGGAACGAAGTAACTAGGGGTATATTACTTGGTCTCAACTATACGAAGTTGGCTTTGTACTTTGTATAGCGACTTAATTCCGAGAGTATTCAAAACTGGACTAGGTCCCGAGGTTATTCTGCTTTGCGGTTTCCTCGTTAACAAAATCTTGTTGTGTCATTTACTTTACTTCTGCATTATAACCGTTTTCTTATAATAAAGTAAATAACACTTGTAAATTAATCTTAATCACTTGATATTGATCATTTAGTAAATCGGTTTATGACTGTAACTATTATCAAGTGAATACCTTGTTGTTATATTGTCTCGACTTTCTCCATAGACGATCACACTTGGTATCGGGCTTATAGGTTGAAACAAAAAGATTGTGGTATACTTGGGTACCCTCGTCATTTCAACAATCACGGAAACTGATGTATGTAACTTCATCTGGGAACACATCATCTGTAGATTTGGACTACCAATGACGCTAGTAGCTAATAGTGGAACCCAGTCCCAAGCTAAAAAGCTAACAGAGTTTTGCAGGAAAAAAAATACAACAAAAGTATGTTTCCTAAACCATACACAGCTTTGAATTATAGCATGTTGAAAACACGAATAGATGTTAAAAACAACTTGAAAAGAAAGGGATCAAAAGGAATGGACAATAACTAATCACTGAACGAAATAGGTTTAACATGCCATATTTAACACAAGGAAATTGTCAGGCAGAAATTTCAAACAAGACTTAACTGTCAAATATCAAGAAAAATCTTGATGCTGCTAAACGAAGATGGCAGACATACTACATGAAGTGATATGGGCCTATGTAGATCAACCAAAAAATTCTCAACACAGGATGAGTTCAGCTCGAAGATTTATCATGATGCGCAAGATAATGATATGGAGGATTATGAAACAATTTTATGGAAGACGGAACATTCCCCGTTAATGTCATTCATGTACATATAAAGCGCACTGTCATTCATGTACATATAAAGCGCACTTATGATATGTAGGAGTATGAAAAGTTCCTGTGGAGCAAGAACAATTCCCCCGTTAGTGGCATTCATGTTATGGGATATACCTTTCTGACTCAAGAATGCGTGTTTCGTACACATGAAGTGAAAACTACTGATCACATATACGTTACTTCAACCTGGGAATCTTCTTAGCACATGGTTTTGCTTTGTAAAGCAATTTAGGATTTCATATGTAGTTTTAAGCTCCATTAGCCAATGGTTTCCTTCCTGATTTATCAGCATGAAAGACAATAGAGTCTTGCAGTTCTCCCTTGGCAGGAAAAAAACAGATGCATGCAGTCTTCTTCTATATATGGGAGTTCCGGAAGAAGAGGAGTGCACAGGTTTCTAGTGTTCTTCCATATGCCTAGAGGTTATCCATGACATTAGAATGATGTTCCCTTTGTGGCAAACTAGTAGCTCTAGAAAAAAATTAAATTTAAGGGACTGGGAAGTTACAATGAAGGCAATGTAGGCAATAGCATGTACAACTATCCAGTTCTGTGTTTTTTTTTGTTTTTTTTTTTTTCATTAATAAAGAATATGAACTCTTTTCACCAACATTAAAAAAAAAAATTAAATCCGATTCTTATGAAGAATATAGAATTCAATCACCATGCATGAGCAGGTCAATATTCACATATAGCTATAAACCATAGTACTAAATCAGAAGACAAGCAAAAGAACAATAGCAGCAAACTAAATTACATAAAGCAAAATGCCAACAATTATGACAATAAAATAACATCGTCCAGCATTGTAATGTATGCAATCTTTGATAACGAGCATTTACTTAAAAGAGCCGTTTTCTTCCTGTTTAACAAGAGGCCCGAGTCACTAACTCTACCACCAAACGATCCCTACTCTTTATCACAAATGTGTTTCAAAGAGTTTCAAAGAACATGATGGATGGCTTTGCTCCCAACTAGACGCATCCCACGTCTCAAACCAAAGATCAGTCAGTAGTTGTACTCTTCCACATTTCAACCCCAAATATACAGACACAAAATCCCATTTTCCTCACCTCCTTGATATAAATAAGTCAAAAGAAGGCCAAGAATCAAAAAGGACATAATGGAAGCGGGCCTTGCTGGTAACAGAAACTGTACACATCCTACTACCCCTACCACCTATACTAAGGGGAGTTGTTTCCATCATATAATCAGAAACCAACTTAAAAGTACCCCCCCTAGAAGAGACTTTGTAGTAATGGACCATTTCTAGAAACACTTTCTCACCATAAGCATTACAGACATTTCCATCGAACAAGAGGATCAAAACACAAAATATTAACCTAAAGAAGGAAAAAAAAAAACGGAGAAAAACGAGAATTAAGTAAACCTTTGGAGCAGAAAAAGTGTCTCCCAAAGCAGGTTGCAGCTTACACGTTGGATGCCTTTCGATCCCAAGCTCCCCAACATTCAATTTTCTTGATGAACAAGACCTGGAGGCAATTAAAAGATGCTACTGATGATTGTAAAAAGTGATCTCGTTCAAGTTACTTTTTTCATTGCCTGGGTTCTATTATGCATTAACCCACCACTGATTCAGAATTTATGTGCCCACCACCACTACCACCATGGTTGTTGTTAAATCCCGTAACAGGCATGGAACGCTGTGCAAAATCCAACAAAACCTTCCGCTGCTGTTCATTTGTGTGAGGAAGACTTGCACGTAGCAGTTCCACTGGCATCTCCCTACTTATAGATCTTGCTGCTTCAGACCCTATAACTCCTGTGTTGGGATGGGCCTGCAATAACAATGACTGCATAATGCTGTCATACTTACTCATACAGTACTTTGTGAGAAGGCCAAAGAATTCATCGAAGGATGCCTGCCATAGAGCCCGATTAGGCATACTGTAGTTACTTGAGGCGTGGGGATCAGTTAGCAGGTCAGTGGCCCTCTCAAGAATTGATTTTAAGATTACCGTCGCCCCATCTCCGGCAGAGCTTCCAATTGGGCGGAGGGGAGGCTGCTCCGAGGAACAGACAACCGCAGCGAGACAAGCACTAAGAGATCCAAGATCCATGCCAAACACGCACGTTGAAACAACTCTTGCAAGATTACTTGTAGTCTCAGATGCTCCAGAGTCAGATGGTAATCCACCAAATAAAAACCTCAGATGACGAAAAATGGCCATACATACTATTCGTGTAAGCTCACTTCCAGGAAAAAGAAGCTGAAGGTACTTCGAGAGGAGCTTTCGACCTTTTGGCAGAGAGACTAAGCGCATAAATACAATGTCGTCTTTAGGGGAGAGACCAACTGTCTGGCCCACACCCTTCCCAAGCGGGTCAACCAACTGAAGTGAGGCTGCAAGACCTTCTAAGAGAACCTGACGCCTGCGCCTCAGCTGTGTCCCACCGTCTTGTGGTTGACTGAACTGCAGAAACCTGTCAATGTCATCCACATCGAGAAGTAGACATAGGCCATCCTCGATTGCTATTCTGGCTGCAAGCATTGGCTCTTGTTCAAGTGGCTTCTCGGAAATTTTCTGATCATCCCCAGAAGCTGACGGAGGGTCAACTTCAAGAAGTGGGCGCGGCCTTCTTATGGACGAGAAAGGGACTCTTCCAAGAGCATCTACCTGAAGGAATGCATGTGGCTCAGTATTTGAACGTGACCGAGATGGCAGGTCCCTCAGGTGAGTAGGACAAAAATGATGTTTCAACCTCGACCCAGCAGTTTTTTTTGACAAGCAAGCCTGATGATAGTAATCATCTACATAAGGATCATTACTATGGGTAGCCGCATGCTGCATCCTCAGAATACTTTCAATCTCATCAGCAGTCATGTACTTGGATCTGAACTGTGGCCACCCATTATCACTTTTCTGGGCACTGTTATCAGAGGCCTGCTGAGAAAACCGCAGGTTCTGCCTACCTCTTTGTGATGATTTTGGCCTTTGATCTCTCATATCAGTCATCCCAAGCATTTGTTCGTACTTGCTCATTACGTGAGGGGATGACGAAGGATGCGTGTTGAATAACTGAGATTGCAAAGCCTGAAAATGAGCCAAAGACGGTTGGACTGGATGGTGAAGTCTCTGTTGTTGTTGCGCCATTAGCTGTTGAGGCATTAGAGCACCGTTCGGATGAGGTAACTGCTGTAACATATTGTTCAAGATACTTGAATGATCCCCAGAAAATAGATTAGCCTGGTTAACCCCCCAGTTGTTCTGCGACCTACCAGTAGGGAGTCCTGGTGGAGGGAACTGAGGCATATTTCCACCATAATGTAATCCATGAGGTAACCCAGCCAAATGATGCTGAGGATTAGAGAAAGGAGAAAGGTTGGGGGCCGAGAAAGGCATCTGTGATCCACCAAGAGATTGAATACTAAGGTGGCGAGAATGGTGATTTGGTGAACCCTGTTGAGACCGACCACCTGGTGGAGGGTATGAAGTGAACGAGGATTTTGGTACTAAAACAGGCTCACTGGAGAAGTGTGGAGGTTGTTGTAGCTGTTGAGGATATGAAGAAGTTCTATACAGAGGTTTTGAATCAGGATGATGAGCAGAAGGCTGTGACGACCATCTCTTACTATCTTGACCACCATCAGAGTCGTAGACGTTCTGATCAAACCACAAATCACCCTCTTGTGCCCATTCTGCAGCAGAAGAACCTGAGAAAAAATGAACAAATTTTTAAAGAAGAGATTCTGCAGAAAATGGAACGGGTAGGAAAAGAATCAGTATTTGTCAACTATTTTCATTTATGTATACCAAATGATGAACGAATATATGTCTACATCTCTTGTTTCAGTGCAAGATAACAAACAAGAGAGTCAATTTTGTAACTGCACTTTAACGAATACATTTTCATTTCTGCACAGTAGCATTTCAATTCACAGGGTGAAACAGTGAACTGTCGCAAAATGATTGATACTCCATATTTATATCATGAACCAGTTCAAAATTGAAGTGCTCAGAAAAGATGAAAAGGCTGATGCTCACACGACTTCATTTATAGTTTAAACTATAAACACATCAGAATAAATCATGAAACAAGTTTTAAAATAATTTGTGCCTCATGAGCTGAACATGTTTCAAGACTTTCTAAGTAGAATTCACTGGTATATACCCCCAAACCGAAAAGATATAATAACCATAATGGGAAAAAAAAAAAGAAAAAAGCAGACCTGCTACAAAGTTAGGTTTTACCTACGTGAAAAAATATCAAAACCAGATTATGCATTCGTTACTATAAAATATCAAAAATCGGCATCACCAACAGTATAGAGCTCTTCTCTAGTAAACCATTTTTAACAATCATTGTTTAACAAATTTGTTTGTACTGAAACAGTTCCATATATTCTGGTTGTATCACCACCGAGCACAAAAAAAACCTATCAAGTAGCTCCACAACTAGAAATAAGGCAACTGAGGTCCATATTAAAAGTCTGTGTGATTAAAAGAGCAGCAAAAAGAGATTACTTTCGTACACATGCCTCGAAAAAAAGCAAATAATTTCCTACAACGTCTGAAACACACACACAAAAATATATATATATATATATATATATATATATATATATATATTTATTTAGGTGGTATATCATCACTCACTTTCTCGAGAAAAAGAACCTCCCCTATCACCAATCACTCCTGGTCTCGCTGGCTCGCTGACGGTTCTGTTCAACTATTAGGCAAAAAAAAATTTTGCTTTAGAATAAGGATAACTATACTGAGAAAAAACATGGATTAAACGTTTGTAAGAAAACATTAACCAAGTCGAAACTAAGGCAATATATAGAATACAAAAAGACACTGGGCATACAATGACTGCTCAGAATTATAGCAACAATAATCCCATATGTAATGAAGAATAAATAACCAATCCAGAAAATTTTGGCAGTGGAAATACAAATCAACAAGAGAAAACTTAGCCAATCAACGTTAAGCAACAAAATTCACCCTTGTCTCTTCATATATGGACCTAGCATCAACATGGC
The DNA here is from genome assembly GCF_003573695.1 of Papaver somniferum. Lineage (NCBI taxonomy): Eukaryota > Viridiplantae > Streptophyta > Magnoliopsida > Ranunculales > Papaveraceae > Papaver > Papaver somniferum. The sequence continues at coordinate 27,590,255 of NC_039358.1, read as the reverse complement.
TTGGAGGCACACAGAGAACCTTCAATTACTACCATGACCCAACAAGTCTACAAAACTGTATAATACTAATATGTAGTTTCAGCACTTACTGTACAGTAGAGAATCAAAGTTCTGGTTTACGCAGTGAGGATGTGGACATTTTCATCAATAACATACATGTGCATATTCGAAAAATCGTCAGCGCCGTGTATTAGGTTATTAACATTCATATATGTAGCATTTAGTAATTCTAGTGTACACGCAAAGAGGATGTGGGCTCGAAGTTCTTCAAACGTTTTACCTCCGTGTATACCCATTTGTATAAACCACAAAAATGCATTTTCAATAAATTGTCAGTGCCATGTATTAGGTAAATGTCATTCACGGACATATGCAGCATTTAGCGATTATTACATAAGACATTGGATTTACACGAAACCTGAGAGCAAGCAGGTCGATCACTTGTGAGTGGTGAAGACAAGTGCTTTCAACCCTAAACCCATCCTTGGGTGATCAACCTACTCAAAGTTAGAAATTCATATAAATTATCTGCCACGGGCAGTTGCCTCTACCGTTTCGAAAAAGAAAGCACTTCTACAAATTGTATGATTGGAAGCAGATGCAATGCTTGCACTACTGGACTATGCAAGTAAAAATTTATCACATTCTCCTGAACTGGCATGACTTGAAAAAACTAACCTTTGAAAAAGTACTTGTAAGGTCATCAATGTCCGACAAAGATCCTAAACCTTCACCCTGCAAATGCAAACTAAATGTCAATTTTTGACAAGGCAATACATTCCTTTATAGCAAATAGTTAACATATTTACAGTTAGGTGTTGATCTTATAGAACATCAGCACATTGTACACATATGAGTTACATTTCCACAGTTCAGCATGAACTCGAAATAATAATTAAATCACTTATGTTAATTTAACCATCAGAAGAAAATACATATTGTTAAAAAAATAAAAACAAAAAAAAAGGTCAAATTCGAACAAGTTCTTACGGAATCAAAGTTCACAACCCTCAAAAGCCTATCAAAGCCTACTGGTCCCTCCCAATGATAAAAGCTAGGATATAAAGAAATATCACAGAACAGTATTATTGAGATAATGTCTAGATTCCTACAAAAGCACAAGTAATCGCTAGTTCAGATCACATTCACAGAAAAAAGCCCACACATGTAGGGCAGTATGGTTTTACTAAGAATGCCAATTATACACCTACTGTTAACAAGCAATTCTCACATGCACTTGCCAAACATGACCTAATAAACCAAAATCACAAAGATAAAGATAGAGAGTAAACAGCACAGAACAAAGGGAAGCAAAGAGAAAGATCTTGGTGTGGTACACAATAATGGAGAGTTTAATATTCTTCAAAGAGCAAAATTATAATATTTCCTTTGTGACAATTTTCTACTTTAGTTTATGTATCATTTATCTAGCCTTTTGGATGCTTTCTGGTTAAAGAGAGGAGGCATTCAACAGGCAATTACTAACAAATTAGCAGTCTAGCTTTCAAAAGACGGAGTCACTTGACGAAGAGGTTGGATATTTTATACTGCTCCACTTTCCAACAAAAACTTGTTTCATGATACAGTATCATCTATCACAAACCCAATTCTCCATTTGGTCAAAAGAAACTATAGAGATCTCATGTAACAGAAAGCATCTCTAGCTTCACATGCACTGCTTAAAGGCTAAGTCGTTTCATGAAACATCAGTACCAGGAACCAAGAAAACTACATAATGCCATTAAATAACAATACCATAATTAAGTAAACAAATAAAAGATCCAAGTGGACTCGCCCCATTTTTGCATCCTATTCCTAAGAAAATTATATACAGAATCAAACAGAATCCCAAGATCATGTAATAAGGGAGTCTGACTGAAATCCAGAGAACAAAGTTTACAAAATAGTTTCTCAAGAACTATTATGTTGGCACAAGTTCGTAGCAGGGGCATACAGTAAAGTATTGGTGTCAATAAAAATATGTCGAGCTACTGTTCCCAATAAACCATATATACATTTCTCCTCGACTCATATATAATAGATCCACACATCTGCATGATCAGTCCAAGCGGCAAAGCCCTATAACCCAAGATTACTAAATAAGACCCCAGTAGTCTACTATAATTTTACATCAACATCCACGAAACCAGTGTAAGGTTTTAAACACCTGCTCTTTATAAAATATCAATGCAATAAAATATTGACAGTGAAAATGTAAAGTAAGATCACTCTGGTTAATCTTGAGGTGAAACAATCCATTTGTTTCTTAGCCGAGTTTGCAAAGTTGTAAAAGAGTTCGAGAAAGGATATGCTCCACATTATTACTAAAATTACAGTAAATACAAGTGGAAAAAAAAATATCCATTTAAAGCTTGATCAGTAGACATGTTATGCGTTAAAGGATAACCGAAAATGTAAAACATTGCTTCTATAAAGTTCACCTCTTCTCTGTTGGGAACCTGATACTCGGCATCATCAAAACCTACTAACGGCGCCTCACCATCTTCATCGTCTAAACCCCCCAACTCAATTTCTTCTAGCACATCCTTGCCAAAGAATGTGTATTGCGATGCATCAAAGAGCGTGTTTCCTGAATCAAGAGATATTTTTATAATAAGTATATAAGTTACAAACAAAAAAATCAGAATTAGGGGAAGAAATTGCACTTTACAAGAGTCCAAAACTTAAAACGAAAAAGAGGTTTAAGTTGAGAAAACGAATGTGAAAGATAAAGCAGAGGTTTAAGTTGAGAACATTCTGAGCTAAAAAGACCATGAATCTAATATAAACAAGATTATATGATACATCAAACAAGTGACTTTGCATCTGAAGTTAATCTGTTTCCATTTACTGAAACTACATACTTGATCTAAACCATGCAAATTTCATGTAAAAACCAGCATCATCCAGATATTCAAAGAGAAACCCTAGATATTATAACCAAAAGTCAAACGCAGCACGATTACTACTCTGCAAAAGTATTAACTCGATCAAACAGGAATAGAACAAAGAAAAAAAAATCACCAAGCGGAATCGAACCAGAGCCAGATCTGCAAAACATAATTTAACAAGCAAAAACCTAAAGAAAATGAGCAGATAAAAAGAAGAAGAGAGATCTAGCTAAAAGAATAGCTAACCTGAAGAACTCGCTGTGAATTCATTAAAATTACTAAGATTGGGAGTTTGTTGAACACCACTCCCACCATCAAATCCTTCCATATCTCTAATTAATAAATCAAGAAAACCCTAATATATAAAAACTACCTCTAGAAGAAATAAACCATCTGAATTTTAAAATTAAACAAGAAATGGAGGAGAAACCCAAAGAAATCAAATTTCTAGGGTTTCCTCCGAAGCAGAAAGAGAGATCTGTAAGGAAAATTGAGGGCGGCAAACAAAATTCATGGAAGAGTGTTACTCTTGTCAAATATCCTAGATAGACTCGCTCGCGCACACACAACAACACCAAACAAGTAAAGGGTTTTTGCCCCGAAAGTGAAATTAAAAGGGAGAGATAGATAACGATAGCTTAAATTTATTATTATTACAGTAAAAAAAATAAAAAAGAAAAACTGATACAGTAGAACCTCTAAGAAATAACCTTGATACGAGAATAAAAATTAATAGTCCCTATCTAGGCCAGTTATATTAAAAAATAAATTTCATGTTGAAATAAGTTATATTTTCTCGGTATTTCGTCTTAAGGAACTTACCTCCATACAAGATTGATAAAAATATATAAATAATAAGAGTTTTATATATATCATTGTTTTCAAGAAATTTACCTCTATATAAGAATAATTGATAAAAAATATATAAATAACATAGGTTTTATATATGTATCATTGTTTAAGGTGAAAAGATTCTTGTAAATTCACAAGATCCTTTTATTTCTAAGTGGGTTTGATGCTTTCTTTTGCACATTTTCCATGTCCAGGTATAGTTTTGTGTGGATTGCCAAACTTCATATATCCATGTAGTGTAAACTAAATAATATTTGTAAACTTCATATATCTATGTTTATGTACGTATTTTTCTTAGGTACGTGTATAACCAAAAAAAATTGGCACTTCCAAAATAGAACTCCATATAAGAATAACCTCTATATAATAATAATTTATTATGAAACCTATTATAGGGGCTCCAAAATTTTGGTTTTGAGGGCTCACAAGATGACAAAAAATCAGGTCATCAAATAGTAATTTCAAAACCCCTTATCCCAATGATTAATTAACAACTAATGATTAGGTTAAATAAATTAAGCAAAATTAGTAATAAGATAAGACTAATCATTTGATTTATAGTTAATATTTGAAAATCAAAAAATTCTTTTTTTTTTTTTTTTTTTGAGAATTGAAGTTATGGTTAGAAAACCTAACCGTATATAAAATATACGGTTGACAGTTCATATTTTCCCAACCGTACACAAAGCCAGGGTAACTTACGGTTAGGTTTTCCAACCGTATACAAAAATTAGGTAACTCACTTACGGTTGGGAGTTAATATTTTCCCAACCGTAAAAAATTCATACGGTGAAGAAATAAATATTTTCACACCGTAAATCAACCATACGGTAGGGAAATATTGATTTCCCAACCGTATTCAGTTCTGAAACTAATTTTTCAATCTTTAGTTTAATCAAATCTAACCTATTCACGGGATCAAAAGAATAAAAAAGGATTGAGTTTTCGATTCTTACCCAACTAAAGTTATTACTTGCTGAGAATCGAGGATCAATCGTCTTTGGAAAAATAAAAAAGGAAGAAGAAAAAGAAGAGGCGATGGAGGATAAGAAGAGAGGAAGAAGAAGAAGAGACGAGTTTTTGTTTTGTTTTTTAGGTTTAAGTTTACAGGGGGTTAGTCCACGAGTGAGTTGAGGGGAGTTTAACGTATTTTGGATCTTGGGGATTTTGAGGGAGTGTAAGAGAGTAGAGAGAGTTTGAGAGAGTTTGGTGTTTTCAGTGTAGGGAGTTTGGGAGACTCTCCCAAAATCTCTACTTTTTTGAGAGATTTGGAGTGAGACAAAAATACACTGTGAACTCCCTAGAACTCCCCAGAACTCCCCAAAAAAACCCAACTCCCTAGCATTCTAATTTTTACCACTAACAGGGAGTTTAAGAGTTTCTTTCAAACTCTCCCACGACTAACGGGGTTTTCTAGGGAGTTTGGGAGAATCTTCTAAATTCTCCCACGACTAACGGGATTTTTGAGAGACTCCTTCGAACTCCCCCTCGACTAAAGGGAAAAAACCCAACTACACCCAACTCCCCCAACTCCCTTGAGGACTAACACCCTGTTAGTTTTTTATTTAGTTAGATTTAGGTTTGGTAATTATTTTGGTTATCAAAGGGTACTTTTGTATTTTTGATAATAAATTAGGACCCACCTCATCCATATTTAGGATAGTTGAATCCATAGGGACCCTTAAAACCAAATTCTTGGAACCCCTATTTTCTTTAGTATAGTCCCTAGCATATTCTTGTATATAGGTTCTACCGACGAATATATACCATCAATTATCATTGATGTTTACACTGTTAGATGGTGAGATTATATGAAGCTGGATGAATCAATTTTTTCTGAAAATATGGTCTAGTAAAAACATATACTCTGTATTCCTCTCCTTAAAGGCCTCTAGACAAATAAATTATTCACATTCGAGGATGAAACTCTCGTTTGTTATTTGTCGAAACAGACCTTCTCTAAAACAGGAGCTATGGTGATGACATTTGGCAAAGTTTAATTGGTACCAATCAACAAGCCTAAGGTCACGGTCTACGCTTAATATTTTTAAATAAATGGTTATTGTTAATTTCTTTTTTTTAAACTAGAAAAAAATTGATTTCTAAAAAGAAAAAAAAAAACAGAAAGAAAGAAAAACGTGATAGACTAACAAGAGGGAAACACAATTTTATGTATGAAATATATGATTTCTAAAAATATAAAAATGAAAACACTTGTTAGAAAAGCAACTTTATCGAATCACATACATTCTTAAAAAGCAGGTTTTTGTAGTTAATATATGGAATAGATAAATCTTATTAACACAAACTATGAGGATTTTATACATCAGAAACGCCCTACAATGATTCACTTAAAACAAAATATATATATATATATACTGGCCGGTTTAGGCCTAAGCCTCTACATCTACGGTTTTATGGATTCGTAGTGCGCTGATAATAGAACTCTTTGACTCTCTTCCAAAATATTGAATATAGTTCATTGACACGTTTGTCAAAGGCGGGAATGAACGATTTCATGAGATGCATATCTTCTCGGATCTCATTCCATTTTACAAGCTCTATTTGAGTGGTGGATGAAGTAGGAGTCGCTCAATGTTTCAAGTTGGTGGCAAAAAGTGCTTGCGAAAGAGGTTGTCTTGTTATATATTAAGACTCAACGGGTACCTTTTTTGAAATCAGACAATCAACTTTTAACTATATCCACATAGACCGATTTTGACCTTGCAAAATCATCTAAACTCTGCCTCGCAAAAACCGGTTCATAATGAATATGTGAGCAATTATTGTCAAAATAAAACATACAAGAAAAGTGCCATTTTTTTACAAGAATCAGACTACATGTTTTACCACATAGACTGCTTATGTTAGGTGGTCAAAATTCTGGATTTTTTGTTTCAGAATCAGTCTTTAACTATATCTATATACACCGATTCTGAACCCTGGCAAAACAAGGGAATGAAATTCTCAGAATCGGTATTTGTTGTAAATAGTATAAACCGATTTTGAACATGTAATGTTGGAGAAAAGAAACAATCGGTTTTTATCTAGTAACACATATACCGATTATAGATAAATAAACAGGCAAAATACCTGCATTTTTTTCCCAAGTTATAGTCATTTTGTTGCGTCTTAGGAAAACACAATAATTTAAAACCAACCAAATTCGTCGATTCTCCGACTAACGAAACAAAATAAGTTTTGATTCTGTAATTATTTATATAGTTAAAGACATGAGTTTTTAAAACAAATAAACCATTCATTCATTCATTATCTTCATCGCCAACATCTCCACCGACCACCACGTCCACGACCACCACGTCCACGTCCATGACCACGGCCTCATCTTCCTCGTTTAGCAGGTCGTTCTTCGGCGCCATCATCATCGCCACTATCATGTCTGGTGGTGTTTGATTCACCCCGAGAGATGTTTCTCGAAAAGAATCTCTTCCTCTTTGGCTTTGTCTTCTCCGGAGGTTCCCCAAACCTCTCATGAGCTTATCAATATTCTACGACATTATATTCTGCAATCTTTTCTTCATTCTCTTTAACATTTTCCCTTGCCCTATACATAGCCTTGCTTTGTTTATCAGATGCCCGATTCGCCTTCTCAGTTTTCATTTCAAACAACATTCAACAAATCATGCCAAAACCATTAACAAAACCATAATTTAGTATCAATACACACCATGTATTTGGGAGATTTTTGTTTGTCCTTGATTTGGGGCCTCTCCTGTACTTGTATCACCGAGTATGCGAAACGTTGGGGTACCAAGGCATGTGTGCTGGATAAGATTTGTGAACAACCTCAAGATCGTTATCCAGTAACTTACAATTTTTCTCATTCAATTTAAATTTCGGGTGCTCATATGTTGGGATATCTTGTACACTGTCACATTTTCTTGCCACTCTCATCGGATTGTACATTACATATCCTTTGAGATAGAACAAAGTTCCAAAATATTTTTGTTCCTTGCACCCAGCGACAACCTTTACTTTAGCAAATGCTTTATTATAAGGGTCTAAAACAACAGCATTCATCGTCAAGTTGTCAAATTGCTCTCTTAACTTCAGATAGTCCTTCTTCTGGATCTTCGGCTTACAGTTGTAGACTTATCAGACTCCATACCAATCACCTTGGTTCCACTTGTTGTTCACATGGGATCTACCAGCAAGTTTTTTTAAGTGCAAGTATATCCATACATGCGTTAACATATATTATAGGTGAGAAAAGAAAATGTAAGATAAACAAAATACAACAACTTGACAACTCGAATCACCTGCAGAAGATATATATTCCCTCCGATTTGGTTCATGTGAGACCTCGTTCAGCAAGTGTGCAAGGATGGCAGAGCCCCAAGAGTAGTCGTGCATTTTGTGAATTGGGTCCAATAGCTGAATATAGTTGGCGTTCACACAAGCACCAGAAACTTCGGGGAAAATACCAACTCCCAAGACATAAAGGACATACGCGTGGACTGTAATGATACGTCCGAGAAGATACCAATTTTCCTTGATCACAGAGCTCTTGTGTTCCAATGAATTGGTCCCTCAAGATCGCGAGATGGAATATTTTCTGTTTTTCTTAACCTACCAGCATCTCTGACTTGGTCTTTTCCTCATCCCAACCAAACACATTCTTGGTTAACTCGTAAATCTTGTTCCACCTAAGCTCATTCACGTAGTCTTTCCCTCTCACGACCCTGCTATGCTTAGGTCGGTAATCAACCGCGCATCATTTGGAGTTATTGTCATTTCACAAATCATAAGATGGAAAGTATATTGTTAGAGCATTGCTCGGTCGAACTCGCATGCATTTCTATCTCAAGCATGTTTGTCAATGTTAGTGATCAAAACTATAAGTCTTGATTTCTAGTCTACTATAGTTAAGGTCTCGGACTAGGATAGAAAGTGTAGTTGAGCTCAAGAACTCCATGGCAATCATCATACAAGACGAAGGACTACTCAAGGAACCGGTGGATCTTCATCGACTAAAAGTTATGTGGATACTTGAACTTATCTATCACTCAAAAGTCTATTTATCTCCTATATTGAGAAAAAATTCGTTTTGTTATATAGACTTAGATTATACACATTTGCTATTTCGAGCCGAGTTTATCTCGCCTATCTATTTCTCGAAATATGTGTTGGTAAGCTTTCGCTTTAACCAAGTTCATCTTTACCTAGTGACGAAAGTCATGACAAGTTTCAATCACTTTGAAAATTGCTTACTTTGACGAAAAAATAGTTTGTGAATAACAACTATAGAATATCAACGTCCTCTAAGAATGTTCCAATGATTGAAATGAGAGTTTAGATTATATAACCATTGGAGGATATAAGCATTGTTGTGGAAACACATATATGTATAAGTCCTTATTCCTTGAACCGAGGTTTGCGAACTTTGTTGATCAAGAGAACCGACATGGTGGCGTGAGCCAAGTCCGCGAACTGGCGGAAGTTCTTGTCCCGAGAATTTCTGCTGGAGTTTGTGAACTCCGTCCGAGAACTTAAGTCCGCGAACTTGAGTAGGTTATATCTAAAAACGATGTTTGTGAACTTATTCTTATATAAACTAAGGAATGCAAATGCAAACCGTGGATATATAGTTCATGAACCGATTTGAGTGAATCAAATCGTTTTTGCTTCGATTGTGTCTTGTGTAGTTACATAAGATTTCCTTGCAATTGAACAACTCTCTAACTAGTTCATTTGAGTCACTTGAACTAGTTATGGTGAAGAAGAATATGGTTGATATGAAAGTGATCATATGGCTAACCATTTGGTTGACTGTTGTTGAACCAACAAATGTACAAGTCGGGTACGGTTACACAAGCCTAGAAACGTGCATTTCATTTGTGTGTAACAAGCTAGTTTTCGATCTAACGGTTGAAAGATATTAGATTGAATCTAAATCATATTTTCATCTAACGGTGAATATTGAATGCTTTATTACCAAGCTAACATTGATTGCAAACCCTGATTTGAAAGACTATATAAGGGAGAGCTCTAGCAACTGGGAAACCTAATCCCCCACACCTTCTGTGTGATACTAGTTGTGCTAATCTAGATTCGATTCTCCTTTAACCTTTGGTTTCTTCTTCTAAACCAGGTTAACGACTTAAAGACTTCATTGGGACTGTGAAGCCAAACCGATACTACTTTCTCGTAGTTGTGTGATCTGATCTTGTTGTTTCTATCGTACGAGTACAATTGTAATAATTGGCTTGAGATTGATATCTCCGATAGGCAAGATATAAAAGAAATCACAAACACTTTGTCTCATCGTTTGTGATTCCACAATATCTTTTTTCGCTGCGTCGATTAGGATTCTTGTGAGGTGATTGATAATACTAGGCTGTTCTTTGGGAATATAAGTCTGGTTTATCAATTGGTTCATGTTCACCTTGATTTATCAAAAGACGGAACAAAACACGTTAAAGACCTTATAAGTCTGTGTTTGTAGCGATCTGATTATGAACGAGTCTATCTCTAATAACGTACCAGTTCAGAAATTACCAGATGATTCTAAAATCTTGGATTCACCTGAGAGAACTGTCACATCTAAGTCAGTATCTAAACATTCTCTTGATGTAAAAACTGTTGATTTGGAAACTCTCTTAGAAGAACAGTTGGATGAACTTTCTGATGAAGGTGATTCAGATATTGATAGAGATGTCGATGAGGAAGTCTCAGAGTATGTTAAGTTTTTGGATTCGTGGAATATGAAGAAGATTACAACTTCTCATGTCTCACCTCTTCTGACTCCTCTCTGTCGAGAAAATAATAAATTGAGAAGATGTTACGCAGGTGTTTATTTTTCGAATCGTTCTCACGAATCGATCCTCAAGGATTCTGAGGAAAACCTACGTATGAAGTCACTTGAATGTGATAATATTTATCAAAAGTACTTTTTGTTGGAAGAGAAACTTGCAGAATCCGAAGCAAGGTTTAAATCTCAACAAATTAGCTTTGATGACAGAGAAAGCGTTTATCTCGCTCGATAAAAACGCCTTGAGGATGATTTAGCTGTTGCTCTTGATAAAATCAAGATATTGGAAGAAGACTTGAAAAAGTTCAATTCTAGTTCAAGCAAATTAACCACTATGCTAGGAGCAAGTAAAAATCATCGTGATACACGAGGATTGGGCTATAAGGGAATAGATGCTCCAAGTATTAGCAAAGAGGTAAAATTTGTCAAGGCTAGTGATTCTTCTCAACAAAAGGTTTCCACTGATGGAAAAAGTGAAATACCTTCACCGGAAGTTAAAGTTCGAAAAAGCAATATATATCAACCTCCAAAGTTAGCACATGCGAATCGAGGTAAGAACATTCCTTATGTTTGCCACTATTGCGGAAATAAAGGTCACCTGGAAAGGAGATGTCGTTTCCGTATAAGGAATGAGAAACTTCATGATGTTCTTGTTTGGGCATCACAAGAAGTTATGAAACCAAGATCATATGTTAAGGCTAATTCCCTAAACGCTACAGGTTGTAGCTGTCCAACCTTTAGGCAAAGGAATCAGTGTTGTGATAAACCTAGATTTGCCTATAAACGTCATAAGAAGCCTTGATAGACGCATTTATATGTCTATTTTGTTCTCAATATTCTGTATTGTTAGACTCGATTAAGTACTTATTGTGTTATTTTGTGTTTTTGTAGATGTTTTTAGAGAAATAAGCCCTTGCGGCGAAATGGGCTCAAAAAGTGGTGTTTTTACACCCCGGAGAAAAATACTAAAGGCACCCCAGAAATGCACCGGAAACGCCCCAGAAATGTGCTTGAGGAACCCAGAAAAATTACTATTTCCACCCCAATTGATATTCGCACCCCAGCTCTGGTTAAGGGGCACCCTTCTTCTCAAATTCAAAAATAAATTTTGGCGGGAAATTTTCTTTATACACTGGTAGATTTTCCAATCGATTTTTGATGGTGTTATAAGGAGATTAAATCGCTGAAACTTAATGGGTATATGTGATATGGATATAAGAAGATATTGTGGTGGTTGGGATCGATCAAATTTTGCTAGATAATCGATTCTCGATTCTCGATTTGCGACAATTCTCAGTTCCTTTCCCGCGTCTTCACAACAGTGCTTACATCACTTCAGTAGTGCCGTTCTTCCTGACGCTTCCTATGTGTCGCAACGGACGGTCTTAAAATCGATTTTCCTATTATTTCATCATTTGTAATCAACTTGTGAGCATTAATAAAATCTTTTGAGTATTTTTCCAACATGATGAGAGGCTAAATTCTTGGTGATTGAGGCAATTGAGGATCTATTCACTCATGTTTGATTGGTAATATTTTTATTTATAATTTTCTTAATTATTTATTTTGTTTAATTCACTTGGATAAATATATAAAAAAAAAGATAAAATGGTTTTCTTAATTATTTGTGAATCAGTTTGATGTTTTATGCTTAGAATAATTCTTTGATAAATCATGCTTAAGGATTACAACTTAATATTTGGACACCTTTTAAATTAAAAAGTGATTTAATAAGAAAAAGTGCTTAATAATAATTTCTGAAATATTATTTATGACCAATCAACTTGAAGTAATAGTGAATCCTGAGCCTTAATCCCACTTTAAATCTTGACATCACTCTTTGAAAATTAATTTGCTTTATTTTTATTAAATTTTTTAAAAAAAAAAGTTACCTTCACAAGTTCGAAAAGAACCCCTTTTACCACAATCTACAACAACATTTGAAGTTACACCAAAATTTTGGCGCCGCCGACGCGGATTTGTGTTTAGGTAGAATTTTTAGGTTTTTATTATTTATTTTTACTATTATTTGTTCCTTTTTACGTTTTTTTTTTGTGTCTTTGATTTACAGGTTCGAAGTGGAATACTAAGGACTTGGGAACAAAAAGCTTAAAGCTAAAAGCTAAAAGAGAAGAAAAAAAAAGACATAAATTTTTTTTTTAGGATTTGTATATAGGCTTTATCTTTCATAATTTTTGTAATTTTTGGACTTTTTATTTGGACTTTATTCTGGACAATTGGACTTTATTCTTTTTTTAACCCTACGGAAGGGTATTATTATTAAAAAAAATAAAAAATTATATAAACTGTGTGCAGGGAAGGACGACGATTACTATATCGTCTGGGCCCCTTGGGTTCGTACACGGCATAGGAGTCGTGGCCCGAGTCGACGACAACGGTTCATCCCCCGTATGGTACGGGAGGTAAGTCCAATCGAAACACTCGCGAATCCCCTGAAAGCGAGTTACTGTATGCCTTAAGGTGATAATTGTTTGAGGACGAACCGGACTGTCTTTATTTTCCTAGTAAAGGGCAAGGCCTGGCTTAAACAAGTTAAGGTTTCGGATTTCATCACCATTCCTTCTTGCCCGTTTTAGGAAAACAAAACCTAACGCGAACCCAAGCTTTAAAATCTGATTAGAAAGAGACCTATAGGGTATCGAGCTTGTTAGGAAAATTTTTCGAAGGATATTGGTTACCTTTTAAGCAACTTCAAAGTTCATGATGACTTCTGGGAGTTGAAACAAGCCGCCTTGTAACGCCGGTGAGGCCTTGGGTATCAAAGCTCCATTGAGCTTCCCTCGCCTCAGTTTCATCTCACATTAGCTCGGATTGATCCAGAGGGGTTGCTCAAACTGTAACGAATTCCCCTTCGAGAGATAGAAGCTGGTCTAGAAACAATCTAAGTGGAGCCATCATGCTTTTTGTTTGCTAGAAATCTTTAGGTTTTGCTTTGGTGGAGTCGAGTCGGCCTTGTTTGTGATTGTATAGAATCCCTCTGTAGTTTATATTTCTTCGGTGATCAATCCTTTTGAGGAGACGCCACCTGCGATGACGTTGCGAGAATATATGTCTAGAAATTCTCGTTATCAAGAGACGTCTTCGGAAATGACTCTTGGTGAATATATGCGTGGGCAGCGATATATGGATACTCCAACTTTTATTGAGGAATCACATCTAACGATCTATGAGAAATATTATAAACATAGACCATGTAGTTGGGAACAAATCTTGAGAATTCGTGAATATCAAAAATTATATTGTGATGATGATGAGGAGGAGGATGGTGATGATGATTATAATGATATTTCTAGTTCAAATCCAAATAATTTTAATAATTATTTACATATTCAAAAGGACGAGGATTTGACTAGAAATACCCCCGTTTTAGACGATGATTACGAAACCGATGATGGTTTAGAGGAACCAGTTTATCTTGAGAGTACTGTTTTCGAGTCAAACGATTTAGAAACAATAGTCTTAGAAGAACTCGTAGAGATTAGCGGGGATGACCTGACTTAGAAAAATCAATCGCCCACTTTCAGGAATCTGATGACCTAGAAATTAGGGAGATTATGACCAGTCTACCTAGAGACGCCGAAAACTCTAAGTTTGGGGGTGATTATCATTCTCCATGTTCTTTCACTCTTAAAAATATCCCTCACTTGGGACTTGACATCAATGCCTCACCCATTTTACGAGACTATCTTCGTACTCGTTTTCCCGAACTTAATAATATTCAACACGAGTCTCAACTATTAGAAACCCATCCTCTGGTTGATGTGGTTAACCCAGGCAATAATACCAAGATTGACTTTGTTTTCCCACCAAAAACGTTTCTACCAATTATGGGAACTTTTGATTTTAAGATGTGTCGGTTATTAAGTTTTGAGACTAAACCTAATCACTTTAGGATATTAGGGTCGACACATTTTCTTAAGGAAGACCACCTCTTTCATTGTGGTCAGCTGTGTGAGTCAAATCTGATTGACTTAGAGGATCCCCAGTTATTCAGGTTGTTGTTATGTGCTTATAAGTTCTTAGTTGAGTTTTTCCAGACTCTAATACCTGAACCGGATCTTAGCTTTGAGGAAATACAACCGATGAAAACCTTTTATTTAGACCCTTTTATAGAGCCTGAACCTGAACCACAACTAGATGTAGTTGTCTTAAGCAAGGGTATGTTCGGTATCTTCTTGGTCTGTTGCAGTTTCGTTTTCTTGTGGGTAACACTTTTTGATCCAGATGACCCACAGTTATTCCGGCTACTACTATATGATTCTACGTGCTGACTAATCCTTGCTTAGTCTGGCTGAAGACTTTAAACTTAGCACTTCTTGGGAGGTAACCCAATATTCATGCGACATGGTAATATCTTTCCTTATCTCTTTTGCTTCATTGGTAACAGTTTATCCTTGTTCATGCTTTTAATTTTATCTTTAGAACATCGAGGACAATGTTAGATTTAAGTTTGGGGGTATGGGAGAAACATTTTAGTCGCATTTTTGAAACTTCTAGCGTCACATAGTACCCGGTTAGCTAAGTTTACATACTGTTTCTCACCGAAAAGATAGAAATTGGAATGCTAGAGATAACAACCTATTGAGACATTAGAGAAAAAGACATTGAGATCCTTGAAATTCAGGAGAGAACTTGTTCCTTTTAGAGGGTAACCGTGATGGACCTAACCATCCATGATGGAAAGGCAAGTAGGTCAGAAGGAAATGCCAGAAAGACAGAGCAACCTCACAATGTAGTCTTAGTTACTGGATTACGACTCTCTCTCAGTAGAAACTTATCATCATCAACAAGCGGAGTGACATCAAAATTTATGAAAAAGTTGAAGACGTTTAAGGTTTAGAAGCAACAATAGAAAAGAATAATTCAAAAATCAAAGTTGAAGACTTAGTTACAAGAAGTTACAAGAGCAAATGATATAAGTTGTTGAAGTTCATGATACCAAGACATCACAAGTTGTGAAGATCCAATTTCTAAAGTACTTCTCTCATGGCCATGTAAATTTTTGTCTTTTAAAAAAAGAAAAAAAAAAAGAAAAAAAAAAGAAAAATGAAAAAAAAAAAAAATCATTACGTTCTTTTTGTTCAATAAGGCCGTAGGGAAGAAGAAATTTATAAGTCAAGCAAGAAATCGAAGAGAAGAGTTAATTGTCAAGGTTCTATGAGGTTCGAGAGTTTATCATCAACAGTTGAAGACCGAAGAAGACGTTATTTCTACTGAGCACTGTGAGAGAGTCGAAGAAAGATGCATTTTGGTTGCTTTTTTAGTCTGCTTTCAATCTGGCACAAGATCTTTCTAGCACTGGTTTAACTCATCACACGTAATTAGTCCAGCTGTGTAGCAGATGTCCCTCTCATCTTTATCTCTCTCCTAATCTTATCAAGCTGTAAAGCAGCGGACGCATCATACAATGTTTATCTAGCTGTGTAGCGGATATCTCTTTATCTAGCAGTCGTGGAGATGTGTCTCCCCTTTTCTTCAGTCAGCTTTAGAGCTGACACCTTTAATTTCTCTGGCATTCTAGTTACTTGGAGATAGGTTGAGAATACGTATGTCCTCATATCTCTTTGGATACTTGTGACCAATTAGAAGTCATGGTTTTTGTGGGTACACCTCTGTTAAACCCACCCGAGATTAACTCGGTTTTATTTTTTAGTTTTGCTCGAGGACTAGCAAATAATAAGTTTGGGGGTATTTGATAGACGCATTTATGTGTCTATTTTGTTCTCAATATTCTGTATTGTTAGACTCGATTAAGTACTGTGTTATTTTGTGTTTTTGTAGATGTTTTTAGAGAAATAAGCCCTTGCGGCGAAATGGGATCAAAAAGTGGTGTTTTTACACCCCGGAGAAAATTACTAAAGGCACCCCAGAAATGCACCGGAAACGCCCCAGAAATGTGCTTGAGGAACCCAGAAAAATTACTATTTCCACCCCAATCGATATTCGCACCCCAGCTCTGGTTAAGGGGCACCCTTCTTCTCAAATTCAAAAATAAATTTTGGCGGGAAATTTTCTTTATACACTGGTAGATTTTCCAATCGATTTTTGAAGGTGTTATAAGGAGATTAAATCGCTGAAACTTAATGGGTATATGTGATATGGATATAAGAAGATATTGTGGTGGTTGGGATCGATCAAATTTTTCCAGATAATCGATTCTCGATTAAAGCAGTAAAGAAGAGATATCGGTTAAACTTGGAAAGAAAATTACGTAAAGATGCTGCATGGGTTGTGGAAGTTAAGTGCAAATATTCTCCTAGGTTGCATATCAACAGATTTTGGAAATTATCAAGACAATTAACGCATGCAGAGAAAGAAAATAAGAAATTATTCCCAAGAATAATTTTCCTTTACTGTGAAAATTTTGAGGAATTAATGGCGAGATTTGATGCGCCTGGAATGTATAAATAGGAGATACATGGGTCCTAGAAGGGTTGTCGAGAGTTTGGGGGCTTGAGGAGAACTGAGGAGCAAGAAATCACTATGAACAGCAAGCTTCCTGCTGCTGTTTTATGCTACTGATGAAGATGAAGAACACGAAGAACAGACTCTCAGAAACAGTCGTTCTTCAACAGTGACAACGACAGTGGCTCGTGGGTCGTAGGTGTGGGTCTTAGAACCTTAGCGACAACAACAGTTAGATTTTATCATTTATTCTGGATGCTTTTTGTGCGTCGCAGATTACAGTTTCACACCATTTTCCCTTCTTCTCTTTATTATAAACACCAATTGAGCTTAACAAAATATTTTGAGAGGTATTTCACCATGATGAGCTAAACCCAACATTGGGACAACGGAGGAGGCGATTTTCATCATTCTGGTAAATTTAATTTATTCTTTTTATGACTTTTGCATTGATTTAAAATTGAAAAATGATTTTGATTAATTAGTTATCATGTTATTTGATGCGGCACGCTTGCTTAAATGTTTGATGTCCCATGCTTACGATTTATAACTAATATTCTGAGAATCTATATTGGCAAAATAAGAGTCCTTACATTTTATGTTTTGAGCGATAATTGTTAAGGATAAATAAAATGTACCATATGCATGAGAATTGGCCAAGTCCTTAGTCCCAGTAACTCTCTACCAATTTGTCAATATTTTTGTATATAATTTTTATAAATCTAAAAAACCTTCACATTCACAAGTCTTAGAGTTCGAACCATCCTTGCTACTACTACTACAACCCACGAAAAATCCATAATCAAGCCTTTTTCACAATCATAGTGATTATCAAAAGGATAACTTTGTAAAGACGAAGACAAGATCCGATGCTCCCAATTGGAGAAAGACTAACTTGCAAAAGAATAGTCAATCCAATTCTCTTTCGAGAATTCCATAAGAGATTAGCGGGAAGAAGGGTCAGGTTGTTTTTAAATACACTCAGAAGTGGATATCAAAGAAAGTTTATGATGCCTTGAGTGAGAAAAGGAATTGTGAATACCAATACTCTGCGGAGCACGTGTCACGATCTTAGTGGCCGCATACAAGATTAACTGTGTAGCCCTCGCTACACAGAGAAGCCTGAGTAAAAAAGGATACCTTCGCAGATCTACTTTATCTCGTCCCAAGAAAGGATGCCTCGACGGTTGAGATGAGAAGAGTAAAAGCCTAGTCTACAAGGAGGCAGCTGGCGAAGGGATAAAGGTAGATGAGATATCTAATCGGCATTAAATGCACAAATCTCTTATCTACACGCATAATCAGATCACGTGAAGAGAGACTATGTGGCAGAACCCGATTGGCAGAAGTTGGCGGTGAACGAAGGTACAACCTATACTAAGGTTGGGGAGTTCCCGAAGGAACGTGGGTCAGCTGAGATGGCAAGGTTCGACTGGATAAGGCAAGAGGTGAACGAAGGTACCATTTGTACGAAAGGTATATCAGCAGACGATGGACCCAAAGGCAGCAAAGATATACCTGGAGCAGAAGGGGCTATAAATACCAAGCCTCACCAACAAACTAGAGGCATTCAATATCTAGGAGAGAAGATCTAGTCTTAAGATTATACCTCTTTAATGTTTAGAACTTAAGTATTCTTCAACTTGAGTTATCTCTATTACTTTGGGAAGCATTTAAGATCTTTGTAACCACCATACTTAATACAAAACAATCACTCATTACCCCGTGGACGTAGATGAAAGTCGAACCACATAATCTTTTGTGTCTCATGATAACTTAGAAGCTCTTACATTATATTTGTGTTCTTTGTTATTATTGTGATCTTGAATACCTTTTATTACTTAGCATTATCAGTTCAACAGAGGTATCAATACTACGTAGTATATGATTCTCTGAGATGTATATATTACGTAGACTACGGGAAAACGAGTAGTCACAGTTTGGCGCCCACCGTGTTTTGCTCACAAGCTTGAGTTTAGACATAGTTTTATCTTTAACTTATGTATCTTCTGAAACGAAGGGATCTGTGTTCAAAAACGATGAATCTCACTTTCTAGTGATTTGTTCATC
Organism: Papaver somniferum; assembly: GCF_003573695.1. Lineage (NCBI taxonomy): Eukaryota > Viridiplantae > Streptophyta > Magnoliopsida > Ranunculales > Papaveraceae > Papaver > Papaver somniferum. The sequence goes on along the minus strand of NC_039358.1, from coordinate 27,571,244 downwards.
CGTTATTGGCGTATGTTCTTTGAGTTCATAGTCTCTAAAGACGTACCTTGTTACAGATCTACAAAAATTTCCACAAAAACGTACTCACAAAACGTTAAAATCTTTGTTTTATACTAAAACAACCTTTTCTAACAAAGCATCTTTTAGATCTGAGAACCTTTGACTGACAGAGGAATCTCGGTGAAAATTTTAAGGAAGAAAGATCTTCTCAAGCATTTAATAACCTTGTTTTTTACGAAGATCTAACACCCCATTTTAATTGGTTTTCAACGTTTAAGGTTGTTTTTTCCAAGGGTGTCATAAGCATTTAATACCTGTCTTTCAAAGACATTATTTCAGTCTTTTTTCTGAAAAAGCTGCTCAGCCGTCTTCTGTGTCAGAGCATTAATTGCTACTTTTAACGGAGGCACCCAAGTAGCAGATTTTGTCGACTTTCTGTGACCGCAGGATAGCAAAAGCCGAAGGCATGCAGAAACCAAATGATGTACCAACAAGCTCACGACCAGCACTTACCAGAGGGAGATCTCAAAAGTCGTCTCAAGCGAATCAAAGAACCGAAGCAGAGGACGGACAAAGCGAAATAGTAAGAAGAACGATTGCTAATAAATCACATGTTCCTGCTGAAGGGATGGGGCAAACATCGGGAGCTCAACCGCTTTACGCCATGCCGTTACCAGAGCATCCCACCACTACGCAGCCACTTGCGGCCAACACAGGGTTACCCAGAACCTTAGTTCCGGCGGGACGAGGGTTGGGAAACCTAACTCCAATCCAAATAGATCCAGACGCACCAGTTGTAGAAGAAGGAGCGGATAACTCTGAGGATCCGGCTGACAGCACTCCTAAGGGTGGTGGAATCCACAACAACGACCAAATGGCGGCAAAAATAGCGGCCTTGCTACTCCGTAACAAGGAGCATGAGGATGCAAGGCATGAGATGACCCAAGAGAACCAGAACCTCAAAGGTATGCTGGACATAAAAATCTAAGGCTCCCAAGCTCACCCTTCACCAAAGAGGCGTGAAAACGGAGCTATCTCAGGAAGACGCAGTGTGGATCTCAACCCACCAAAGGCCAACCAACCTAGGGGAGCCAGGAGAGCGCACCACGATCCAGACGAGACAGATTCAATATACAAGCCCTCTCAATCCTACTACGACGAAGCATTTTCCAAAGACACTCACAATGTGAACATAGTTATGGAGCAGATGGAGAAAATGCGGAAGGAAATACAAGGACTAAAAACTGGCCACGCATGTGCAAGGTTAGAATAAGTGCTTCAAGAGGCAACCACATCCCCATTGTCTTTTCGTATTTTGAGGGAACCCATCCCTCCGAAATTCCCGGTACCTACGTTCCAAGCATACAACGGTACCTCAGATCCCGCAGCCCACCTACGGTATTACACTCGTGTCCTTGCCCATTGGGAAAGAGATGAGGTAGTACTTTGTAGGTACTTCCCTGCAAGCTTAACGGGATCTGCACTAACCTGGTATGAAAATTTACCAGCAAACTCAATTGACTCTTTTGAGCAATTATCTACGGTGTTTTTGGAGACATACATTACAACAAATCAACAAAGGCAGGGTTAGATAGGCTATTTGCTTTAGCTATCGGACCCCGGGAAACACTGACGCAGTACACAGACAGGTGGCAAAAGACGTGCCAAGCAATTGGAAAGGTCAATCCAGAAATTAACATTAACTGCTATAAGTATGGACTTGATAGAACCTCAGCCATCTTTGTGGAGCTTCACAATAGAGCCCTCGATTCCTAAGGAGAGCTCAGGGTTGTCCAAGACCGTTACATCAGACTCGAAGAAATACAGAAGGACAACCCTATGGAACAAGGAAAAGCGACAACAGCTCCACAACGTACCGACTCTCTGGAACCAATTCCGGAGAAACCTAAGCGACAAAACGAAGCCGGGGGCAGGACCAGCTCTTGGGACAAACGATCCAAATACGAAGATGGCAAAAGAGGCAAAGGAATAGAAGAATTCGTAGATAAAATCTACACGAAGCTGAATACAACGTTCTCTCACATTCTCAACAAGGAGGGAGCAAAGCCGGGCTTTCCTTACCCTAATACTAGGGGAAAGCAGCCAGACAAAACGAAGGAGGCCAAGGAGTATTGTGCTTACCACCAATACTACGGGCATACAACTGATGCATGCTACCACTTACGAAACGTGATCGAGAGATTCATATACGAAGGCAAATTCATGGAGTACGTATAGCTAAAACTAGCTGAAGCTGAGGAGGCCCCGAAGAAAAGGGTAGAATTACCTCAGGACGGCAAATACATCAATATGGTCACCTTTTCCAGCGGAGGTCAATAAGAACTGCTCGGAGATATCCTCGAGTTAGCTCGAAACAGAAAAAAGCTGAAAGCCCACGAGGTGTTCAAGCTAAGTGGATCACCTACTAGCACTTGGGAAGAATGGATGGCCACGCCATTAACATTCTCAACAAAAGACGTTAACCAGGAGGTTGAAATGCATAACGATACACTAGTGATCATTTTTCCAATACACAGATGGAACGCTACGAAGGTCCTTGTTGACGGGGGCAGTTCGTTAAATGTACTGTTTTACGAACCCTACCTACGCATGGGTTTGACATCGGAGCAGATGGATTCTTCTACTTGCACAATATACGGTTTTAATGGAGCAGTCTCTAGACCAAAGGGAGAAATTTTCTTGTAAGTACATGCAGGGCCCTTAGTAACCAATACACAGTTCTGCGTGGTGGAAGCACCTTCGCCCTACAATGTAATCATGGGCAGGATATGGGTCCATAGATTACGTGGAACAACTTCGACATATCATCAATACCTACGATTTCCTGCACCCATGGGTGAAATGGAAATCAAAGGTGACCAGCAAGACGCAAGCTATGCAACCTAGCATAGGTCAGACTCAACGAAGAAAGAGTCGCTGCCCAGTAGCACGAAAGAAAAAGACCCAAAGCAAACACTAAGGAGGTGAAGGACAGATCCTTCTCAGTACCCGAAGACATCTCAGTTCCAGAGACAAGTACCTACGCCACTCCAAAGGCAGACGTCTCTGCCAAATGACAATTACAAAAAAGCACTCCTCAACGACCTCAACAACAACCTGCTCACCGGTGGAACCAACGAAGAAAATCAACATCGGAACGGAGACAGAACCAAAAATGCTCAACATTGGAACCTTACTTGAAGAGGAAGAGGAGATGCAACTACAAAGGTTACTAAGAGAATACGCAAACGTCTTCGCATGGTCAATGAAAGATATGTCAGGAATTGACCCGAATTTGGTCTCACACCACCTTCGACTCAAACCGTAAATGCCACCATTCAAGCAACGCATCCGCAAGGTGGAAGACATCTATCATGAAGCGGTAGAAAAGGAGTTGCAAAAGCTACTTGCAGCAGGATTCATACGAGAAGTCAAATATCCTACGTGGATATATAACATGGTCATCGTACCAAAAAAGAATGGAGGCGTGCACATTTGCATTGACTTTAGCAATCTCAACAAAGCATGCCCCAAGGACAGCTACCCACTGCCAAACATCGACCAACTGGTCAATGCAACCGAAGGCCACCATAGGATGGGTACTCAGGATACAACCAAATAGCCCTTGCAGAAGAAGATCAGGAGCATACTGCGTTATTTACCCCACGAGGCTTGTATTGCTATACAAGGATGCCTTTTGTACTAAAGAACGCGGGGGAAACATACCAGCGATTAGTAGACAAAATCTTTAAGCCATGGATAGGCAAGATACTGGAGGTCTACGTGGACGATATGCTCGTCAAGACCAAATAAGCAAAAAACCACCTGTCAGACCTAAGGGAAATATTCGATGCCATGAGAAATTTCCACATGAAGGTGAACCCGGAGAAATGCGCATTCAGAGTAATCTCAGGAAAATTCTTGGTATACTTGGTAACTAAGCGAGGAATAAAAGTAGACCCCGAAAGGGTCAGAGTAATAATGGAGATGCCATCTCCACAAACTTTAAAAGGAGTACAAAAGCTAAGTGGAATATTAGCTTCTATTGGAAGATTCATAGCAAGGTCGTCGGATAAATGCAAAGCATTTTTCGATACGGTAAGGAAAGGAAACAGGTTTACATGGACCGCAGAATGTGAACAAGCCTTTCACAAGATCAAAGAGTACTTAGCATCAGTACCCATCCTGCAGAAACCGGAGCCAGGTGAGATATTCACCTTATACTTATCAGCAACAAGCTACGCTGTGAGTGTAGTATTGGTACGAGACCAGGGGCAAGGAGAAAAGCCTGTATACTACATCAGCAAGACACTCAGTTCAGCGGAGCATAACTATACCAAGGTGGAGCAACTCATATATGCCTTAGTAGTGGCAATACAGAAGCTAAGGATATATTTGGATGCATACACCATCCGAGTCTTCACAAAAGCTCAGATAAGTCAAATCCTCGGCAACACGGAGAAAATTAGAAGGGTGGCGAAATGGAACGCCATGATCAAACAGTTTCACATAATTTTCAAAACAAGGAAAGCTGAGAAATCACAAATCTTAGCAGACTTCCTAGCGGACCTACCTCTCAATGACGAAGCAGAGATAGACGACATCCCAGGAATGGAGGAAGATAAGACGGAACCGGAAGATCTCTTGGAACCACAGAATTCACGAAGGTGGGAGATATTCGTAGATGGCTCCTCCAACAGAGAAGGCGCAGGCATAGGGATTGTAATAACTACCCCTACCGGAGATCGACTCATCTATGCATTCGGGTTAGAATTCGAACAATACACTAATAACATCACGGAGTATGAGGCGGTCATACATGGCCTACGCTTGGCATATGAGCTAGGCTTATCAGATGTTCGCTTAACTAGTGACTCATAGTTGGTCATTAGACAAATCGAACTCAAATATCAAACTCTGTATCCAATAATGTCTTCGTACCTAAGATTAACACAGGAGCATGCGTCAAAAATCAACAAAGTCACATTCAGACACGTCTGTCGGAAAGACAACATGCACGTAGACGCCTTAGCATTCATATCATCAATGCTGAGGGACAGAAATACCACCTCCGTGCAAATTGGGAGGATATATGAACCTTCGATAGAAGGACCAATCTCGGGTGTTGAGGAAACATTGGTCGTCCAAACTCAGGCCACGAAGGAAGCAGAAAAGGAGAAAGAAGACGAAGAGGTAGAAGAATCAGATAACGAAGCTGACGAAGACCAGTCCATGTCGGATTAAAGCGACGAAGACGAAGCGGAAGATGATTGGAGAATCCCAATTCACCAGTACCTTGACAAAGGTACCTTACCAGCAGATGTCAAAGAAGCTCGGAAACTTGAGTCAAAGGCAGCAATGTACAACCTACGTGATGGAATACTGTACAGAAGGTCATTTCTCGGACCTCTGATGCGGTGCCTCTCACAAACCGAAGGCAGAAAAAGAATACATGATATACACAGCGTACAAGCTGGCAAACATAGCGGAAGAAGGTCATTGGCGATCAAAGCCAAGATGTAAGGATATTATTGGCTAAGCATGGACGAAGACTCAAAGAACGTGGCTAAGCGCTGCGAAAGATGCCAACACTTTTCAAGGAAGATTAAAGCACCATCAACGGAGCTCAACTCAGTTATCATCCCATGGTCGTTCGTCAAATGGGGGTTGATATTGTTGGACCTTTGATAGAGGGGACATCGAAAAGAAAATACCTTATCGTGGCTACATAATAATTCACCAAGTGGGTGGAAGCAAGGGATTTGGCAAGAATTAGAGACACAGACGTCTTTAAATTTTTGTTTGAGAAAATCATCTGCAGGTTCGAGATACCATCCGCCATAGTCTCTGACAATGGCAAGCAGTTGGAGGGAAAGAACATAGACATGTTGTTCAACACTTTCAACATTCAGAAAAATAAGTCCACTTTGATATACCCTAAGAACAATGGACAAGCGGAGGCAACTAACAAGACGATAGCAATGAACTTAAAAAAGAAGTTGGGGGCATACAAGAAAAGATGGTGTGAACAGCTACACAATGTCCTATGGGCCTATCGAACTACAAGAAGAGCGGCTGCGGGAGAAATTCCGTTTTTGCTAACCTACGGAGCCGAAGCAGTCATCCCAACGGAGATAATACTGCCAACAACAAAAACAGAGGCATGGGAAAAGAACCTGACGACAGACCTGATGCTAGAAAAGCTTGATGATCTCGAAGAAAGACGAGAAGTGGCTTTGCAAAAGATGGTAAACTATCAACGAAGGCTAGCACGTGAATACAACAAAAGGGTTATCCTAAGGAGCTTCGTGGTTGAAGAATACGTGCTACGACAGATACCACCATATCAGAGAAAGAAGGAGTTGGGAAAACTAGCTCCAACATGGTACGAGCCCTACATCATACACGACGTAGCCGGGAAAGGATCATACTACCTAAGGAACCTCAAAGGTGAAGTATTACAACACCCCTGGAACGCAATGTACCTAAATAAGTACTACCTGTAAGTGAATGGTTATTACTCAGGAGAAGAAGGGAATGGGCAACGGCCCACCATGTTCTATCCCTGATCAAAGGTATTATAAACCTTACTAATAAATGAAAGAAACTTTTTGCTAAGAAAAAAGTCTATTTTGATTAAATACAAACTGAGTTAGAATAGACACCCTCCGTCAGAATTGACGATGAGACAAGGCAAGGCACAACTGCGCATGTGTCAATACTCGGATCCTCGGAGTAATAGCTCTGTTCATGATGCAATAAGAAAAAGTAAGACATCCCCTATAGAGATACCTTGTCGAAGTAAAGCAGCCTTCGCACTGAACGCGTAGAGTTACAGGAAAATTATTGCCCACGTAGGAGCCCTCGCCACCACCGTACCTTATGGCCAAAGGATACTTGGGTATGATGATGAATGTTCCACCAAAGGTTAAAAATACCTTAGCACCTTGTGATAACTCGAATGTGCAAATAACTAGACACAACACGTCTACATATATTCATGCAATACTAAGGGTACCATAATAATGTTACCAAAATACGACTAACACGTCTTAAAAGTTGCAGATGACAAAGGTTCAGAACATAACGAAGCATTGTTTCAAGGAAAGGAGACAACAAAGACCCCTCAACTGGGGGCATAACACAACAAAGAGTTCAGTTAAAGATAAACGGGACATATCAAGGGTAAGGAAGACGAGGAAAGACAACTCCTTCGGCTTGGAGCTCGGCCTCTGCAAAGGCATTGTTAATGTAATCAATGGCCGAACGCTCGAATTGCACCTTAATCTGAGAAGCCTAAGCTTCTAGATCCAAAGCCGACTTCTGGCGAAGCTCCATCATCTGAGCGCAGAGCTGATCGTTAGCTTGCTGAAGCGCCTCAGCCTTAAACTTAGCAGCAACATCAAATTGGTGAGAAATCTCCAACGAGGATATCTGGCCTTCAATACGGGTAATCTTAGCATTTGCACCCAATAGCTGTTCTTGGAGACCTACAGAAACGAACGGTATTAGCAGTAAAGAAACAAAGCAAGTAAAGGTACGAAGGATGCCGCGAAAAAATAAGGGCCCTAAGCTACCTCCTGCATGGCTAAGGGATTCTTCTAAACTATGTTGAGCCTCAACAAGATCCACCTCAGCGGCGTCGAGATCTTCCACAAGCGTATCTCGTTCCGTCCGAAGATCATCAATATCAATCCGGAGCGAAGTATTCTCAGAGGATAAAGCTTGGTAAACATTTTCTAACTCTTCCAACCTTTTTACTAAAGACGCATGAGACATGAAAGAAGACACGGAGCCAGCTTCGATAAGTTTGTTCTTAAGAGAACATACCTCAGAAGACAGAACGTTTCTTTCTGCAGTAACCTTAGCTAAGGAAGCACAGGCATCTTCAAAATCTGCATGATACTTCTTGCGAATAACTTCTTGGGTTGAGAGACGTTTCCCGGCTAAGGCAATATCCTCATTTTGCTTTAAAATGAGACTCTCCTTCCAATTAAGGGCTTCGTCACACTCCTTACGAAGCAAAGCCATCTGCTTCACTAAGTCCGCATTATGAGCAGACTCAAGGGAAAGTTGGGCCTCATTATGGACGGTTACGTTCATTAGCCTATCATATTTCTTCTGATAATACCATACATCGGAGGTTAACTTGGCCACTTGACCCCGGAGGCATCTAAGTTCACTAGAACTACCAGCTGGAAGGCGAGGGATATCTTAGAACTAGGTAGCCAAGTAAGAACGAAGAAAAATCTAAGGTAAAGAAGAAACGAACCAATGGCTTTAGAAGATTCAACATCTAAGGCAGAGTCGGCAGCTTTACGCCCGTCTTCAGCAACTTTGGCAGCATTATTGGCCCTCTCAAGAGCCAACAAACAAGCCTCCAAGGATCTCTGAGTCTTTCTCAAATTGTCCTCCAACGAAGATATCTTAGCGACAGTAACATCTTTTTTTTTGATAAGTCAAAAAATTGTATTAATTAGAAAATGTATTTACAAGATAGTTTGAGAGAAAACAGGTCACAACAACCCCAAAAACTCTCAAAACTATTTAAAACGAAAATAAGAAACATTAGGGAACTCAATTGAGTTTAAAAAATATGGACGACCAACATAATGCATCCCTACACCACTAGCCAAATTACAACCCCTCTTAGCCATCTTGTCTGCTGAAAAATTCGCCTCACGAAAAGTGTGGACAAATCTAATTGAATCATTACTTGACAGTAGCAGCATTACTTGACGAAGGTTGCTGTGGACAACGAGGGCACGTTCTTGACGAGCACGTTCCAATTGAGCACTCAAATGAGTACACTTAGCTCTATAAACCTTGAACAAGGTATAGCCAATATCGATCTGCTTACAAAGCTTCCAACAAAGAAGTATAAGAGAAGATGAAGACTAAGGCAAGAAGCAAAATAGTAAGGCAGGAATTACTTATTGAGAATGCTGAAAGACGAGGGAGGAAATCGGCGTAGGTGTCCATAAAAGCCTCCATCTGTAACACCCCGAGTTCCGGACCAGGGTCAAACCCATATGGAGATCCGAACTCGAAGCGTTACGGGTCGGAAAGATACTTATGCATACATTTGAATTTATACAATATGAATTATTTGTTCCACCAAACATAATTGAACTTTATATAATATGAATTGAAACATGTGAATTCTCTAATCATCTTTAACAACATTTCAACAAACATATTTATTCAAAATACATTTCAAGCGCTACAAGAAAAAAATGCAATCAACAATAAGATAACTAACTTCTTAATTTCCACTTCCAACTTCCATGAAATCTACAAGAAATGTCAATTGGGGTGAGATGACAGCTCAATAGAATGCATTCCCTTTCTCAAAACATATGAAAAAAATATCAATAAATCAAAGAGCACATACAACATGAGAATTCAACCCAACTTCAAGGATTTACTTGTATATCCATTAAAAAAACTCTTTCATTTATCTTTATGCACGATTTTCCTCGGTTTGTGCCCCGCATATCCTCTTATTGGGGTCATTCCGACAAGTTACACGAGTTTCCTCAGTTCGTGCCCTGCCAATCTGCTTATCAGTGTCATTCCGACAAGTTGCACGAGTATCCTCGGTTCGTGCCCCGCCATCAAAACTAACATATCGATTCATGTTTAAACCACAATACTAGCAAAACATGACAAACATCATATATTTCTTTGAAGCATTTAAGCAAACACAATAACTGCAGAATTTTATATTGCAGGTTTCATAATGATTCCTCAATATGATCGTCTTCAAATTTTAGGTGAGCATTTATAACATATGTATCTATGTCATATACAAAATTACAGAAAACCAACTGTTTAAATGAAAGTTATTGATTTTATACGATCATTCTAAAATCTGGGCAGATTACATCATTTTACCAAACTATTCACAGTAAATTCATAATAATTCGAAATTTAGCAAACTCAACGCACAATTAAAGATATGACATAAATCCACAACTTTTATTAAGACCTCAAATCTTTTTGATATCATCAAGATTGCCGAAACACAGCCAAGAACAGACAAAGCGAAAATGTACAGAAATTTCAGAAATCAACATTCAAGTTCAAACAAACATTCAACGGTGAATCTGTGGTGAAATATCTTCAAAATTTAACTACAGATACCTAAGCATGTTATCTATCAATATTAAAAGTCCGATCATCAGTTAGCTTCATATATTTAAATAAATAAATTACTGAGATCTAATTATACAAATTCAAAATCAAGTGTAACAAAAACATAAAGAGAAAGGGGATCTAGCATTCTACCTTTAATTTGTTACAAACACCTCCTGATTTTCTTTATCCTTTTTCTACAAAATCTCTAGCTTCATCTTCCTCTCCTTCTCATTTCTCTCTAGCTTAAGTTTATGTTTGTAACTCCTCCCTTTCTTTTATCTCTTTATTTCCTTTTATAAACTATATATACTAATACTAATATTAATATCACTCATAATAATAATAATAACATATCATATATATTATTCTATAATTTATTTAGTTTAATTAAAATGTCGTTTGATTTTCCTCAAATTTATATATTTTTTTTTATTTATCAAAACTATAATTAGATGACTATTTCCACCCTAACCTTTACTAAGTGATAGAAGAAATTCAAGCAACCCTAATAAGCTAAGGCAATGAAAACATCAACGTAAGCTAACTCGGTTAAAACCCGAACCGAAACGATGACTAAAATTACCGGGTATTACACCATCTCCTGGATGCTACCCTACGGATCTCACCAAACCTCTGACTAGAGCGAAGGCAATCCGGGTCAAAGAACAAATCTTTAGCCGCACGATACTAAGAAGATAGCACATCCAGCTGAGAAGCCACCTCAAAAGAAGTAACAAGATGATGGTGATCAACCCCAATAGAAAAAGGACCCTTAGAGTCCCGAAGGATGGCTTCGAGGATAGCATCATCAGAACTACCAAGGCTCAAGTTCTCAGGCAGCCTACCCTGGCTAGGCTCAACAACAATTCCCTCAATCGCTTGAGAACGAACAAGGGGAACGATGGCTGAGCCCTCACCACGACGAAGAGACGGCATGGTGGATGAGTTAGGAACTGAAGGAAAGGCCGGAGCACCACCTAGATCCATGTCACCAGCAGAAGGAAGAATACCCAGTCTGGTCCAATCTGGTGACGAAGGCGGAGGTCCAACATCTCTACTAACAAGGGCGGTGGACACAGACTGTGCACTCCCTAACGAGGTTGGCGTAGCATTGAAGGAGAAGCTAGGAAGCGAAATCGCAACCTTCCTCTTCGGCTGAGAATCTGAAATGCTAACCCTGACCTCTGGGGTAACCACCTTAGCAAACGAACCACTTGACTGAAGTGAGGTACCAGGAGATGAAGGAAGACTCTTGGAAGCCACGACAGCAGCTCTGGCAGCAGCCAACACAGCAGGAAATGCTCCTCCAGGGGCAAAAAACGAAGGCATCTTCAAAGACAAAGTAGGAGCTGGAGCTTGAGCACTAACATGCTCGACCAACCGAGCACCAGTACCAGCAAGAAGATTCCCACCCTCGACTAAGACAGCTTGGGCAGGACTGGGGATATCTTTGGAAAAATCCTCCTCAATACCATCCAAATGGGGGTTGAAGCCAGTATCCTCGATATCCTCCATAACTTCATCATCCGACACCTCTCCAACAGCCTTGGGATCCTCATCCAAAGCCTCAAGATGAATAACAGTCTTCAGCTTACCCTTTCTCTTGGAAGACTTTAAAAGAACACATGCGTCAGCTAAGGATCAGGAGAAAGATACTAAGGAACCTACAAACACAAAGGTATGATAACGATCCTTACCTCCGCAGGTGTTGGTGTAGTTGTTTCAACCGAAGCTTTCCTCTTCCTAGTCCTGGTAGCCACGGAATTACCAGCAGAGCCCGGAGCAGTCCCAGCAGACGAAGCAGGAACAGGCTGCAAAAGAAAGCCATCAAAATATCAAACAAAGATATTAAAGCAAAGACATTCGAAGCAAAGAACCTTCAACGAAAACGAAGGTTACCTCGTGAGAAGCAGCAGGGTTGAAAACCCAAGGCTGATATCCATCGTACTTCTCAGGAAAAGAAAAAGTTGTGGGGGGAACGAGGGGATCAGCGGTAGTAAAACCATAGGCTCAAGGACCTACCACACGAAGAAGAGTACGAGCTCAGCGATCATCATGGTCAAGGCGGATACGATCAGACTTCGGCAAAGGTAGTCTAGCAGAATAAGGAATAACAGTCAAACCAGTCTTATCGATCTCCTCCAACAGATGAAGGGTATTACCCTCCCTGATTTGCTTAGCAGTAACATGGATACGACGAGGGCCAACACTCCAAGGAAGAAGATTACTCTTCTGAATAGCATCAACATATGTAGCATTGAAGTTGGCGGGGGTATAATCCTCTCGCTTAGACCTCCCCTCGGCAAAGGGATCATAAGACTCTAGAGTTGTTTTACCCTTGCTACGGTACCATCTCTCACGAAGGGAACGCAAGAAGTTACCAGTATACTGCATAACTCCTCGGACCTGAGTCTTGTTCACCGGGTCGTTCCTCGTAGACAAAACGTCATAGTAGAAAAGATCATTTTTGCTAAACAAAGGAAGGAGCATACCTGCGGCCAACTGGCCAAGACTGATCAGGAGGTTATTCTCATCATAGGGAAAATCCCGGATAAGAGACTCGGTGAGAACATCAGGACCATTGATGAAGGAAATCTCAAATTTATGGAGACGAAAAGACTTGGTGATCTCAGTAATGGATAGATGAGCGAAGCTATCCTTGTCACGTAATTGAAGCCTATGAAGCTCATAGTGAGGAGGAGGAGGTGGAATGTCCTCAACAACAAATTATCCAACCTCAGGGTCCGCAACATCCTCAGCAACCATAGCCACCACAGTCCCAGTAGGTATCTCAGGGTCCTCAGGGGGCGGAGATGGCGTAGCGTCAGGATGATCCATCCGTGGAGGTGGATCAGTTGACGAAGATATCCTCGGACCTTTACGCGTAGGCTTCTTCGAGAGTCTCATAATTCCTTGCACCAACAGGATGAACATCCCAATCAACAATGGCGGACGAAAATCACAGTCCATTCCAAAAACAAATGAAGGGAAAAAACCAATATACTTTGGGCATGGGTTTTATTAAACCAACCAAAGGAGAGGGTTTAAACTCATCATGGGGCAAAATCAAAGATCATTATCACATCATCAAAGATGCAGACGAAGAACAATCATAGCAGAATCATCATCAAAACGCGAAATGGGATGAAACCCAAGTTCTCATACAACATGAACAGGTGAAAAAGTACTATAATTATTACATGCAAGCACCACAACAACATCAAGCAATCAAAAGAGAAGATACAAAACCGAGCATGAAGAAATATGAAAACAACAACAATGGGTAAGATCCACTTACTTGTATAATCAAGTGCTAAACCAGAACTTTGAAGAATCACAAGAGAGTTGGGGCGGTTAGTGGCAGGAGAAAAATCTCTGTGAAAGAGATGGAGAGCGACAGTTCGAGGATGGGGAAAAGGAGTTAATGAAAATTCCTTCTCTTTATTCCCTTCTTATAGGCGGCTGGAGAATCCAAAAATTTGGATGTCCCGAAATTCAAGGGGAAGTTATTGCATGAAAGGACATGAAGGGACCACCCAATCGGTACGTGCAAAATGGCGGCGTAACGGAAGTTTTCTTCCAAACCTACCAAACGGTAGAATATAAAAGAAAAGGGGCAAAATGTGAATACCAATATTCTGCGGAGCACGTGTCACGATCTTAGTGGCCGCATACAAGATTAATTGTGTAGCCCTCGCTATACATAGAATCCTGAGTAACAAAGGATACCTTCGCAGATCTACTTTATCCCGTCCCAAGAAAGGATGCCTCGACGGTTGAGATGAGAAGAGTAAAAGCCTAGTCTACAAGGAGGCAGCTGGCAAAGGGACAAAGGTAGATGAGATATATAATCGGCATTAAATACACAAATCTCTTATCTAGACACATAATCAGATCACGTGGAGAGAGACTATGTGACAGAACCAGATTGGCAGAAGCTGGCGGTGAACGAAGGTACAACCTATACTAAGGTTGGGGATTTCCCGAAGGAACGTGGGTCAGCTGAGATGGTAAGGTTCGACTGGATAAGGCAAGCGGCGAACGAAGGTACCATTTGTACGAAATGTATATCAGCAGACGATGGACCCAAAGGAAGCAAGGATATACCTGGAGCAGAAAGGGCTATAAATACCAAGCCTCACCAACAAACTAGAGACATTCAATATCTAGGAGAGAAGATCTAGTCTTAAGCCTATACCTCTTTAATGTTTAGAACTTAAGTATTCTTCAACTTGAGTTCCCTTTATTACTTTGGGAAGCATTTAAGATCTTTGTAACCACCATACTTAATATAAAACAATCACTCATTACCCCGTGGACGTAGACGAAAGTCAAAACACGTAATCTTTTGTGTCTCATGATAACTTAGAAGCTCTTACATTATATTTGTGTTCTTTGTTATTATTGTGATCTTGAATACCTTTTATTACCTAGCATTATCAGTTCAACAGAGGTATCAATACTACGTAGTATATGATTCTCTGAGATGTATACATTACGTAGACTACGGGAAAACGAGTAGTCACATGAATGATCTCTCAGAAAATTCCATGACAATGGAGAAGGCAGTATCCATGATGTTGGAACTTAAAAAGTTCTTTGGAAATATGGATTTGGATGTGAAAGGTTCTAAAAACGATCTTTTTCATGATAATCCGAAAGTCACTTGTGGTGAGCAAGATATTGTTCACCTCAACACAACTTGAGTGTGTTGTAAGTGCATCCTCACCAAGGAATGCCCTGCTATGAATACGGTGAGGGAAGCACAAGAATTGGGGCACACAGATTATGTTCGGTAAGGTGGTAGAATTCGATTGGATTCTTCTAAAAAGGTATGTCTATAAACTTGAGCAATATTTGTGTTTTTATTTTCCTAGAGTACTTATAATGATCCACGTACCTTTCTTATCATTCATTTCTACCTAACTTGATCTGTGTTTAAGGTTCTTAAATGTTTAGGTTTGAAAATAATAGTTTGGGATGTTTGGACTACATGGTACACATACCAAGTATGCATGCCATCATTTAAAACCAAAATCCAGGGGTTTAAGTTTGCATACCCAGTTTGCAAACTGCTCCAAGTCATGAAAATTCATTTGCAAACCCGTATGCATACTTGCCTGTAGACGTCGATTTTCGGTAAACTTGTTTTGGCCGTAAATTCTTCGTCTGAACTCGAAATGACCTCATTCTTTTTGCATTCTCTTCCTCTTTGGATTCTCTTAAAATTGGAGATGAGAATTACTGAATTTGGATGAGTTAAGATTGGTATTTGTCTTGTCTCTTGTTTTGAGTGTTTTTGCTCCGTTTCGTCGCCCTTGTTCCACTTCTCTTGGACTTGGGCACTTGGATTCATGGAGTACTAATCTTCTAAGCTCATTTGTAGATTTTACAAGAATGTTGTTGGTGAATCACAAAGAAGGAAGTTCAAGAATGGGCAGTAGTACGCATTACTATGGGATTCTTGAATGTTCACAATCATTTTATGTGAACTATGGTGCATGGTCGTTAATGACTTTGTATGTTCTTCTTTGTTAAGAAAATCTTTTTATACGCCTTTGGTAGCTATTCTTGGAATAAATCCGGGCGAAAAAGATTGATTCTACCCTCTAAGGACAAATCATCTTATGTGTACATTACGAGTTTGTCTTGATTCCTAGGAAACTTCTTATGAGAATTTATTCTTGTTTTTGAGAAGGATTACTAGAGTTTGGAATAGCAATTTATGTGATTTCACATAGCTATGTCCAACGTTTTTTCATCTTCATGTTTTTAGATTTATTGGTTTAAATTCTAAATTTGTTTGGAAGATGATTTTTGCAGTATTAATCTTTATGGTTTTATATATTGCAATATTGTTATTGGATATGTGTGTTTGCGTCCGTGAACTATGATTGTCCCATACCTTGTCAAAAGTAAAGTCTTTCGTATGTCGATATGCATGTATTGATAAAAAAATGAATAGACTTTTGACAAATACAAAAGTTAAGCCTATTATGTCAATTATTGATGGAAGATAGGTTAAAATCTTTTGTTTGCAAGGATTATATATATTGAATGTCATTATGCGAATAGTGATGGAAAATAGAATGAACCCTTGTGTATTCCGCAGTATTGATCTTCCATGATCCATATTTTATGTATTACTGTGAGGCTCTGTAAAGTGTCTTATGTTAAGCACTAACGACCAAGTTGATTATTTTTATGATTAGCTTAGTTGGTGTTCCGTGAGGTACTTTATGTCGAGCATATTCAACTAAATTAATCATCTTGTTTGGTTATTTTGTTGTTGCTCCGTAAGTTTTCTTATGACGAGCATGACCAATTAAATTGATTACTTTTGTAATTAGTTTGGTTGTGTATTTCGATTAGATTAATTATGGGTTCTCTTGTGATTAGTCTAATTGTATATTTTTGAGTCTCCATAAGTTCACTTATGTTGAGCATTTTCGATTAAATTAATCATGGGTTATCTTGTGGTTAATTTAATTGAGTATTTTGGATTCAAATTCATACTTGTATGTGATTTGTTATGTCCAAAGAAATCCTTTTTTCTTTCGAAATTAAGGTCGCTCTTGTTGTTCTTTCGGGAATGACATTTTATGGGGGAGAGTTCTTAATTGAATTTGTGCTTAATTGCCAAACCGTTGTGGGGAGTGCGGCTGTGGAATATCATAGGGGTAATCTTGTATCTTTACAAACTCCTTGATGAATGCATTTAGCTTAGGCTTTATGATTGCATCTAAGTAAGATGATATATTTTTGCTTTCTTTTGGTCAAGAAATGTCTCTTTTGGAAATTTCATTAGGATCCCGTTCTTGTACCTTTGCCAATTTTATTGACAAAAAGGGGGGGAATTAATATGTAATTCACACTACAAATACATATGGTTTTCGGATCATTATGTAAGGGGGAGTGGTTTCCATGTGAGATGAAGTATTTACTAAGGGGGAGTGATACATATCACCATAGTATTGTTGTTGAAGTTGTGATACAATTGAACTTTGACGCTGTATAATGATACTATGACACTGTATAACAATGATTGAGAACTCTTCTTTTCTCGTTATTATAGCTATGGATTTTCAACAACGATGATGCCGAACTTACAACCTTTGGGATCATTGGAGTACTTGGAAGTGATGAAGATTTCAAGTAATGTTGAAGATTAGGCATAGGGAATATGAGCTACAAAATTTCATTTATTTATTTTTTGTATTCCATATGTATTGATAGTTTTGTCACTAAAATTGACAAAGGGGGAGATTATTAGATCATTGCTCGGTCGAACTCGCATGCATTGCTATCTCAAGCATCTTTATCAATGTTAGTGATCAAAACTATAAGTCTTGATTTCTAGTCTACTGTAGCTAAGGTCTCGGACTAGGATAGAAAGTGTAGTTGATCTCAAGAACTCCATGGAAATCATCATACAAGACGAAGGACTACTCAAGGAACCGGTGGATCTTCATCGACTAAAAGGTATGTGGATACTTGAGCTTATCTATCACTCAAAAGTCTATTTATCTCCTATCTTGATACAAAAGTCGTTTTTATATATAGACTTAGATTATACACATTTGCTATTTCGAGCCGAGTTTATCTCGCCTATCTATTTCTCGAAATATGTGTTGGTAAGATTTCGCTTTAACCAAGTTCATCTTTACCTAGTGAAGAAAATCATGACAAGTTTCAATCACTTTGGAAATTGCTTACTTTGACAAAAAGTAGTTTGTGAATAACAACTATAGAATATCAACGTCCTCTAAGAATGTTCCAATGATTGAAATGAGAGTTTAGATTATATAACCATTGGAGGATATAATCATTGTTGTGGAAACACATATATGTATAAGTCCTTATTACTTGAACCGAAGTTTGCGAACTTTGTTGATAAAGAGAACCGGCATGGTGGCGTGAGCCAAGTCCGCGAACTGGCGGAAGTTCTTGTCCCGAGAATTTCTGATGGAGTTTGTGAACTCCGTCCGGGAACTTAAGTCCGCGAACCCAGTCCGCAAACTTGAGTAGGTTATATCTAAAAACGATGTTTGTGAACTTATTCTTCTATAAACTAAGGAATGCAAATGCAAGCCGTGGATATATAGTTCATGAACCGATTCAAGTGAATCAAATCGTTTTCGCTTCGATTGTGTCTTGTGTAGTTACATAATATTTCCTTGCAATTGAACAACTCTCTAACTAGTTCATTTGAGTCACTTGAACTAGTTATGGTGAAGAAGAATATGGTTGATATGAAAGTGATCATATGGCTAACCATTTGGTTGACTATTGTTGAACCAACAAATGTACAAGTTTGGGTACAGTTACACAAGCCTAGAAACGTGCATTTCATTTGTGTGTAACAATCTAGTTTTCGATCTAACAGTTGAAAGATATTAGCTTGAATCTAAATCAGGTTTTCATCTAACAATGAATATTGAATGCTTTGTTACCAAGATAACATTGATTGCAAACCTTGATTTGAAAGACTATATAAGGGAGAGCTCTAGCAACTGGGAAACCTAATCCCAACACCTTCTGTGTGATACTAGTTGTGCTAAGCTAGAGTCGATTCTCCTTTAACCTTTGGTTTCTTCTTCTAAACTAGGTTAACGACTTAAAGACTTCATTGGGATTGTGAAGCTAGACCGATACTACTTTCTCGTAGTTGTGTGATATGATCTTTCTGTTTCTATCGTACAAGTACAATTGTAATAATTGGCTTGGGATTGATATCTCCGATAAGCAAGATATAAAAGAAATCACAAACACTTCGTCTCATCATTTGTGATTCCACAATATCTTTTTTCGCTGCATCGATTAGGATTATTGTAAGGTGGTTGATAATACTAGGTTGTTCTTCGGGAATATAAGTCTGGTTTATCAATTGGTTCATGTTCACCTTGATTTATCAAAAGACGGAACAAAACTCGTAGGTATATTCGTGGGAGACGTATTTATCTATTACCGTATACTTTTCTGTGTGATATAAATTTGTTTATTAAAGTCTTCGACTTTGGGTCGTAGAAACTCTTAGTTGTGGATGAGATCAGCTAAGGGAATCAAGTACGTAGTATCCTGCTGGGATCAGAGACGTAGGAGCATAACTGTACCTTGGATCAGTGTGAGATTGATTGGGGTTCAACTATAGTCCAGACCGAAGTTAATTTGGAGTAGGCTAGTGTCTGTAGCGGCTTAATACAATGTGTGTTCAATCTGGACTAGGTCCCGGGGTTTTTCTGCATTTGCGGTTTCCTCGTTAACAAAATTCTGGTGTCTGTCTTATTTCTTTTCCGCATTATATTTTGTTATATAATTGAAATATCACAGGTTGTGCGTTGTTCAATCAATTAGAATATCCGACATTTTGGTTGTTGATTTAAATTGATTGACACTTGGATATTGGTCTTTGGTACCATCCAAGTCATCTCTCTAGTATTTGATAAAGACTCGCAGATTTCTATTTGCTTGAGTATATATCAAATCGAGAGATTGAGATATAAACTCTTTGATATACTTTTTATCTAGTTTGAGTCTGACTGTCTAGTTGATTCTCTAGAAAGTATATTGGAGTTTGTCCATACAGATTTCTAAGCGAAATATTGGGTGTGGTTGTTGTACCCCCGCTTTTTCATATCCGTTTCCCGTATAATCTCTCGGCGAAGGCAGAAACAAAAGATTTGTTGTATTCAACAACCGAATTGTCTACTGCAACTAACAAACCCGTAGCATCTACTATATCATAAACTTCCTTAACTTCTCTTGATATTGGCCATATGGTCATCATGCTACTCGAGGACGTTTCTGGCTTAAGAGGACGCACGACTTCGGCGCGGTTCTAAAAAGCAAAACCGATAGACAAAATTGAACACACTAAACTGGAAATAAGTTATTATCTTAAATAAAAGTTCGACACATAGCACAAAGTTGAGATAGTTACTACAGTATTGCAGACCATTGTAACCCAAATCTCTTTGTACCCCCATGACAACTTTCCTTCATCGTCGGGTGATCCATAAGGAGTATCATCAGCCTTACGAGGCATCATGAGAGTTGGGTCCGAAAAGTGCTTCTGTTTCTTCTTATATGGTTCCTTTGGAGTTTTTTTTTTGTGCCTTAATTGGGAGTCTTATCCTACTTGTTGTTATTGAACTTGTTGTTGTTCAACCTTTTGTTGAGCTTCTTTTGCTACTCCTTCTTCCTCTTCATTTTCTTATTTCATTATCACCACTTTATTCTTCATTAATCTCTTCTTCAGTGGGAACATCAGAATCAGATTCATATATTGTGGTGAAACCTGTTGAGGTGATGGTTCGTTGATGTGGATCCCTTTGGGTTCACTCGTTGATCCCCTACGGTGTCTAGCATCCAAGTTTTTACCACCCAGTCGACGAGGTTCCAAACTCTGAGGAGAAGCAAGGTCATGTTTCTTCTTATATTTTTTTAGTGTTGCCTTCACTTTCCCTTGTTGTCCCTGGAGAGTATGGAGATACACGATAAACAATCTATCAGATCAAAGTGTATTTATGAATTCCAAGTATACAGTCGGTTTACACGTATACATACAAATACAAGAAAAAAAAGTATACATGAAAAAAAAGTATATTAGTGTTCTTGTAATATATAAGCGTTATTATATTACATGAATCGGTTTTTATTAGTGCTCATGTAATCCGATTCTAGGTTAAAAAGTATACAGGAAAAAAGGGTTTTTTTTGGACTAAGAATCAGTTTATGTAGCCACTTACATGAATCGATCATAGCATTAGCATTTAACAAATCAAATGATGCATAATCAGTTTATGTGGACATTCACATAATCTGTAATTATCAACAAAAACATATAAAACTTTCTTTCTTCTACACAGGAATCGGTATATGTGAGCATTAACAAAGACCGATTCTGGTTAGACACCCCTTAGCATCCTTCAAGTTGGGAACAAAATTTTGATAGGCCCCCAAATAGATTTTATTGGCCCCAAATTGGCCAAGATATATATGTTTACTGTTAAATTCAATATTTTATACCGAAAACAAAATATGTATATTTTTTGGAGTAAGAATAATAAAGAGAGAAAAGAGATAAGAACTTTTCATTAACCAGAAAAGGAACCCCATTACATAGGTTTAGTGTTCTATTTATATAAGTAGAGGGGAAAACCTTAGTGGTCTAATGGACCGCACATCCATGGGCCATAGGCCCTATAACACTCCCCCTTGTGCGGTTCAAAAGCGTAACTTCAAATGTGTTGCCTCATTAAAACCTTGACAAGGAAAACCCAATGGGACAAAACCTTGACGAAGGGAAAAGAATACAACGTGTTGATAAAACTGGCCACTTCTCTTCGGAAAAACCTAAAATATAAAAACCCTGTGGGAAAAAGATAGTTTCAATCGGAGAGTCATAAACCTAGTGTTTTTGTTGTATCATTAAAAACCTTGCCGAGTAACAAAACCCATTGGGACAAAATAAAACTCGGTGAAGGGAAAAAGAGTTCAACAGACACTCGCTCCCCCGATGTCGACATCATATCATTAGATATTCCCCTTGATGTCGCCATCTCCCCCTGATTGCAATCAAGGGAGTTCGTACAATTTCCTTAGTCCAATACTCTTTACGTGCTTTTCAAATAAGGACTTAGGAAGTGACTTAGTAAATAAGTCTGCCACATTCTCATCAGACGGTACTTTGTTGACTTGAATGTTTAAGAGGCACTGTTGTTGCTGATTGTAAAAGAACTTTGGTGAAATATGTTTAGTATTATCACCCTTGATATATCCTTGCTTCATCTGTTCGATACAAGCTGCATTATCTTCATAAATGCATGTTGGCTCTTCAGTGGTGGAATTCAAACCACTCGTCCCTCGAATATGTGTAATGATAGACCTTAACCATATACATTAACAAACCGCTTCATGTAGGGCAATGATCTCTGAGTGGTTCGTGGAGGTAGCTACAAGAGTTTTCTTGGTCGATCTCCAGGATATCGTTTGTGTTCCCTATGGTGAATACATAACCAGTTTGGGATCGAGCTTTATGTGGGTCAGATAGGTACCCAACATCAGCAAAACCAACCAAAACATTATTTGGGGTTTCAATGTAGGGGGTTGATTTAGCAATCCTCCTTTCTTCCTCATAGGGATAAAATAGACCCATGTTAATGGTTCCTTTAAGGTATCTGAATACATTCTTTATACCATTTCAATGACGCTGCATTGGCGCTGAGCTATATCTAGCTAACAAGTTTACTGAGAATTATATATCAGGTCAAGTACATTGTGCTAAGTACAATAACGCTCCTATGGCACTTAGGTAGGGAATTTCAGCTCCCAATACCTCTTCGCTATCTTCCTTTGGACGAAATGGATCCTTTTGTACATATAAACTTCGACCAATCATGGGAGTGCTAGTAGAATGCACCTTATCCATATTGAATTGCCTGAGTATCTTATGGACATATGCAGACTGGTGGATTAGTATTCCACAGGCTCGGTGTTCTAGCTCAAGTCCTAGACAAAACCGAGTTTTCCCAAGATCTTTCATCTCAAATTCAGATTTCAAGTAGCTTGCGGTTTCTCTTATTTCATCAAGAGTACCTATTATGTTCATATCATCAACATAAACGACTATAATTGCAAATCCGGAACTCGTTTTCTTTATAAATACCCAGGGGCATAACTCATTATTTGTATATCCCTTCCCAATCAAATAATCACTTAGACGGGTATACCACATCCGTCCGGATTGCTTTAATCCGTAAAGTGAGCGTTTTAACTTAATTGAAAACGCACTCCGTGGTTTAGAGTTACTTGATTCGGGCAATGGAAGGCCATCAGGCACTTTCATGTATCTATCTGAATCTATAGCGGAACCATAGAGATATGCTGTAACCACATCCATAAGCTGTATTTCAAGTCCTTCTGAAACTACCAAGCTAACTAAGTAGCGGAACGTTATGACGTCCATTACGGGAGAGTATGTTTCCTCATAATCAATTCCAGGGTGTTGTGAGAAACCTTGCGCCACAAGGCGAGCCTTATACCTCAAGACTTCATTCTTCTCGTTACGCTTTCTGACAAATACCCATTTATGTCCTACGGGCATTACGCCTAGTGGGGTTAGCACTACCGCACCAACCCGTCTCTTTGCCAGTGAATTTAATTCTTCCTAGATTGCAACTTCCCATTTTGGCCAGTCTGCTCTTTTTTGATATTCTGCAATAGAGCGTGGTTCGATGTCATCATGCTCAATGATCTCTTGAGCAACGGTGTATGCAAATGCATCATCAATCTGCGTGGATGATCTTTCCATCAACACGTATGCACTCTCATAATCCATAGAGATTTCTTTGTTCTCTGGAATCATTTCAAACATCGGAGCGTCCTCCAGTATTGATTCATGAACATAACTATAATCAGAGACAATTTCATGAGAAAAATTATCTGTATTGATGATGAACGGATCGGATTGTGCCTTACTCACTCTTTTCTTCCTTGGGTGAGTATCCATCGAACCAGGGGGTATTCCCCTCTTCCTTTGGTGGGCCATAGCCTCAGCTACACTTCCACCAAGTGTAGTTTTGACACATCTATATAAGGTGCCTTTTCCCGTATTAGGAATTTCTAACCTTGCAGGCACGTTTGCAGCTGGTATGTGTGATCTCGTCACTTTAGTAATATCAGTGAATGCATCAGGCATTGAGTTTTCCACATTCTGAAGATCAATAATTCTTTGCACTTCACTTTCACATTGTGAGGTGCGGGGATCAAGATGAGACAAGGTGGGGGAACACCATGACAATTCCTGTCGTTCCTTTAGGAAATCCTTTTCCATACCTCCCCCTAACGACGGGAAGGTTGTCTCATCAAAGTGACAATCCGCAAATCTAGCGGTAAATAGATAGCCTGTCAAAGGTTCCAAATAGCGGATAATTATTGGGGATTCATATCCAACATAAATACTGAAGCGTCTTTGGGGACCCATCTTAGTACGCTGTGGGGGCATAATAGGCACATATACAGCACAACCAAAAATGCGTAAATGTGAAATATCAGGCTCATATCCAGTTACCAACTGGTACACAGAAAATGGTTGGATAGCAGTGGGTCTAAAGCGAATAAGTAATGCTGCATGCAATATGGCGTACCCCCAGGCAGTAATAGGCAGGTTGGATCGCATAACCAATGCCCTATCCATCATCTGTAACCTTTTGATGGTAGCTTCTTTGAGACCATTTTGAGTGTGTACGTGGGGTACAAGATGCTCTACGTCAATTCCGATAGACATACAGAAATTATCAAATCCTTTAGATGTAAATTCTCTAGCATTATCAAGTCTGATAGACTTGTTTGGATAATCGGGGTGGTGAGCCCTCAAACGTATAATTTGTGCTAGGAGCTTTGCAAAGGCAGCATTTCTTGTGGACAGTAATGCAACGTGGGACCAACGGGTCGAATCTTCTACCAGAACCATAAAATACCTGAATGGTCCGCACTCTGGATGTATAGGTCCACAAATATCACCTTGTATTCTTTGTAAGAATTGAATGTTTTGTTTTGTATCTTTAGCATAGGATGGTCTCGCTCTTGTCTTTGCTAAAGAACAAGATTTGCAAAATGAGCGGTGTGCTTTTGACAAAGTCCATGAAGTAGAATGAGAGAGAGGTTGCACATCATTTTTTGTAGATGTCAGTGGTTGGCAGACGTTGTTACTTTGCATTGTAACTGCCTTTTGTCTCATTTTAATTTTCACTCGAAATAAAGGATGTCCGTGTGAGTTCTTTAAAACACGGATCATCATATCAGGACCTGGGTTCCCCAAGCGGTCGTGCCAAAGCTTGTATAAGTCACTGTTCAACAGTTCATCGTTGGTAACAACATGTGATTCGATAATCCGAATAGTAATAGTGTACAAACCACTAGAGTGACTCATTAATTTCTCTAAAATGCGTTTTCTTCCACATATATTAGAGATAATATTTATATATTCAATTCCATTTTCACAGTGAGTTTCCAAGTGATAACCATTTGCACGGATATCTTTGAATCTCAACAAGGTACGGTTAGCTCTTGGTGCATATAGAGCTTCTGTGACTTTAATCACTGTGCCATTTGGCAACAAAAATTGAGCATTACCTCGCCCAGTTATCACTTGTGATGATCCAATCATCGTAGTCACAGAGGATTTATAAGGAATTAAGTCAACAAATAATTGCCTATTTCTTAAAATAGTGTGTGTGGTGCCACTATCAGCTAGGCACTCAATCTCTTCCGAGGATGACATTCCTACAAGTAAATGGTACTTCAGAGAATTCGGCCACATAATTCAATCATGCAATAGATTATCACAGTAAAAAATAAATCCAAAGCATAATAAGTACCCATAAAAAAAAAAACTATTGATCCATCAATAAAAAAAACAATAATTTAAGACTACCTGACATAATTTAAGTCATCAAAAACAAATATTCAAATCAAAGTCTGCTAAACCACAAAGCAAGAAAATAAACAAGTTTTTAGGTTCAAAGGATAACTAAAACTAAAAAAAAATAACAATCAATCAAAGTCAGGTGTTTCCATAAGGGCATGGTTCTTTTTGCCCTGGAAGTATGAAATGGTCAAGTTGACATCTGGGGTATGATCATGTTCTTCCACACAGTGAGCTTCTTGATCTATAGATTCCCGATACTTTTTGTAGATGGCTGCTACTTTGGCATTAGCTTTGCATTGTTGGCACCAATGTACGGAGATTCCACACCTGTAACAAGGTGCATTGTCATTCTCGACCTTCTTAGGCATGGAGTTCTTATGTGTTTTTCCAACAATGTTGCCCCTACGACTAGGTCCAGAAGTAACATCTCTAGACCAGGTATTTGAATGGCCTCCACGCCCATGGCCCTTTCCACGATGACCCCTTTGTCCTCTTCCACGTGGGTTATTATCCCCTCGTGAGTATGGAGCATGAGAATATGAATCAGCATTTTTAACCCTCTTTTCTTTGGGGTGTTTTCCTTTGTTATCCTTGCCATAATTAGCCTCGGGAATTTTCTTCTTCCCGGGGGCTCTAGCATTGTTGTTTTCTAGAACTTCATTGTGCCTTTCTGCCACCCGCAATAAGTTGATCAACTTGCTGAAAGTTGTTATTCTTTTATTATCAACCTCTATGAGGTATTGGTTAGCTAGAATAACAGATGACAAAGGGAAAGTAGACAATGTCTTTTGAATCAAATCTTTATCTGTGAGTTTTATCCCACAGAAATTGAGTTGTGCTTGTAGCTTAAGCATATCTCTTTGGAAATCACCTACCTTCACATAATCAAGAAAACGGATGTCATTCCACTGTTCATTCAACTGTGGGAGAAGACAATCCTCAATGCTCCCAAAAAGGCTTGCTAATGAATCCCACAGTTCTTTAGGACACATCATGTGTTGGTATCCCCAAAGGAGATTGGGGTCAATGTGTACCTTCAAATATCGAAGGGCTTCAGCCTTTTCTTGTTCAGTTGCTGGGACAACATCTTTGTCAGTAGAGGGTATGATGGTGTGGGTGCATTCTTTTGCCACAAAAGCGATCTTCACATCAGCCATCCAATGGTGATACTCAAGTCCATCTATGCCCAATTGTGCGAATTCTTGTCGGATATATTCTTTCTTGCTCATCTACATAAGGCAAGGTTAAAGGACATTAGTATGACTAATTCCGGTACTTTATTCCTAAAGTCCAAGTTTCTTAATGACCAATAGAGTGAGAAACCAACTTTCTTTATGGTTCTTAAAATATCCCGGTTAAGTCAAGATCCAACGGATGACAGTATCCCATTAACGGTTTAGATAAAGGCAATTTTTAAGGATAAAAAAAAGGTCATATGATAATAAAAAAAAATGACACAATCACATACACAAAAAAAAAAAAAAAAAAAAGAATAACTTTTCATTAACCAGAAAAGGAACCCCATTACATAGGTTTAGTGTTCTATTTATACAAGTAGAAGGGAAAACCCTAGTGGTATAATGGCCCGCACATCCATGGGCCATAGGCCCTATAACAATATTTATATTTTAACTATATATATTTCAAAAAGAAAACACCTATTTATGCAAAAAAATAATAATATTTTAAACAGATTTTCTCAAAAACATCTGCATGCTTTTCTCATTGGCGGAGTGAGAGATATGGATACGTGGTTTTTCAAAAATGCTCATGTCATTAATGACAAGGTAAGTTTGCATACATTATTCAAACTTACAGTACGTTGAATACAATTAATACTTCTCAAATAACCATACATGTTTTTGTTTTGATCTTCAGGGTATTGCATTATTTAACCGATGCATTCTATAAGACACTCCAACGGACTCCAATTTCATTCACTTTTAGTCTTTGTGTCCCTGATCGGTTATAGAGAGGCAAAAAAGTGAATTTATTGTCTGATTAAATCCATTTGTACTAATTTTTAAGCTCTGGTACATTTGTGAAAACACTTGATTGATCATTCATGAAGGCATGTGTACCATACCTTTGACATGTAAGTTGAATTCCTCGTAAATATTTTTATTATAGTCGAGTAAATGAATGGTAGACATCCTATATTAGTATTAGAGGTTTGAAGTAAATGATGTTTTATATGTTTTTCTCACATGATCTAGATATGTATAATTGTATTTATCTTGACAAATTAGGGCTTTTGACAACAGATGAAGATAATACAACATATAAAATAAAGTAAAAGCTCAATATCTAACTAGCCGAATGAAATGACGTTATTGTCTCCTAGTTTGAAGCAATTGGTCCTTGATTTAAACGAATAAATACATCATGGAAGTTGTTAGTTACATAAACGAGCTGGCGATCAGTCCTCCAATAATGTATTCACACCATGAGCAATTCTCCTCAAATAACTCATCTAGTCAGGCTCGCTAGTCTTCTCAAAATTCTTAATTCAATAAGCCCGGGGGGTCTCGTTGTTTTGGTCTTCGCCAAATCTGTGGCCGCAATAATCATAATGCTACACATTGCTGCAACTGTTTCAACCGCAATTTCAATGCTCCTTCAGGGACTCGCTCATCAGGTTGCACAACTTATATAGCCATGCTTGACCATATGCCTCCATTGTTGGATTCACCTTCGTTACCCTACGGTTGGATTCTTGATAATGAGGCTACTAATCATCTTACAACAAATCTTGATAATTTGAATTTTAAGTCACGAATACAATGGTCCATATCAAATTCGTTTGGGTAATGGTAATACTTTTCCAATGGCTAATGTTGGTACGACTTCTTTTATACATAATTCCCATTATAACTAGTTTACTTTCAAAAATCTTTATCATGTTGGTAACGGTAATACTTGTCCATGGCTAATGTTGTGTTCTAAAAATCTTTATCATGTTTCTTCTATTATAACTAGTTTACTTTCTGTATCTCAATTTTCAAAAGATAGTAATGTATTCTTTGAATTTCATCCCACCCTATGTTGTGCATTGTTAATCGAGTAATGTCTCTTTATTCTCCATCGGTTGATGGTAGTTCTGTCTCATTTTGTCATCCGTGTCATGTTAGCAAAAGTCATAAATTGCCTTTTCAGCGTAGTACAACTACTATACGCGGACCATTGGGTCATAAATTGCCCAAGTTTTATCTAATAAAGGCTATCGTTAATATTTGTTGTTAATGGATGTGTTTACTCATTTTACTTGGATTTTTATTTTAACTCCCAAAAATGACGCTCTTCCTTCCTTTATACATTTCAAACTCAAGATTGAAAATTTCTTAGAAAATAAAATTAAGGTTTTTCAATCCGGCAAATGGTGGTGAATTTAAGAAATTACTCCTTATCTCAATTCCCAAGGTGTGTATTTCATTATTTTAGTTGTTCGTGTTAGAGCACTGCTCGGTCGAAATCGCAAGCGTTGCTATCTCAAGCTTGTTTGTCAAGTTTAGTTGATCAAAACTATATACTTGATTTCCAGTCTACTTATAGCTATGTCTCGGATTAGGATAAAAGTGTGTAGTTGAGATTTAGACTTCACGACGTTCACCAATTGAAGAAGAAGATCTACTGAAGAACTTGAGGAACTTCATCAACAAAAGTTATGTGGAGACTAAAACTTATTTATCACTCAGAAGTCTATTCCATTTTATCTTCAAAAGAGACTAAGTCGTATAGCTATATAGACTTTTACATTATACACAATTGAAACTTAGAGCCAAGTTTATCTCGTTTATATATTTGTTAAAAGCTTTTAACTTCAGCTAAAGTTCATCATCTACTTGAAGAGTTTAGTTGTAGACAATTCATTTTTTGGAAACTAAATATTAAGTCAAGATGATCATGTGAAAATTACCTTGAACATATTACATGATTTATGTGAGACAATCATTTGATTTTAAATTGGGAAGTTTCATATTGATCGATTAATCACTTGAAAATTACTTGAAGCTAGTGGTATGTGTAAGATTACCATTGTCGTCTTCTAAGGATGTTTCAATGATTAAATGAGATCTTCAAACGACTACCAATGCCTGGATATATCACAGTATGTATACTTTGTGTGTGCACTGTGAAGTTCTAGTTCAGGTCCGGAACTCTTGTTTGCGAACTATGTTTGCGAACGGGTTTACTTTTGAAAAGGTCAAGAGTTGTTGTTCGCGTACTCTATTTGCGAACGGCTAGACAAGGCTGAGTCCGGAACTGTTTTTCACGTATTCTGTTTGCGAACAGCATGACAAGGCCAAAGTCCGAAACTTTGGTTCGTGTACTCTGTTTGCGAACACAGTGGTTAGGTTCTAAAATCTGTAAGTATGACATACATACCCATGAACTCAGGTTCATTTGCGAACTAAAGTCCATGGAACTTTAATGAAATAAGGTATGTGAACTAGTTGTACAAGCCATGGCATTATGTTCATGAATTGGTTCTTGTTTAAGTACTTTGTACAATTACAAACCAAACCGATTTTGTTTCAAATTGTTCATGTATATTTCTATGAGATAGTGAACATTTGAACAACTCTATTGAAACACATTTAGATTCATTTGATTATCTATCATGAATGATTGATCATCATATTTGATCTAGAAGTGTTAGATGAATGTGGCTAAACCATAAGTTTTCATGTGGCTAACTTCGGTTAACTATTATTGAGCCAATAAGATATATACGTTTGGGTACAGTCCATCCATATCTAAATATAGGTATATTTAATTTGTATGTATCAAGCTAATACCATCTAATGGTGGAGATTGATTGCTTAATTTCTAAGCAGACTTAGCTTGAATCTTAAATCAGGAGTTCATCTAGCGGTGAATATAAATTGCTTTATTACTAAGCTTTCTTAGCTTTGATTGTAAGCAACCCTGATTTGAAAGACTATATAAGGGAGAACTCTAGCATCTGGGAAACCTAATCCCGACACTCTCGTGTGTCCTAGTTGCAAACTAGAGTCGATTCTCTTTAACCTAGGTTTTCCAAAACCATTATTAGGTTAACAACTTGAAGACTTCATTTGGGATTCGTGAAGCCAGATCCAACTATTTTCTATGTAGTTGCGCATTCTGATCTTACTTGTTATATCGTATTGAGTTTTATCTTCTCTAAGATTTACTCGAGACTCATCTCCGATATGTAAGATATAAAAAGTAATCAAAACAGTTCTTCGTCTCAGACGCTTGTGATTCCGCAATAATTTCTTATGTTAATCAGTTAGGTTATTATGAGGTGACTAATATTTCTAGGATGCTCTTCTGGAGTATAAGACCGGATTATTAGTTGAGTTTCCTATTCACCTTGTTTTATCTAAAGAGGGAAACAAAACTAGAATAGACATATTAGTGGAAGACATATTTGTTTATAAGTCTTCGACTTTGGGTCGTAACAACTCTTGGTTGTGGGTGAGATCAACTAAGGGAATCAAGTGTGCAGAGTCCTGCTGGGATTCAAGAGACGTAAGGAACACGACTGTACCTTAACCGGTGTGAAACTTGGTTAGGGCTCAACTACATTCCAGTCAGAAGTTAACTTGTAGTAGGCTAGAGTCTGTAGTGGCTTAATACAATGTGGTGTTCAAATCTGGAATAGGTCCCGAGATTTTTCTGCATTTTTGGTTTCCTCGTTAACAAAATTTCTGGTGTTTGTGTTATTTCTTTTCCGCATTATATTTGTTTATATAGTTGAAATATCACAGGTTGTGCGTAGTTCAATCGGTTGATAAACCCGACCTTGTTTGTTGGATAAAACTTGATTGACACTCGGCCATTGGTCTTTGGTACCATCCCAGTTATTCTCATATCAATCATTTTCACGAATTTCTATCTAGTTGATTTACTGATTGTATTGAGAAAGAGATAAATCTCTTTGATATATTTCTTGATTGTGCCTCGCTTTCAAGTTGGTGCTCTCGGAATTATATTGGAGTTTAGTTCATACAGATTTCCGAACCAAATATTGGGTGTCGTTGTTATACCCCCGCATTTTCAATTGGTATCAGAGCAGGCAAACACGCTAAGACCTCATAAGTTTGTGTTTGTAGCAATCTAATTTATGTGGACAAAAGTTTATGTCAAACAAACGTACATTGTCATGACTTCCAGAGTTTTTAATTATGCCAAATGTCTTGGGCTTACCTCAAAGGATAACTCCTTAGCATATTCTTCCGAATCCCGAGGTAAAAAACTTGTGCTATCAGATTCTGATAACATTCCCTTTAAAGTGACAGATGACTCTATGTCAGAATCTGAGTTGGAACTCACCAGCAGCTTAAAAAAATCTGTTGAGATTATTGATTTTCAAGAATTAGATCTCTTGAAGAAAATTATATTCTCAGTTCATTGATGAACTTGAGAAGTCTCTTGATATAGAACGGGAACACTATTGCATTATTAAGTCTTTTTCAAACAATATCGAAAATCTTTTTCAAGAAACTACTCTACATGGTGACAAGATTAGTATGCTTGAAGATACTGTTAAAGAAGATTCAATAAGAGAAGAACGCTTAATCAAGGATCATTCATCTGAAGTGAATAGTTATAGTGTTGAAAAAGAGAAACTGGTTGAATCTCTTTTGTTAGCCTAGGATCAATGCAACTCCTTGAAAAAGGAAAACTCTGTTTTAGTGAGTAAGTCTTGTTCTGTGCCTGATATGGTTTTACCTAGCATGGAGAAAATTACTACTATGGAAATATCTGGTAAGAAACATTTACACGAATTGTTGATATCCAAAAGGGCTGTGAATCAAAAATGAGATTCTTCGCCGGTCTCTTGTTCACGAGTCTGTTCATTATGCGGAAAAAAGAACCATAATGTTCTACATTGTTTTGCTAGAAAGAAAAAGATTACTGAGCTTCAAAATTTGCTTCTTTTTCCAGTCAACCAAGTAAATAATCTGATAGTAGCTACAATAGATTTCATTCATGCAGAAAGCCAGAAATCTTATAAAAGGGTTTTCCAAGGTCACTCCTCTCGAAAACTCTATACGAACAACGACTCTCGTAATTGTGTGACTTCCTACACCAATTCCAACAATGCCTTTGTTAGAGCATAGCTTAGTCAACCTCGCATGCGCTGCTATCTCAAGCATGTTTGTCAATGTTAGTGATCAAAACTATAAGTCTTGATTTCTAGCCTACATAGCTAAGTCTCGGACTAGGATAGAAAAGTGTAGTTGAGCTCAAGGACTTCATGGCGATTCATCATACAATGACGAACATCTATACAAGGAACCGTGGAACTTCATCAACAAAAAGGTATGTGGAGACTTGAAATTATCTATCACTCAAAATTTAAACTCTTCTATCTCCTACTTCTTATGAGACAAAATTCGTATGATATATAGACTAGATCATACACATTTGACATTTCGAGATGAGCATTCATTGCTTATCTTTTATCTCGAAATCGTGTGTTGGTAAAGCGTTTCGCTTTGATCAAGTTTATCTTCACCTAGTGACGAAAGTCATGAAAAGTTTCAATCACTTTGAGAATTGCTCTGACGTGAATCGGTCTGTGAATAACGGCTACATAACGTCCTCTAAGAATGTCTCAATGATTGAAATGCGAGTTTAGATTACATAACCATGTATTCCTTGAACCGAAGTTTTCGAACTTTGTTGATCAAGAGAAATCAGGAGGATTGTGGAATTGGCTTGCGAAGTCCGCGAACTGTCGGAAGTTCTCGACCGAGAATTTCTGCTGGGATTTTCCAAAACTCGTTTGTGTGCTAAGTCCGCGAACTGGCGGAAGTTCTTATCCCGAGAATTTCTGCTGAGTTTGGAAAACTCAACCGATTAACTTAAGTCCGCGAACTTGTTTGTGAACTTAAGAGGTTATTATCTAAAGATGTGCTCTGAACATGAAATATTAAATTACTAAGGAATTCTTTATCCAAACCGTGGATATAATGATCATGAGCCGATTCAATCGAATCGAGTCATCTTTGTTTCAATTGTGTCTTGTGTAGTTACATAAGATCTCATAGCAATTGAACAACTCTTTAACTAGTTCATTTGAGTCAATTGAAATAGTTATGGTGAAGAAGAACAAGGTTAATATGAAATGCTCATATGGTTAACCTTTTGGGTTACTATGTTGAACCAACATACACATACACGTTTGGGCATGGTTTTCACGAACCCAGTGAACGTATACCTAAGTGTGTATGACAAGCTAAGTTTTCGATCTAACGGTTGAGAAATATTAGCTTGAATCTAAATCAGGTTTTCATCTAACGGTGAATAAGGACTGCTTTGTAACTAAGGAAAAACCCTGATTTTAAGGTTATATAAAGGAGACATCTAGCATTGTGCAAAACTAATCCCCACACGTCTGTGTGCTACTAGTGCGCCCGCTAGAGTCGATCTCCATTAACCTTTGATTTTCTTCTCTAAAATCAGGTTAACGACTTAAAGACTTCATTGGGATTGTGAAGCCAGACCGATACTACTTTATCGTAGTTGTGTGATATGATCTTGCATCTTCTATCGTACGAGTACAATCGATTGATTGGCTTGAGATCGTGAGAGTTCTCCGATAGGCAAGATAAAGAAGTCACAAACATCTTCGTCTCACTGTTTGTGATTCCTCGACAATCCGCTTGTGTAGTCAGGAAGGATTGTAGAGAGGTGATTGATTAATCTAGGCTGTTCTTCGGGAATATAAGACCGGATTATCAATTGGTTCCTGTTCACCTTGATTTTATATCTAAAGACGGAACAAAACCTAGGGTTTATCTGTGGGAGACAGATTTATCCTTTTATAGACTTTTCTGTGTGAGACAGATCTGTTTATTATCAGTCTGTGATTTTGGGTTGCATCAACTCTTGGTTGTGGGTGAGATCAGCTAAGGGAATCAAGTGCGCAATATCCTGCTGGGATCAGAGGAGTAAGAGTATAACTGTACCTTGGATCGGTGGGAGACTGATTGGGGTTCAACTATAGTCCATTCCGAAGTTAGCTTGGAGTAGGATAGTGTCTGTAGCTGCTTAATACAATGTGTATTCAATCTAGACTAGGTCCCGGGATTTTTCTGCATTTGCGGTTTCCTCGTTAACAAAATTTCTGGTGTCTGTGTTATTTCTTTTCCGCATTATATATTATATAGTTGAAATAATACAGGTTGTGCGTTCGTGATCATCAATTGGAAATTGAACCTTTGGTTGTTGATTGGTATTGATTGATCCTTGGACATTGGTCTTTGGTACCGTCCAAGTTATTCCTTGTATTTGATAAAGACTCGCTATTATTTTTAGCTTGAGTAAAAATCAAATCAAGAGAGAGATATTAACTCCTTGAGATACTTTTATCTAGATTGAGTCTGACTGTCTAGTTGATTCTCTAGCAAAGTATTTCGGAGTTAGTCCATACAAATTACTAATCCAAATATTGGGTGGTGTTGTTAGACCCCCGTTTTTTCATCCTTCCTACGAACAGAGAAAACACAACCTTCACTATTCCCCGATGCTGGATTAACTAAGTATTGATTTATTAAGGTTAATTAGTCTCTAAACTTTTATCGTAATTGGGGTAAGTCTGATAAGTTTACTTCGTAAAATATATAAATAGTTTACTTAGTCCTCTGAATCTATTTATTTATTTCTTTTACCAATAATAGTAATCCCAATTCGATTTTACGCCAATTTATAATATTTGATAAATTTAACCTTACTATAATACCATATATAAAATTTCCAAATATTATCTATTATAAATTTCCTACTAATTTAATTACTCAAATACTTTTATCAACTGTGTTATTATTCTCGTTATTTTTAAGTTGGTAGCCCGGTTGGTACACTAAGCCTTAATCTTCTAAATATAATTTTTCACTCACATAAGGATTGATATAACAAATTTTTATTTATTCATTTCGAATCCAAATACTATATCTTGTTATAAAGATTGACGTTGGTAATTTAATATGGTTTAAGTTTGAGTCTGCACAAAATTATAGCATATTTTAATACTCTTTAGATTTTGCTATAAATGTAAAGTATTCTATTAACATACGAATTTATTTTCTTTTAATTCTAATATTGCACTAAGCATCAGAATTCTATTATTACCATTTCATGTATATTTGATTCATTTTAAAGATTTCCTGAATCAATTTTGGTGCAAGGTTATTAACAATTTGAGTCTTTTAATTTACATATTCTATCCTCGCTTTCTTAAGTCTAACGCCTAATAAGTATTATATTAGACGCAAAACATATATCTCAAATTTGCAATTAATTTAATTTACAAAACTTAATTGTAGATAAGCGTTAACAATTTTCCGTAGCTATTTAATCATACTTTATTATTTTCATCGTTATATATCCTTATTGAAACATTAGTTAAGTTAAGTTCAATATGAAACTAATTTAATAAATGCTAACATTACCATATTAAAAATATTTTTATTTTTATTATCATCTATAATTACTATTATAATATTGATGGTTGAACTATCATTCTAATCATTCTTACAATTATTATTAAGTCCCAACAATATTATTAACATTTATGTGATTATAAATTGTTGACTCTACGCATAAGTCAAGGCATTCACTAAGTTTCTATGTGACTTTCAAGATTCATCAATAATGTTAATCTCACTATTTATCAAATATTGGACTGTCTACGTGTTCACACTTTTTAGACTAACTATTCTCTAAGCTTCATGAACCAAAGTTATTGGTGTACCCTACAATTTTTACTTCATTACATACACAAACAACCAACCAGACAAACAAATCTTTTAATTATTACTAATAGCTTTTAGTGATTAAGATTTATCTCACAACCCAACCTAGTTCTAAACTAATCTAGCTAACTAGCACTGGCTATTTGTATCTTTTCCCATTTAAGATCTAATTGTGAGCTCTAATACCAACACTGTAGCGCCCTCTAAGCTAGCATCTGACTAATCCAAGAGATTAACTAAATAAAGACGCACTAAGAAACTGAATCATTTACTTAAACATTCAATTAAGAAATCTGTTACAAAACTTAACCCAAAAACTAACCCCCTCTCTGAAATATATAAACAAGAATGCCTCTCAGATGATATAAATACGATAAACATTTGGTTTATAATAGAATATACAACATAATAAACATAGTCGAAATTAACCAATTAACGAACTCAACCTTTGAAGCTTTCGCTGTGCAACTCTGATCTGTCTCTGAAACTGAAAGTGGGAATGGATGAGCACATCATCCCTAAAAGGGGTGCCCAATAGAAATAACATTTCACTTTCAAGCAATCATAAGTAAGAGTTGGAAAACAATACATGTTTTTCCAAAACCTTAAACAGTGACCTAAGTCACTGAAATAAGCATACATGTATATGGACAAACTCCTTCTTCAAACAATGTATAATATGGTTGTAAATTCCGAACTCGCAAATTCACACCTAATATCTATTGATATCACCAATTCCGAACTCGCAAACTGATGACCCATAGTAAGCAATAAAAGTTGAATTCATGTAGATATAAATGTGAAGGAGCGTATCCTATATATCACAAGTGGAAATTCATATTTCCCATAACAATTCATATGACAAACAAACATTACAAGTCCTTTCCAAACCATGGAAAGATTAACAAAATCAACAGAATTATAGTAAAGCAATTTAAACAAGCATGGAATGCACACTAGACAATGCAGGAGTTTTTTAAGCATAAACTTTTGTAAAAGAAACAACAATGGTTACAAAAAAGTTAAATGTATTCTCACCTCTTTTGATGACAAGCCATGCCTACCTCGAGATCCACGATCCATCGATTCATCCTTTGAATCGATCGCTGTTAATAACTAACTGTTAATCACACAAGAACCCTAAGAATCTAGCCAAAATGGCTCACACAAGAATCATACAATCCAATCTAATGGTTCTAAGCTCATTTATGATTCTATGCCTATTCATTATCTATCTTTAGCATATTTAAGGTTTACTAATTTAATTAGATTGGTTCTAGAGTCCATTAGCTAAGTCTTATGAATATCTACAACCTTGTAGAATGAACCAAATGTTATTTCGGACCGTAAAGGTCCGAACAATCAAAGTCTGAAACTATGCCTAAACCCAAGTCCATTAATATGGCCCATTAATCTAAGGCCCAGTCCATTCGGGTCAACCAACGGTCACTAACCATCACAGGTCTACTAACAGTCCACGTCAAGTCAAAGTCTAGGGTCAATAGTCAAATAATTCAAACATGAATCGGTCAACAATCCAATTCAGGTCAAGATAGGGAAACTCAGTGAGTTAACTTAGTCCACAAGACTGATTCAGGTTTATACAAACTAAGGCCCTTGCTCATGCCAAACAACACTAAGGCACAATCATGGTGCAAACACACCAAGACTCTTAACTATATTTCAATTCTGCAAACTAAAATTATACATTTATTTAAAGTAAACTGTATAACTCAATTACAAATGTAAGCTAAGCTTACCTGAATGAGGCAGCAGTAACATGCTTGCACTGAATCTATCAATTATACCTACACTACCCATACCAACATTCAACAACCCCAATTCAAACATTCCCCAATTCATTTTCTAACCTCAGCGAGCACTACTATCGAACTCAGCTACAACAACTTCATAATCACAATCTTCATAGCTGCAACAACACTCAACATCAAACACGCATAACTAATTTGATCACAATATCATTACTACTTGTAACTCCAGTTCTGCAAACTCAACCACACAGACAAATAACAACTCTGTCTATTCCTATCTCTACAATCGTGCAATGCATTACACCAATACTGCCAGCAACAATTGAACTCTTATTCTTTATGATAACTGACTTCAACCTCCACTGAATTCAAGCAACCATTGCTCCCAACATCCATTCCCTGTAACTCAACAACAAACTCCATTCTCAGTATCACAACCCAAACTCAAGCACTACTACTACAACCTCAATAAATTTGCACCTCCACCATTCACTGATGTCCCCCGCAGCTTCAACGTTACAGAAAACACCATCACCACTAACAGTTCAACTTAACTCAACATTAGAATAATCTGCAACCATACCAACAACTTCCACAGTTCACCAACACCATTCTATTGTTCAATTAATCACAATGAATACAACTCTTCGTATATCCACATACATTTATTTGATCTCAATCTACACAACCGTACTAATTCAATTCCATATCAAACCTAAATCCAATTATCAAACACATAACCTCAAACAATAAGAATTGAATAACTGAGTTAGATTATCTCAGAAAGAAATTAACTCAAACGGTTCCATTTAAGTAATTGACTCTTCTTCTTTCTTTAGCTTGATTCAATACTCATCTCACACATCAACAACCCACTAGTTCAGTTCATCCAACACCCAAACGTTCTCATCATTAACATCAGTTCATAAACCACCACTTGCATAACCATATCTTCCTTGCTCTCATCTATCCTCAGTAAACTCTTGAACAATTCCCAAACCTCTCTTCATCTGAACAAACCTCATATCTCGAATCAACACCCAAAACTGCTTCACCACCGTCTCATATCATCCAACCCATCTCTAATTTCTTCTTAATCATCCCCTAATTCGATTCCCACGATTTACAGAGAAACCCTAATTTCTCGATTCATCTTCAGGACAACTTCAATCAAACATCAATTAGAACAAACCCATCTTCTAACTTCTTCTTATTCATCCTCAAATTGAACTCTGATTCCATTTCTCAGAAACCCTAACTCAATTCCCAATTATTCTCCCGGAACTGCTTCATCTCATCAATTCATCAACAAACCCTCTATTCCTCATCCATTAACATCTCAATTCACTTCTCAATTTCATGACAAACCCTAACTCTGATTTTATCAGATTAATCCCGAAACCGTAAAATCTCTAATTAATCTTCTTCATAAACCTCAACTACACCATCTTCTTAAACAATCATACCACCTCAACATCTGATGTACTTCGATAGCATAACACACGACTCGCAGAGACTCAGCAGAAACGAACAGAGGAAGAGAATGAGAAGAAGAAGAAAGAAGAACGAAAAAGAAAATAAAAGAAGAGGAATGATTGATATCGGGTTTTTGATGACAAGACCAAAGAAGACATTAGGACACCCACTTGCTTCGATAAGGCAGCCACAACGTTTCTAAGTTGCATTAAAAGTGTTTATCCACGAAATGACGATTTTACTCTTTGTACTAATCCAGTGATATCTTCTTTATCCGGTATCCGAATGACACGTTCAAATAGTCCATCTTGCATAACTTTTCGAGATCTATCCAGTGGTACGAATTTCGTATCTAGAACGACGTTATATTAATTTCTATTAAATAACGTTTGAGTTAAACTAATCGAGTTGTTATCGGCTAAAACGTCACTTGACTGGTCTAATAGCGTTGACGAGCTTGAGGGTCTTTACATTATCCTTCTTAAAACACAAGAATAAATTCTCATAAGAAGTTTCCTAGATACGATAACAAGTCTAAAAACAAAAAAAACTAATCACAAGCTAAATCAAGGTTCACGTTCGGAAGCTTCACGGGTTTCAAAGCGTTTGAGCTTGTGATTAAAAGCATCAACTGCTTCTTCAGAGAAGATATCCTCATTGAGAAGATCCTTCACATGTGTTTTCATGAGAACAAGGTCAGACTTAACCCTTTTTAACTCAGTTCGTAACACGACAAGACTCTTCATAGTGTCAACGAGTTGCAATTTTGCTTCCTCAAAGTATTTAGAAAATCATGAACCACTTCAGCAGAAATCATATCCTCATTCTCAATATCCTGATGTGTATAGGCATAGTAGCATGAGGCCTTACGATCATTATCTTCTACTATGGTTCTTTTTTTTCTCCCTTTGGACTCGAATCCAATATCTTTATCAAGAAATCCTCTTGCAAAATCATCAGTGCGGGAAGAAGAAGACATTCTTGACAAAACACAAGATAACCTAGAGCATGTGTGACAGACTAGAGAAATTTTGCTTCCAGCGGGTCGGGTTACGAGTCGCTTGGCAAGCTTCGACTCTCTGATACCCCACTCAAGAAAAACTTTGTTCATTCATAATCTTGCACAAGATATAAATCTCATTAGTCTCAAGGTCAGAATTTTATGAGCATCCATACCATAATACTCATAAAATTCGATAATGGTTCCAATTTCCAAAAATAAGAGACGGTCGATTGCCTAAAATAAGAGTTGGCCAGTTGCCAACCCCAATAATGAACACGGTCAGTTGCCGATTCTAACAATTTATACGACCAATTGTCATTTCCAAATTTATATGGCCAGTTGCCATTTCAAATAATTCATATGGCCAGTTTCCAATTCAAATAATTCATGTGGCCAGTTGCCACTACAAATTTTATATGTCCAGTTGGCATCGTTTTACCGTGACATCATTGGCCAGTTGCCCATGGTGAAGGATGACCAATTGCCATCGTTTTATTAAGACGAAGGATTGCAATCATCTCTGAATAGATGGTATGAACTGCCAGGCAGTAACCAACTTATTCCGACCATATAAACAACCTTGCATAAATTGTGTTGAACTGCATAACGGCTGTCTACGTACCCTCTCTGTTGCTTGAAGGGATCAAGCACGACCGTAGTTCGTCATTCTTTGTTTAGATAATATGAACTACACGGCGGTAGCAACCATCTCTCACTAGATGATATCAAGTAAACTGATTCCAACTGTGGCATAACACCAAATTTATATACCAAACCTGCATCCCTATATGTAATTTATACATAACATTTCTTGGGAATCAAAGTAACATGAAAACATGTCCGGAGAGTGCTGTCAGGATATGCCCTGAGTACAGATCCTACAATACACAAATTTGTAAATAACGATCTCCTACACAACTAATAGAGGTACTGGGTGCAGCAAAACAAAACACGAGACCTTAGCTTTAATTTAGTCACACATAAAACGAAAGGCACTTCAAGGTATACTACTAGTGAAGGCAGTAATCAATTTCGAAAGTTGAGTATAGACTTTTATACATTATAAATTCACACCTTCAAAATGTAAGTTATTGCTTCAAAAATATAAATTCTTGGACTATCCATATGGCTACAGTACTATGAGTAACATGCTTATGTCTAATAGGTGCAATATGCAACTAAAGTGCTAAATTAGCACATAAGGTTACCACGACAGGCAGACATGAAATAAATGAAAATAAGGTCTCCAATGAACGAATCCAAAAATAGGATATCAATCCAGAAGACAGAATCACAAGCTTCTAGTATCAAGAAATTACAACAGTCAGATGGAAACAATAAATGTAAAATCACTTACCAACGCTACGACAAGGCCGAAGAGTTTTCGCACAATTTCTTAATACTGGATACCCGCAAAGAAAATGAATATACAACAATCACAGGTTTACTTACTAAAATATTTGTAAGAAATCAAATACAAACCGGCAGTTCATAGGCACTAAGGCGGCATGCTAACACGGACATTTAACATAGGTACAAAGGACTAAGCTGTAAGTGCATGTTCACATGGTAATTAAGCGTAAAATTAATAAATTTGATAATGAAGAAACATCAATATTTCACTAAGTTTCAAGTTCAGAAAGATGGAATTTCATAATCCCCTGGCATATATGATGTAGTTTTTACAAGTGGTAAGAAAGATTCGTTGCTCAGACTCTTTTTTAAAGATTTGGTTTTTGATTATTAAAAGAAAAAATACTAAGACAAACTAATTAAAATTCATTTTTTGGTTACCAAGGAAAGAAGATTTTAGGATTTTGGATTCCACCACTTCCAATATTTGTAATCACATGATGTGCATCGTTTACACAACAAATTAATTATCTTCTTTCCACAATATT
Organism: Papaver somniferum; assembly: GCF_003573695.1. Classification (NCBI taxonomy): domain Eukaryota; kingdom Viridiplantae; phylum Streptophyta; class Magnoliopsida; order Ranunculales; family Papaveraceae; genus Papaver; species Papaver somniferum. The sequence continues at coordinate 27,528,771 of NC_039358.1, read as the reverse complement.
AACTGGTAATATAATGGCAAGGAGTTCATTCCCACGAAGAGCAAGGAGTTTTTAGTTGTTAAAAGTAACCGAAAGGGGGGTTTTTAGATTTTAATCAAAGTAATTGACAAAAGAAAATATAAAAGATTTGTTGTAAATAATAAGAAGAAATATGACTAGGGAATCCTTCGCCGTCACTGAACTAAAACTTAATTGAATACAAGTTTATCTATTGTCGAATTTATATTGTTACCAACCGTAGAATAGCAATAAGCTCTACTATCCCCCGGATTCCTGTTGTCACTGGATACGGAAGCGCTCGACTACCAGTTTCTATCCAACTAACCCACCAAGAATAAGCTCTCAAGGTGTAGATTAATCGAATGCTTTACACTCTGTGAATCAGGTTGATCCTAGCATCAGACGCATAGGCTCGGCTCGCTTACTAGTGTTATCTTTATACACAATTGCTTAACAGAATCCCTCTATCAGCTCTTGTGATTTACTGCTTGTGTAAAGAGTTGATGTGACAATTACACGTATCACACAACCCTAAACTAGTAGAAGAAATATTGATTGGTTAATTTAATTGATCACTTTAAATAACCCTTCAATATTCTTAGACTTTAAAAATAATAAAGATAATCAACAAATAAATAAAACTTCAAATAAACTTGGTTTAAGAAATTAAAACTTCATTATCAGGACTTTGAAATCATCCCTAATCAATAAGGAGTTTAGCTACTCATAGCTAATTAGTACTAAGAAATAAAGAAAGAAGAAATAAAGAAATTGAAACTAAAAATAAAAGCTCACAGGAAAAGCCATGGAGCAAAACTTTATTTCTCTCTCTGTTTTTATCTCTAGCTACAAAGGAAATTATAAAAGAAGAAGTGATTTTCTATCAAGTTTTTGGCTGCTATTTATAGCTATCAAATACCCTAGACGATCCACAAAACTCGTACATGATAGGTAACGAAATTCGGTGGAGTTTATCCTGTTGATACTTCAGTGCAGCGCGGTGTATTCTAGTAACGTGCATATGGCTTCTAATCCGTCTGATCCTATGTGGAACCATTTGTATCTTCATCTGCACCGTCGAACTATCCATCCTCGACGATGCGCGATACACATAATCATCACTAATCCTCAAAACGCGTCAAAGTTCTCCACCACGTGCTCTGTCTGTTCCCTCCTCTGACTTGTACGAGTTTATCACAACAGAAGTGGGTCTCTGGATGACGTCACTTCTTCCATCACCGTTAATGGCAGCAACATCCACGACCATGTTTTTCAGCGAGTAACCATAACTCCGCAAACTCGAGAACCGATAAACCCCCTTCATCACTGCCATCCTTATTCCCTGCTCGACCAATCTTCCATCAAACACCATCGTCTCTGCTATGCTAGCAAACTTTCTCGAGCAGCAATCATCAAGAACGACTTCCTTCTTCAACTCGATCATCAGTCATGATCGATCTCTGATCAACATAGCAGTAACTAATACTCAAGCTTTGCTGACTTGAATCCCTTCACTAAGCTCGATACTCTTCTCTGCGTCTTCTTATCGATTCATTTCGTCATCCCAGCCAACAACTCCATCAATCGCCGGTGATGATAGCAGCAGCCATGTGATGGTGATTTTCACAGTGGTTGTAGAAGTGGTAAATAATAGAGTTCGTTCAAGACTTGTGAAGGTTGTGCTTTTAGATTTAAATTTTAAGAATAAAAAAAATAAAGCAAGTAAAAGTTGATGTAAAAATTAGAGAAAGACCGGGGCTAGGATTCCACCATTGGTCGATATTTGTGATTTAATAAAACAATAATTATGCAACTCAACATTCAATTGATTCTAATAGTATTGCCTAGACATGTAGATTTCCAAAAGAATATATGTTAATCCAAGCATAGAATATCAAAACACTAAAGAAAGCATATTCTATCAAGAGAAAATACACCTAACTAATAAAAATCATATAATCAATTTTGAGTTCAATGCAAAAATCATAATAGAGTTCTTATAAATAATTAAAATAAAGATATATCACTTTTACCGAAACAACAGCTTCCTCCATCGCCCCAAGGATTGGGTTTAGCTCATCATCATGTTGGAAACATGCTCAAAAGTTGATTTCATTTATGCTCAAAAATGGTTTACAAATGATGAGAATGGTTAAAGTTACAGAGAACGATAAATGCAAACTGTCGCTGTTACTGTAGTATATAAGACTGTCAACTGTCAGTCGCTGTTACTGTAGCTTCTAAGACTGCCACTGTTGCGTTGCAATTACTGTAGCACGAACGACTGTCTAGGATGTCTTATGTTCTTCGTGTTCTTCACAACAACAGAAATGGTGGTTTCCTGCCACTTGATTATCTCGACTCTCTGATGCTCTGCAACTATCCCAATCTCCCTCCCCTCGACTCTAACAATCCTCCACTATTTATATAGCCTCCCAGCACCAAGAATCCTCCTCCATAACTCCAAATATCCTTCATTAATTCCGAATATTCTCTACTTCCAGCCACGGGAATAATTTCCTATTGTAGATCCTTCACGCGTTATTTTGTAGCTGGCATACTCCAATCGTGCAGAATAATTGTTCTAGAGTATGTAAAACCCGCAGAAGACACATGCCACCTTCCAAAGATAAGAAAATCCCCAAGATTATTTCCCGGAAAAGTACACGTCCTTGTTTTCTCTACTTCCAACGATTCAGCCAAAACTAGTCGACCCAAAAGCCCATACCAACCCTGTTTGGGCCTAACAAGATCATCCAAGTCGAAAACAGTGATTCAGTCTCACTGCAATTCCTCAAAAATCAAAACAGAGAATGTCGCAGGTGAAAGATTAGTTTCCCGCCAAAATTCAGTTTCAAACGATGAAGATGGGTGTTAAATACAAATTTGGGCTACACATAGCCATGGGGGTTGAGAATGAATTTGGGTTATACATAACCATGGTGCCCCTTATCCAAACTTGGAGTCCGCTTAACAAATGTCATCCGGGGGCGCTCCGAGTGATTTTTCGAGCCGAATTTTCCAGAAATGATTATTTCCCAAAAATACCTACAAACACATAAAACACCGTAATAAGTACGAAATCGAGTACTAACAATACGGAACATTGAGGACAAATTGGACACATAAATGCGTCTATCAAATACCCCCAAACTTATTATTTGCTAGTCCTCGAGCAAAACTAATAAAAAATAAAACCGAGCTAATCTCGGGAGGGTTTACCAGAGGTGTACCCACAAAACCATTACTCCAGACCCTAGCTATCTACGCAGAACCTTGGAAGGCACTAAAGAATCTCCTTGGTTGGCATACTTATTGACTACAGGAGGAAGTACCTTGATTCGAAATTCCAATTGATGTACACGAGTTTGCACTCAAGCATACTAAAATTCATATAAAGTGACATATCTCTACTCAGATAGTTTCTGGACATCATAAACCGGAGTCAACCAATCACATGAATAGATTAAGAAGATGGATGTAGAGAAAAACGTGGATGATGTTGACTAAGGTGAACCTATCCTAATGGACTAAGATACTGGTCTTGACTAATATCAACACATTGGTATATACAAGGGAACCAGTGCTCGATAATCCTAACTCTAGGTCACTCAGCTGGCATATACAAGGGTACCGGTGGTCGACTTTATTGTATTTATTCCGGTTGGTCCGGCGGTCTGGTCTCAATTTTTTTTTTTGATCTCAGTCACTCTATTTCACCCTAGCAATGGTAAAAAAAAAAAAGTGATCAGGATTCTTTCGATGTTTCCATCACGAGGATATGGCGAAGCTACCATGTTTTTTTTTTCTAACACCTGAGCTCTGTGCTTTTATGAATATACTCTTCTAGATGTTTCCATCTAATCAGATTGGTTCCCCAACTCCTACAACCAAAATGCTTCCATCCACTTAGATTGGTTAGTGCCATCCTTAATAAACATAAATTTCTAGGATCCGGAGTTTATTTATTGCAGCTAACAAAAAGTTTCTTCCCCACCCCCAAACTGAAATCTAACATTGTCCTCAATTTTCTAAAGATGAAATGAAAAGCATGAACAAGGAGAAACTGTTACCACTTGAGGAAAAGAAACAAGGAAGGATATTACCGTGTCGCATGAGCGCGGGTGCCTCCCAGTAAATGCTAATTTTAAAGTCTCTAGCTAGACATCAAATACCTCAAAAAAGGATTGTCACCTTCCAAAGTCGTATACCAATAGTCGAAACAATTGTGGGTCCACAAGACCAAATAGAGCTAACACAAATATGAAACAACTGCACTGGTTCAGAAAAATGAAAAGAAGGAGCACATCCTCGTCTAAGGTTTCTATCAAGACAATTGGGTTTATATGGGTAGCATAATTGAGCTTCTTATGTGCATCTTGATAAATAGATTCATCCGAAAAACGGGTCTTTAATACCTGAGTTACCTCCTGGACAATATCAGGTGGATCGAGTTGCGGAGTCTGAATAGACTCAAGTGATATCTCAGATGCACAAAGCTCGAGTCCCAAGTTAGGGACTCTAATTAGGGATACGTGACAATCACAAGAACCATCAATACCCCCAAACTTAGGGTTTTCACTACTCACAGACAAACCTCTAACTATTGTTTGAATTTCCGGATCTTCAGAGTCCTTAAAAAACTCAAGAGATTCTTCCAATTCTCCACCCCCAAACTTAGGGTTATCATTACTCCCAGAAAGACCTAACACTATTGCCTGAATTTCAGGGTCCGTAGAGTCTTTAAAATACTCAAGGGCTTTTTCTAAAGATTGATCACACATCTGGTCTAAGAGAATGGTTTCCTCAAATTCATCTAAAAAATCTCCCAATAGAGTATCATGCCAATTATCCTGAACTAAATCCTGAACTAAAGTGCTAATCATATTCACTTCTTCTAATTCATCGTTCTCAGAATGTTGTCTAGTAACATTAAAGACATTTAGTTCAGTGGTCATATTACCAAAGGATATATTCATAAGTCCGGTCCTACAGTTGATGATAGCGTTAGCTGTGGCTAAAAATGGGCGACCTAAAATCACCGGGATTTGAGCACTTGGGTCCTGAACTGGCTGGGTGTCTAAAACAACAAAATCCACTGGATAAATAAACTTATCAACCTCAACCAGAACATCCTCTATGACACCACGAGGGACTTTGACAGACCTATCAGCTAATTGTAGTGTGATTTTAGTCGGTTTCAACTTACCAAGACCTAGCTGGGTGTATACATGATACGAGAGTAAGTTAACACTAGCTCCTAAGTCAAGTAATGCCTTATCGACAGTGTGGTTACCAATTGCACGAGATACGGTAAGGCATCTAGGGTCCTTATACTTAGGGGGTGTTTGGTTTAGAAGAATTGAACTTACTTGACCAGCTAAAAAGGCTTTCTTATGAACATTAAGCTTACGCTTTCTTGTACAAAGATCTTTAAGGAACTTGGCATAAGCAGGCATCTGCCTAATTGCTTATAATAAAGGAATGTTGATGTTCACCTGCTTAAATATTTCCATTATCTCGTTGAAAGTTGACTCCTTCTTTGTTGGGGTTAACAACTGAGGATATGGGGCTCTAGGCACAAAGGTAGTCCTATCAGGAGTTTCTTGGGACTCCTTAGGGATTGTTTCAGTTTCCTCAGTTACGGGTTCCTCTTGGGAAGTAGAAGGTGGAACTACAGTATGTTCACTAGGCATGGCTACCTTATTGTCTACTGTTTTACCGCTCTTAAGGGTTTTTATCGAGTTCACATGGTTTGATGATTCCTCACCAACTAAAGATATTTGATGGACCCCCTAGGATTGGATTGAGTTTGACTAGGAAACTTACCTTCTTCTCTCTCACTTAAATACTTAGCTATTTGGCCGACTTTAAGTTCTAATTTAGCAAGAGTCTGGGAATTATCCTTATGGTTCTTCCTGGTTTCTTGTTGAAAGATAAGGTGGTTAGCTGATAACATATCATGGTTCTTTACTAACATAGTAAGAGCTTCTTCTAAGGTAGAGATCTTTTTCTCAGAAATGTTCTGAAACTGGGTTTGACCTGAAGGGTTCTGAGTATAACCAAAACCTGGGGGAGGCCGAGAATTACTAGACTGACCTTGATTCTGACCCTTAGACCAAGAAAAATTAGGATGGTTTCTTCAAGCAGGGTTGTAGGTCTCTGAGTATGGGTCAAACTTCTGACGATTCTCAATCCTAGCATTGTTATAGACAGCACGAGCTTGCTCTTCACTAACCTGACCTTCCAAAAATGAGTTATCGGGCTCTATTCCACAACTAGAGACTTGAGAGGCTCTATTAGGTTCGACAAGGGACCTATTTTTAGACTGTCCCATTTCCAAAACTTCTAACCTTCTAGACAAAGCAGCAAACTTAGCATCTGACGCAAAACTCGTATCTACCATATTGGTGCTACTTCTATTAACCAAGAGTCTTTTAGGGGGGTCAACATAAGACTCCCATTGTTGGGATTTTTCAGCGACAACTCCTAAGAAGGTAAAAGCATCATCAGCATTTTTACTAATGAACTCACCGGCGCACATAGACTCGGCCACGGATTTGGTCGAATAGTCTAAACCCTCATAAATAATTTCTACAAGTTTCATCTTATCAAATCCATGGTGAAGACACTGGGATAGGAGATCATTGAATCTCTCTAAAAACCTATAAAGAGACTCTCCCTCTTGTTGCACACTAGCACTAATTTTCTGCCTAACAGCTGTACTTTTATGCTTAGGGTAGAATTTCATATAGAAAGCAGCAATAAGTTCCTGCCATGTTTCAATGGATTCAGATGGTAGGTTGTTTAGCCAGGTCTTGGCTTTATCTTTCAAGGAAAAGGGGAACATCTTAAGTTTCAAAACTTAATCAGTAAGGTCTTTTATTCTAACTGTCCCACAAATTTTCTCAAAGTCCCTAATATGAAAATAAGGGTTCTCATCATCTTTTCCTAAGAATATAGGGATAATCTGAAGAATACTAGGTTTTATCTCGAAATTAGCCGTATTGGCTGGCAATTTGATGCACGAAGCTCGGTTGGTCCTAGTTGGGAACATGTAATCTTTCAAAATTTCCATTGCTGGCACAGCTGAAGTACTATGGGTACTTTCCTCACGAAGAGACAAATTCTCAAAACTGAAGTTTCCAAAAACGGGGCTCTCAAAAGAAGAGTCTTCGAGCTCCCCGCCTTCACAAGAAGAACTACTAGGTTTATCACTAATCAAACGACCTAGAATGTTTCTTTTCCAAGCCCGTTCTCTAATGACCTCGGGCATACACTAGAAAAATAAAAGAAAAAGAAAAATCCTAAAAGGAAGGGAAGTTCTATGCAAACACAAAAAAGGCTGACTTCACCACAACAAACCTACTTATTTCTATCAAACAAAAAGCATGATGGCTCCACTTAGATTGTTTCTATACCAGCTTCTAATCCTTCGAAAGGGAATTCGTTACAATTTAAGCAAACCCCTTTGGAATCAATCCGAGTCAAAGTAAGTTGAATAGAGGCGAGGGAAGCTCAGTGGAGCTTTGATACCCAAGGCCTCACCGGCATTACAAGGCGGCGAAGTCACGCATTCAACTCACAGAAACCATCATGAACTTCGAAGTATGCTTAAAAGAGTAACCAATATTTTTCGAATGACTTTCCTATTAAGCCCGTTACCCTATCGGTCTCGTTCTAGTCAGTATTTTAAGCTTAGGTTCGCGTTTGGTATCGTTTTCCTAAAGCGGGCAAGAAGAGAACGGTGATAAAATCCGAACCCTTATCTTGTATGGCCAGTCCTTGCCCTTTACTAAGAAATTAAAGCAGCCGTTTTCGAGTCCTCAACATATATGCATACAAAATCATCCAGTAAACCCGCTGACAGGGGATTCGCGGGTGTTTAGAATTCTTACCTCCCGTTCCAAACGGGGGATGAACCGCTGAAGTCGACTCGGGCCACGACTCCTATGTCATGTACGAACCCGAGGGGCCGAGGCGATATTGTAATCGTTGTCCTTATGTGCAAACAGTTTATATTTAAAGCTACCCTTTCGTATGGTTTAAAAAATGAAAATAATGTCCCAAAGTTTAAAGTCCAAAGTCCAAAAATAAAGTGCAAAAGAAAAAGAAAATTACAAGAATATAAGATATCCTAATACAATCTAAAATAAATAAATAAATAAACTCTTTTTTTTTTCGCTCTTTTCGCTTTGTCTTTGACTCCAAATCTTTAACTATTCACCAAAAGCTTTGGCAAATTTTTTCTTTTGCTCCAAATTCCAAAATCTGTAATGCAAAGACAAAAACCCAAAAACGTAAAGTAGAACAAACAAAACTAAAAAAAATAAAAACCTAAAAAAAAATCTAAAAACTCTAGCCTAAAAACAAGTCCGCGTCGGCGTCGCCAAAAATTGATGGTGATTTTCACAATGGTTGTAGAAGTGGTAAATAATAGAGTTCGTTCAAGACTTGTGAAGGTTGTGCTTTTAGATTTAAATTTTAAGAATAACAAAAATAAAGCAAGTAAAAGTTGATGTAAAAATTAGAGAAAGACCGGGGCTAGGATTCCACCATTGGTCGATATTAGTGATTTAATAAAACAATAATTATGCAACTCAACATTCAAATTGATTCTAATAGTATTGCCTAGACATGTAGATTTCCAAAAGAATAGATGTTAATCCAAGCATAGAATATCAAAACACTAAAGAAAGCATATTCTATCAAGAGAAAGTACACCTAACTAATAAAAATCATATAATCAATTTTGAGTTCAATGCAAAAATCATAATAGAGTTCTTATAATTAATTAAAATAAAGATATATCACTTTTACCGAAAAAACAGCTTCCTCCATTGCCCCAAGGATCGGGTTTAGCTCATCATCATGTTGGAAACACGCTCAAAAGTTGATTTCATTTATGCTCAAAAATGGTTTACAAATGATGAGAATGGTTAAAGTTACAGAGAACGATAAATGCAAACTGTCGCTGTTACTGTAGTATATAAGACTGTCAACTGTCAGTCGCTGTTACTGTAGCTTCTAAGACTGCCACTGTTGCGTTGCAATTACTGTAGCATGAACGACTGTCTAGGATGTCCTATGTTCTTCGTGTTCTTCACAGCAGCAGAAATGGTGGTTTCCTGCCACTTGATTATCTCGACTCTCTGATGCTCTGGAACTATCCCAATCTCCCTCCCCTCGACTCTAACAATCCTCCACTATTTATATAGCCTCCCAGCACCAAGAATCCTCCTCCATAACTCCAAATATCCTTCATTAATTCCTAATATTCTCTACTTCCATCCACGAGAATAATTTCCTATTGTAGCTCCTTCACGCGTTATTTTGTCGCTGGCATACTCCAATCGTGCAGAATAATTGTTCTAGAGTATGTAAAACCCGCAGAAGACACATGCCACCTTCCAAAGATAAGAAAATCCCCAAGATTATTTCCCGGAAAAGTACACGTCCCTGTTTCTCTACTTCCAACGATTCAGCCAAAACTAGTCGACCCAAAAGCCCATACCAACCCTGTTTGGGCCTAACAAGATCATCCAAGTCGAAAACAGTGATTCAGTCTCACTGCAATTCCTCAAAAATCAAAACAGAGAATGTCGCAGGTGAAAGATTAGTTTCCCGCCAAAATTCAGTTTCAAACGATGAAGATGGGTGCTAAAGACAAATTTGGGCTACACATAGCCATGGGTCCTGAGAATGAATTTGGGTTATACATAACCATGGTGCCCCTTATCCAAACTTGGAGTCCCCTTAACAAATGTCCTCCGGGGGCGCTCCGAGTGATTTTTCGATCCGAATTTTCCAAAAATGATTATTTCCCAAAAATACCTACAAACACATAAAACCCCATAATAAGTACGAAATCGAGTACTAACAATACGGAACATTGAGGACAAATTAGACACATAAATGCGTATATCACCATGTTCCACTGCCGCGCTCTAGTTTCGCTGATTTATCGAAATCAGGTTAATACCCATGCTTTCTATCATCCATAGAAACCCAATGGTTCCGTTCAAATCCAATAACCCTTCTTCTGAAATCCATCGCAATCATGATCATCATGATGACCACTATTAAGAACAACTCATGTTCTTCATGTTCATATTAAGGAAGAGGAAGAGGTGCCGTGAGTAATTTGGTGTCTGCCTTAATCATATTTAAATTCCTTCTTTCCCCTTTGTAGAAGACCAAACTGCCTTTAGCAGTTCCTTTGAACTTGACTGCCCCTTAACAGAATGACTACCCCTTAACAGAATGACTACCCCTTAACGTATCGTGGGGGTTCCAATAGCATTTGGTCCTGTAAAATGTCCATTTTGCCTTTTTAGTCTTCTAAGTTCTTGTTTTGCTCATACGAACTCAGAATGACTTCGTTCTTTCGCCATTGCCTTGGTCTTCTCGTCCTCTAAACAATGAAAAGTAGAAATCTTGTACTTGAGCGAGTTACAATAATTGGTCTTTGGCCTTTCTCCACTTGTAGCTAGCTTCTTTCCTTGCACAATTAAGTGTAAATTCACTTCTTTTGGATGATTTACCTAACAAAACACAAAATAAGAGAAAACAAGCGTAATATACAATAATTTGCAAGAAAACCAACAAATACTAGCATGGAATTGACACCAAATATATATGAAATATGCACTTATCAAATTCCCCCACACTTTCCTTTTGCTAGTCCTCGAGCAAACTAAACTAAAAACTACAACAACTCCATTTCTCCGAGGATACGGTTACACTTAGCATGTGTAACAAGCCTTTAAACCCCTAGGTGTCCCTAGTGGACGAGTTACAGTCTCGTGGGGGCTTACGAGAGGTATACCCACAAAACATACTCCAACTTCAAAGCGTTCCAGCGTCCCAAGCATCCAAAGAGCTATGAGGACATAGAGTTTCTGCATGCTAGTAATAAGAAGTTAGAAATACCAAAGAACATATTCATTCTTAAATCTTGAGTGAGAAATAACCACACCATAATGAGAGAATGCGTGTTTGAGAGCGATCAATAAGCATTTCGCCTCGACTTCTGCCTCACTTAAAAGGATTTTATGATAATTGCAATCAAAAAGACGGCTTTTTTTATGGGTCTCACATGTGTGCAGGTAGGAATGAAGAGAGAAATCCTGCACACGTTGAATGGTGGGAAGGAAACCTTCCGAATTATTTCTGGAGACCCCACAAGGTCGTGGGAAATAAAACACTTTTTCTGATGATCTCTAAGAAAGTAAATCAACCATTATTTTTAAAAATAGAGGATGAGAGTACTTACCACCTTCACATCTGATTGCAGTGATGACAACACCACTCTCACAGCATCCAATAGAAACGTCTTCGATTGGCTCGTCTTCTTCATCTTCTTGGTCTTCGTCTTCGGTCTTCAACTGCTGATGATAAACTCTTGAACTTCGTAGAACTTTGACAATTTGTAAATCTTTTCCTCAATTTCCTTGTTGCTTGAAACTTCTTTATATATTTTTCTTCCCCATGACCTTATTGAATAAATAACAACCTAAATGCAAATCTTTTTGTATTTTCTCTTTTTTTTTTCTTTTCTATTTTTTTTTCTATTTTTTTTTTTTTTTTTTTTTTTTTTTTTTTTTGACAAAAAGATTGCAACTACAAAAATAATAACGAAATTAAAATAACATGGCCATAAAAGAAGTACTTTACTTTGTTCTTCACAATTGTATTGTCTTTGTATCCTAAACTTCAATAACTCTCATCTTTTTATTTTCTTCGCTCTTGTAAATAAGTCTTCAACTTTGATAAAGAATTCCGCTCCTTGTATTGTAAGTCTTCAACATGTATTTAAAAATATGATCATTGTATGTTGCTTTACTTGGATATGAAATATGCTCTTTCTTGTATTGTTGCTTGTAAACCTCAAACGTCTTCAACTTTCCTTGTAGATTTTGATATTGCTCTATTTGTTGATGATGATGTGTTTCTATGGACCTGTTGTTGGCGAGAGAGAGAATGGTGCTAACTACAAATCAAAGTACAAGAAGGTGGTTTTCATCTATAGACGTCACCCTTATGATTGACAAAATAAGCACTCAAGAGATCAAAGTGTAGTGCTTCTATTGGTGGGAGGTTGGGTAGCTCAAATTCTACCCGGAATTAACGTATGGTGACACACACTCAAAAGAAAGCTCTTTAGTCAGCTACAAAGAAAATTTGGTCTGGTGGCTCAGTTGATATGAAAATAGGTAGTCTCCACTAATGATTGATCAACAACTCTAATAATGCATTTCTCCCTGCTCCTAATTTGCATCACCGGCATGATTAAATCCATTATTTAACACTCCAATTCGTAAGAAATCCGAACGTAGTTCCCTAACACTTCCAACTTCAGTTATGTCGGTCAGAATTCTCTATATAAACATACCTAGAAGCATGCTAGTGACTATAAAATCTCTAAAAGTTGGAGGTTTTATGCAAAAATTTTGAAAATTTTCAATCCAAAGCTAAAAATACTATATGCAAAATACTCCCCCACACTTAAACTTTACGTTGTCCTCAATGTAATTGACTCATCCTAAGTAAAATCAAAGTGGGAAATCAAAATATGATATGAAAAGCTAAGAAAAATAAAATACAAAAGATAGAGATACAAAACCGATGGGTTTCCTCCCATTTAGCGCTTAGTTTTATGTCCTCAGCCCGACTTGGCATTCTCCAAATTACTCCTCCAGGGAGCAAATCACGAAGCTCAATCTCATCAACATCCACTGTAGTGAAGTTCTCGTAGTATAGCTTTAGTCTATGGCCGTTGATCTCGAAAACTTTCCCAGTTTTATGACTAGTTATTTCAACTGCACTATGAGGAAAAACATTAGTAACAACAAATGGTCCCACCCATCGGGACCTTAGCTTGCCTGGAAATAACTTAAGACGAGAATTAAATAAAAGAACTTTTTGTCCCACAACGAAACTTTTTCGAGAAATCATTTTATCGTGGAATAACTTCGTCTTTTCCTTGTATATACGAGATCTCTCATAAGCATCATTACGTATTTCCTCTAGCTCATTGATTTGTAGCTTCCTTTGTTTCCCAGCTTCCTCATACTCCATGTTGTACATTTTTACCGCCCAAAAAGCCTTATGCTCGAGTTCAACCGGGAGATGACAAGCTTTGCCATAAACCAACCGATATGGTGACATACCAATTGGTGTTTTATACGCCGTTCTATATGCCCAAAGTGCATCATTAAGCCTGAATCTCCAATCTTTTCTTGTAGTATTGACAGTTTTCTCCAGAATGGACTTGATTTCACGATTTGAAATTTCAGCTTGCCCACTAGTTTGTGGGTGATACGGCATGCCAACCTTGTGAGTAATGTTTTACTTCTTGAGGAGAGCATGGAAGGATTTCTTGAAGTGCGAGCCTCCATCACTGATAACCACTATTGGTGTACCATTTCTAGAGAAAATATATTCCTTCACAAACTCACAAACAACTTGAGAATCATTAGTAGGGGTGGCTTTAGCTTCCACCCATTTAGAAACATAATCCATAGCAAGAAATATATAATATTTTCCATTCGAATTAACAAAAGGACCCATAAAATCAATACCCCACACATCAAAAATATCTACATGAAGAATTGGTGTGAGTGGCATTTGATTTCGAGCACCTAGATTGCCCGTTCGCTGACATCTATCACAAGATTTGCAAAAAGCATATGCATCCTCAAATAGGGTAGGCCAATAAAATCCACTCTCAAGCACTTTGAGAGCGGTACATTTTGAACCAAAGTGACCACCACAAGCATAAGAATGACAAAGAGACAGAATTGATTGAAATTCAGAGTTTGGTACGCACCTGCGGATAATCTGATCAGCACAATATTTCCACAAGTAGGGCCCATCCCACACATACTGTTTGGCTATTTTCTTAAGCTTTAACTTTTGAAAATTAGACATCATACTAGGTACTTGCCTTGTAACCAAATAGTTTACTATATCAGTGTACCAAGGTGTTGATTCTTCAATTGAGAAAAGTTGTTCGTCCGGAAAACAATCTTGTAGGGTAAGTTCTTCTTCGGATACAACAAGTCTACTAAGATGATCCGCAACAGTATTCTTGACACCTTTCTTATCTCTGATTTCAATACTGAATTCTTGTAGCAAAAGAATCCATCGTATGAGTCTTGGCTTGGCCTCTTTATTTTTTAATAGGTACCGAAGTGCTGCATGATCAGAATATACAATTACTTTTGTACCCACTAAATAAGCTCTGAATTTTTCTAATGCAAATACTATAGCCAGCAACTCTTTCTCAGTGGTGGAATAATTTATTTGAGCCTCATTAAGGGTCCTTGATGCATAATAAATCACATGTGACCTCTTGTCCACTTTCTGACCCAAAACAACTCCGACTGCATAATCACTTGCATCACATATTAACTCGAACGGAAAACTCCAGTCAGGTGACTTAATAATTGGCGCAGTAGTCAACATCTCCTTCAATTTGACAAAGGCATCCTTGCACTCCTGATCGAAGTTAAAGGCAACATCCTTTTGCAACAATTTGCACATCGGCATTGAGATTTTGGAGAAATCTTTGATAAACCGCATGTAAAAACCTGCATGACCAAGAAACGAGCGAATCTCCCTCACCGAAGTGGGGTATTGTAAGTTTCTAATCAAGTCTATCTTTGCTTTGTCTACCTCGAGCCCTTGAGAGGACACGATGTGACCAATCACTATACCATGGTTTACCATAAAGTACATTTCTCCCAATTTAAAACAAGATTAGTGTCTATGCATCTTTTAAGAACAAGTTCAAGATTATTTAAACAAATATAAAATGAATCACCATAAACACTGAAGTCATCCATAAATACCTCAATGATTTTTTCCACGTAGTCAGAAAATATATTGACCATACATCTCTGAAAAGTGGCAGGCGCATTGCAAAGACCAAACGACATTCTTCTATATGCAAATGTACCGAAAGGACAAGTAAATGTAGTCTTTTACCGATCCTCCGGTGCAATAACTATTTGATTGTAACCCAAATAACCGTCCAAAAATCAATAATGTGAATGTCCCGCTAACCTCTCTAACATCTGATCAATGAAAGGCAAAGGAAAGTGATCCTTGCGGGTAACCGAATTGAGCTTTCTATAGTCTATGCACACTCGTCATCCTGTTTGAACTCTTGTAGGAACAAGTTCATCATCTTGATTTCTAACAGCAGTGACACACGATTTCTTAGGCACCACTTGTACAGGACTAACCCATTTGATGTCAGAAATTGGGTAGATTACCCCCACACTTAGTAATTTGAGGATCTCTTTCTTTACTACCTCCATCATTGGGGGATTAAGCCTACGCTGAGCATCACGTACCGGCTTGGTATCATCTTCCATAAGGATTCTATGCATTCACATTGATGGACTAATGCCTTTGATGTCAGCAATAGTCCAACCAATGGCCGTTTGTGCTCCTTCAGAACCCGAAGTAGACGTTCTTCTTATATGGCAGTGAGGTTCTTTGCAATAATCACCGGAAGCTCCTCTTTATCACCCAAGTAAGCATAGTTTAAGTGGTCGGGAAGAGGTTTCAATTCTAGATTAGGTGCCCGCACAATAAAAGGTAAAAGAACCTCATTATTTACGGGTAAAGAAATATAAGAGATATTACATGTTCGAGCTTCTTGTAATGTTGTTGAAGCACCACACATCTCCACTAGATCTTTCACTAATTCGATGTCCAAATTCGGCTGCCCATGAACGTCTAAATCAATGCTATTTCGCAACACAACTCCAAGTTATTCTTCATTGCTCAAATCAAACATTTGTTGTGCTCACGAATCAATAACATCAATAGAGAAAGCGGAGTGCACATCACTAGGATAACACATGGCCTCAAATATGTTGAAGCGAATGATCTCCTTATCAAATTCCATAGTGAGTGTACCATTGTCCACATCAATCTTCGTCTTTGCTGTTTTCATAAACGGTCTCCCAAGTAATAACAAAATAGATGAACAACTATCTCCATTATGCATATCCACAAT